>NC_092511.1:78803113-79116863 GCF_047511675.1 Marmota flaviventris | reverse complement strand
CACTGCTGAACGGACATGTGGAGCCTCTGAGGACGCACGGCCACTCCAAGTCCTCTTGAATTCTCACACATGGTCTTGTAAGGCCCAAGATCACAGAGTCAGAGGTTCTGCACCCAAAATCAGAAGGACAACTTGAGTAGGAATGAAAACAATAAACATGATGGAGAGAAGAGTCCTCCCAGATGTCAGATTTGGAGCTGTTTAAGCACATTGAAAAACAAATTATAAAATGACATGATTGTGGGCCAGGACATGGAACTAAAAACATAAAACATATTAATAAACCAAATATTATTGACATCTGAAGACATTTCATATCCAAAGCAAACTGTTTAACATTTCATGAAATTCTAGCATTAAACCAGAAGTGTTATTAACAACCAAGTAAATTTTAATATTTTCATTTATTCAATGTGGTCAATCACTTTTACCAAATAGAAATAATATGGTGACATAACTTTTTCTTTATAAACTTTAAAATCAATGCTTATAATCAATCAGATTCACATTTTACATGGGGGCTGGTGACTTAGCTCAGTTGATAGAGAACTTGCCTCACATGCACAAGGTGCTGGGTAAAAGAGAGAGAGAGAGAGAGAGAGAGAGAGAGAGAGAGAGAGAGAGAGAGAGAGAGAGGAAATTCATAGTCCATCTGCTTCTGCAATATAAGTGCTGCACAGTTAAAGGCAGGAGGACATTCAGATATTCCCAAGGATAGAATTTGAAAGATGAGCAAATCTTCCCTACCTACACACTTCCTACCAAGGTGTTCAGCCCTCTGGACCCTGTCAAACACAAAACTTTTTCTTTCTTACTCTCAAAGGAACTCCAACCATTTTCATTCATTTTACTTACTTCTGCTCATTAAGATAAGAAACACAGAGAACCACACCTCCAAAATCCAGAAGTGCCACCATGTAAACCCACCTCTCCTCACAATGTTCTCAGGGAAGCTGTCACTAGGGACAGGAGGACAGCCACAGGGGTCTATTGGTACTAGAGAAACCATGACAGGGGCCTTGGCTGGTCATGACCCACACACCAACTTCTCTGTACACACCAACAACACTGTACCTGACACTCCCCTGTTTCTCCAGGTAACAGCAGACCCAGAAGCTCTGCAGTGGCTCAACTGCCTGCAGTGGCTGGAAGAAAATCCATTGATGGACCTTGTCATGTGGCACTTGTCACCTTCTCTCCTTAGCTCAGAGGGAGCCAGCCAATGGCATTCCTCACCTAGAAGCTGACCTGGAGACAAACTCCCTAGCTTAGTGTCAGTACAGTCCTAGGTTGGCAGCCCTGGACATCATGACCCCCACAGGGCCAGGTTTCCATGACAGGGCCTTCTGCCCAGGCCACAGAGAGCCTGGGCTGTTTCTCAATTGTATTGTCTCCAACTATAGAAGACATCTGATGTCCCTGGGCTCACAGGGAGCCCCCTCCCTCACTCTCCTCACCCAGCACCCACCATGCTGCTCCCTGGGGAGGGCCTTCCTGCAAGGCTGACATAAAAGCTCAGCTCTCACCTGCCACTTGACTCAAAAGGACTCCTCATCTCAGCTTCTCAAAATGAGGCTCCCTGCTCAGCTCCTGGGGCTGCTACTGCTCTGGATCCCTGATCAGGACAGAGGGGATGGGGAAGGGGAAGTGGGAGGGAGATGAGCCCTGGGGCCCCCATTCTGCCCATGGGTTCTCTGTCCTCATGAGAGAGGTACAAGTCTTGGCCTCTAGTATGTGCTTTCACTGGTTGGGTCTGTGTGAGAGAGGAACATTCCAAAATGAGCAAGGACCTGCCTGTGATGAAGATTGTCACATAAAAATAGGGGGATGCTATAGGTGAATTCTCCAGAGTCACTTATGGCTTAGAAAACTTGATTCCTTTCTTAAAATCTGATATTTAGTCCACATAAATCAGAATCACAAATATTACTTCTATGTATACAAAGAAATACAAATGTCTCATAATACTTGCCAATAATCATGCTTTTCTCTTTTTTCAGGAACCAGTGGGGATATTGTGATGACCCAGACTCCTCTCTCTGAGCCCATCACCCTGGGACAGCCAGCCTCCATCTCCTGCAGGTCCATTCAGAGCCTTGTACATAGTGGTGGAAACACCTATTTGAGTTGGATTGTGCACAAGCCAGGCCAGGCTCCACGTGGCCTAATATATAAGGTTTCCAAATGGTTCATTGGGGTCTCAGTGGCAGTGGGTCAGGGACAGATTTCACACTGAGAATCAGCAGGGTAGAGGCTGCTGAGGATGCTGGGATGTATTACTGTGCACAACTTACACAAGCTCCTCCCACAGTGGTACAGGCCAGAACAAACTCCTCCTTGCCTGGGTGGCCCAGCTGCCACATAAACTGCTGGTCTGGGCAGTAGCTCAGCAGATTCTCTGACCTGTGAGAGGAAGGTGCTGGAAACTCAGGGAACAGGTGCAGCTGATGTTTATGGACCATGACTGCCTGGGTCACAGCTCAGGCCACACCCATGTATGGCCTTGTCAGCTGCATCAGCCTGGCTGGCATGTGGAGGACAACACAGAGGTGTCCAGGCCCGTTCTGAATGAGCAGACAGGATGAGAGTGGACACTGCAGAAGGAGCAGGACGTGGGGCCTGGGCAGGACTCTGGAAAGGAAGAATGATGGTGTAAGGAACTTTTCAAGGACTCCCTTGTGCTTGCAAATGCTATTCTTTGTGAAATTGGGGTTCAAACCTAATCACAAACCTGCAAAAGTGATATATCCTATGATGATTAATGACTTGGAAATATTTTGCTAAACTTGCCCTCAATTTTGCATTTCTCTTAGTATTCCAGGATCCAGCAGGACACAGGAATCATACAGCCTCCAGTAACCCTACATGTAACCCCTCAACTGCCTACCTTTATCTCTGGAAGGATAAAAGTTGAATAACACATTTCTAAGTCAGCTAGTTGGTCAAATCTGTGCCCTGGGTCCCTGCAGGTGCAGGGGAAGTCAACATCATACACACTATGGGTCTCTACTGCTTTTATGATTCCTAAAGGTCCTATTAGATGCCCCTCAGCTCACCTCACATGATCCCAGGCAGGCTGGGAGGGCATAGGTGATCTTCCAAAAGGGGATTCTGCCCTCTTAAAATGCCTGGGCATGACTTGAGAGAGAGTGTCCTGGAGACTGGAGACTTTATGGTCAAGGTGAAATTGATGTTGACACAAAGGCAGAGCTGGACTGGAAAGGTCAGCAGGAGATACAGTGGGAGTCCAGGTGCAAATCACTGGCCCACAGCAACCACAAGCAGGCAGCATTCTGGGAGAGTCCCAGGGGAATGGGGGAGGTAATCTTTGCTTTCTGAACTTTCCCCTCCCTCAGCACAGCACATGTCCAGGGAGAATCCCAGGCTGGTGTTGAGGGGTCAGCTCCTGTCCCATCTGTTAAGGAGGCTCCATGCAACTGCCTGGGTCATCTCGAGTCTATTTGGTGTGCTCTTCCATTGATCTACCCTTGCCACATAAGTTTGAAATGTTTTTAAAAGAAATGTGAGTGAACAATCCCTACAAGATTATAAATGCATATATAAATAACTAGTTCACATGAGGAAAAACAATAATTTAGATACTGAATAATGCAAAAAAATCAAGAAAGCAACAAAATAGGTCTTAATACAAAAGAGCAAATAGATGCAATCAATGAACGGAGCCAGATTTGGCCCCAGCTTTCCAAGTAATTTTATAATATTTTAAGTAAAATTTTAGAAAAATAAAAAGGATTGAAATCAAAACTGCATGCCGTTATAAAACACACACACAGGGTTAAGAGTGTAGGCTGATTGAAAGAGGCAAGACCACAACACACATCATGCAAGGATGAGCTAAAACACTGGCCTGGACCACAAACAGGAGACAAACTGGGACACCCCATGACAGCAGAAGGGTCAGGGCACCAGGAATCTCTTCCAGTACTGACCCTAATGGACCCAGCTGGACTTCAAGTTGCTGGCAGGAGAGAGCAGAGCATTCCAGCCAACAGATAGGAGCCACCTCCAACAAAGGCCTAGCCAACTGGCAACTCGACACCTCCTCTGAAGCCCACCAGGGAAGTGAGACCAGGGGCCAGCAACTACCCAAGACTGGGGAGAAAGAGGGCAGATGCAGAGGATCACACTCAACAGGACAAACAGGTGCAGGAAGGAGCCACTAAGAAAAAGGGATATGGGCAGGAAACCTGAACTGTAATTGACAAGTGGTCAGAGACTTAGCCTGGAAAACAGAATAGTTACAAACCCTGGGTCACCCCATCATGAGGAAGTTCCTATAAGTTCTACCTCCAGGAGCTCAGAAGAATCTCACAAAAAGAGTGCTACAATTTAGCAGGGGAAAAGAAAAGCACAATTCTGACATAGGTCAGAGCATTCCAAAAGGTCTGCCCTCAGGGGAAGTTGGTTAACCAAGCCCAGCCTGAGTGGTGTATCAGAGCCTGCTAACCTGCAGCAAGGAAAACAACCCACTCTGCCCACTGCTAGCCCTGCATGTGGGAGAAGAGAGGCACCAACTTCAGCCTCCCCAGCCAGACCCCTGAACAAGGGAGGAAGCTGACAGCCTTCCTGAAGCTCAGAGCCTAAGTTGAACACTCAGTAATAAGCCCAGGGCTGGGGAGGAGCTCAGAGGAGCACCACTGTCCAGACAAGGGAGCCCTGAGCTCAATGAAAGCACCACAGAAGAGGACAGAGACCAAGTCACAGGACTAGGGAGCATTTCCTCTCTTTACCAAGAAAGGATCAGAGGCCTGGTCCCAGCAGCCCCTCTGACTCAGTGGGTCATGTTCTGCTGTCTGGAAAATAGTGTGAGGTACTGAAATCCCATGGAGCCCTGTGAGGAGACTGAGCATCATCAGAACCAGAACCAGACCCAGTAGGAATGATGAACCCTCACACAGAGGAGTCAAGACTCTGTGCTATGAGCTCTATGAATGGGAAAAATGCTTCAATGGACATTGCCCTAAACTATGACCTGTCTCTGAGTTTCACCATAAAGATCCTGGAAACAGCTGCCATTGGTCATCATGCTCAATATTTGTACTCAGTTCTGTTTCAGCCTTCCCCATTCAAGGTGCTACCCCACGGTGCCACTGAAACTTCTGCTCAATATCACCTGAGACATCCACACTGTCCAGTCCAGTGACCACACCAATCCTCATCCTACTAGACCCACCAATGTCACTTAGCACCTCAGAACACCCTCCTCCTCCAGGCAATTTCTTCCTGAGCCTCAGGACATCACTCTCTCCTGCTGCTCCCCCTCCCACTGCCCCTTCCCAATCACCTTCCTGGTCCTCCTCTCCACCTGTCCCTGAACTCAGGCCCTGGGCCTCTGCTCTGTGCAGCCCTCACTGCAGTGGTCATCAGAGCTCAGTCCCCAGGGCAGACCTCACCCCTGAACTCCAGCCTCAAACACTCTGTGGGCTACTTGGCAACACACTGCCAGTCTAATGCACATGGCCAACCCCAATGTCCAGAGCCACATGTCCCATCTTGCTCCCAATGTCACTGTTACCACTGTCTCCTCTGTCAAGACAAATAGCAACTTCACCCTTCTGGCTTCTCAAAGCAAGAGTCATCTTGAGACTCCTTCTGTCATATCCCTTGACCTAACCACAGCAGGTTGTTCACCTCCATCTCCAAAATGCACCCCTCACTGCTCCCTCCAGGTGCAAACCACAGGCCCAGAAAACACAAGCAGGCAACATCCTGGGGAAAGTCCCAAGGGAATGGGGGAGGTTTCTTCTTCTTTCTGACCCAGCACCTCCCCTCGCCTGCCCACAGCACATGTCCAGGGAGAACTTCAGCCTGGCGTCCAACACTCAGCTCCTGTCTGGTCTGTTAAGGGGGCTCCATGCTTGGCACAGGCTCAGCCTGATTCTCTCCCTATGCTCCTCCATTTATGTTCACCTGCAACCCAGCTTTGAAATACTTTCTTAAGAAGTGTGAGGCATCAATGCCTACAAGATTATAAATAGGTGTATAACTAATGAGTTACCACTAGACACAACAATTATCAAGTAATTGATTAATATAAAAAATTAAGAAATGGGGAAACAGAACTGAAATCTCCAAACAATATTCACTTCCAAATGCCATCAGTGATCCATCAGTACTTGTTAGTCATAAACAAAGGTAGTATTGGACAAAATTTTGCATTGATGGCCCAAAAGCCCTGTCCCTGGTATCAACACATTGCAGATATCCAAGGAGTAATTCAGTTTCTTCTGTGAAGGACTTTGCAGCTGTAATGAAATAGGGGCCTTTTAGAGAGGGAGAGAGTACCTGACTGCACCCCCTATCATGGAAGTCCTTGATATCTGGGTAGAGTCAGAGGGAGGGAAATCTCATGCCAGGGAAGATTGGATATGGGGAGATTCTCTAATGCTGGTCTTGGACGTGCAGGAGCCAGACTGTAAGTAATTATAGCAGCTTCCAGGAGCTCTGTGCTGATGGCCATAGGGATATTGGGACCTCACCTACAACTATGGAAAGATGACTCAGCCATAGGCACTGGACCTGGAAGAAGACCCTGAACTTCAGCAAGGAGAGCTACCCACTGACTGCCCCATTTCATTCTTGACAGGCTGAGCTGAGGACCCAGCCTGGACTCCTGAGGGACAGGCCTGGGAAGGAACACACTGCTCAATAGGTGGGAATTTGTAGTTCAGCCACAGAAAACTAGGAGAGAAGTCAATGAACCAGGTGTTAGAAGGAGAATCAGAAATCTAAATACCGGCAGCAGTGTTCCCATGTGGCTCATGGCTGAGGGACACTCGGCTTAATCTCCACTGTGGATGGTTCTATGAACTTTAGTTGTACTATTTATAAAAGCTGCTGTGCAGTTACTTCTGAGTACATGTGATGTGCATATTTATATAAGAGTAGATATGTGTATAAGTAGGGATTCCTACATAGACATACATCAAGTATTACACACGTGTGTAAAATGTTGTCAAATTTTTTCCACCACAACTTTTTTTTCATCTAGGGGAACATCACTGGATGCTTATGTGTAAGTGTAGATTTCTTAATTTGATAAGAGCTTTATTATAACCAAACTGATTACACTATGAATTTATCTTTTCACACCCTGTGAATATTTAGTATATAAGTTTTAAATAAATTACTAATAATATTAACAATCATGTCAGCTATGTCACTCCCAGAATATTAATTTCAAAACACGACTGAGAGGCAATGGCAGATGGTGGACCAGAGGAGGCTCTTCCCACTTGCTCTGATGTTTGGAACTTGAATGTCAGGGATACAGTTCACAGTGAGGCGGGTGTTCAAAGACAACCATTAAATATCACTAGTCAGAGACCCAGAGAAGTCCCAAGATAGAGGGCAGTGAAGAGAGGATGGAAGCAAATCCACCTGAGCCCAGCAGGGACAATGATGTGGGTGACCACAGAGCCAGGCCAACACAGAGGAAAGAGCAACACACACACACAATGACACAAAAGTGAGCTCTGTGGTTGTCAACTTCTGAGTGAAGAACTGCAGTGCAGGTCCAGCTCCAGGTTTATGACACTCTGGTCCCTAGGAGGACTCAAGAGGCCTTAAGAGATACTTCCATTCTGTCTCACCAGTCTTACCATGTGACCTAAAGCCACCTGGGGATTCACAATCACAAGATGGTCAGGAAATAGTAGACCCAGGGGATTCAGCTCAGAGGTACAGGGGGGACTGTGGTCTGCTCCTCCTTAAATCCTGCAACAGGAGAATGACCTCCTAAAATAATGGGAGAAATTTTCCTTGCAGGTGTGATCACACTGTGAGCAGGAGAGTGACATTCAATCAACTTTGGAGCTTTGTGGTGTGACAACCCACTGAAAGGAATCAAAGAGGTAGACCAGAGGGACATGATTCCATTATGGATGGAAATGTGGAGACACATATTTGGGTGCTGGGCAGGTGACAGAAAACCTGCATGCAACTTGTATCCAGAGTGGTCTCACAGCCCTCCCCAGAAACAGGACCATGTGGAGACACAAAAGCCCAGACTCCCAGCTGAGACTAATATCTCCTCAGTCCCAGGATGCAGTGACACAAACACTCTGGAGCACACACACCAAGCTCGGGGGATGGAAACCAGGGCTAGAGCCCACAAGGCATCTGCTCCCGCACTGACTAACATCCCTACAACATTCTCAAAACAAGCCCTGAGCCAGGCCCACACAGGGAAGCCACTGTGGGATTCCTCATTCCCAGGAAGAGCTGGGAGAGTAAAATGCTCATAGCTTAGCTGCTGGGTTGGGGAAATATGCATGCAGTGCATGCACAGAAACAATAAGAAGTTGCAAAAAGTATTGGTAGAACTTTATCTTCTATTGACTACATGAATAAATAGCATGCCACAGTGCGGACGTGCACACTGATGTACCATGCATAATACTAACCTATACACAGGAGGGCAGGGATTCTAGAATTGAACAGTTCCTGACCTGTTCTTGGAGTCTAAGGGTGATCGTGGATATGAGTTACTTCTGGAGAAATAAAGAGTTGTTCTTTTGTTTTCTCTTTCAAAGTTTGTCTTGTTGAAGAGTAATTTTTGAAGAAACCTGTTTTCTCTAACAACTAAAAATAACCTTCAAAAAGCCACTCCCTTTCCAGGCCTCCTCTCCCACAGCTGCACCTAGAGGCCTCCACATGCTGCAAATACAAGAGGACGGAGCCTCCTCAGCCTCGGTACCTTCATGGATTTTGTGGGGCAGCCCCTGCCTGGCCCAGGAGTACACATCCTGAGCAAGATTCCATGGTGCCAGGTGTGACATGTGGGAATTGGGAACATCAACATTCCCTGAGTGATATGAAGGCACAACAGAAAACCTGCGTGACAGCAGTGAGAGGCCACGGTGTCCTTCTCATTTTCTTTAATGCTGCTGTCTTATGAGTTAAAATAAAAAATAAAATTCATACTTGTAAAATAGATCAGCGTTTCCAGGGCTGAGGCTATGGTGTGCTCATTTGCAGGTTCATGTCGCCCTCTGGTGGGCAAGAAGTGAAACATTCCAGCACAGAGTTAAATAAGAAGAACCTAGAGGTGAGCCAGCTCTATGTCCACAGATTCCTGTGCCCTCTGCTCTCCACACTGTTGTTCTGCAGCTCCATGAAGACAGGTCAGCCACCTGTCCACCTCATGACACAGACTCACACTCAGAGAGAATCTCAGAAACCAGGTGTCACTCCTGGGAACCCAGGAAGAGCCCAGAGCAGATAAGACTATCTAGGTCACTCACTGAGTTCAGGCACAGCTGAGGCCAAAACCAGGTGTCAAGGGCAAATCTTGGGTCCATGCTCCTTCTCCAGTCTGGATTCCAGAAAAACAGCAGGGTAAAAGGTGTCCAACATAAACTACTCTAAATACTCTGAATTTATTTCATTAGATGCCTAAGACAGGGCTTCCTCTTTTTCCATATAACAACAATGTAAAGTAAATAAATACCTTCCTCTCCCATTTTTGCCTATTGCATCAGTTTAAAGCTTAGCTTGTAAACTTTGTCAAATAAAGAAAAATCTATGCCTGTTATCCTGTATCTGTGTGTGAACTTACACATAACACTTCTTCTATGACACTTCCAAGTAAGAGGCCACTCCAGAGAGATGCTCCATGAGGTCTAGTGGCTTCACTGTGCCCAGGCTCACACCACCTAGTGAGCACCAGCTTTGCCCACCCTAACATGAGAAGAGACTTAAAGAAACCTCCCCTTAATGGCAGCACCAGCATCAGGACCAGAATCTGGCTCTCTCTTGATGGTTCAAGCCCTCCAACCAGACTCCTCAGGAGAGAGCTCCAGGGCTCTGAATAGCACCAGAGCCACAGGGAACAGGGGGAAAGGTCAGTAGCACTGTGTTCTGCAAGAGGAGGCTGAGGTCCTTAAAGGAGAAAGGACTCAGCAAAGGGCATAGTCAGAGAGGAGATGGAGGCAGAAGGCTCCAGTGACAGGGGCCTGCTGAGGAATACCACCAGGCAGCAGCAGGGGGCACACTGATCACTGCAGCCACCTGCAGTGCCTACCAACTTCCCAGTTCTCAGGCTGTTTGGTGTACTGTCATATTTAGCATGTGGGAAACTCAGGGTGTGATCCCCAGAACTTCAAAAATAATAATAGTAATAACCTCATAGACCAGGCTCTTCTGACTCTGGGACTCAAATCCAGGCACCAGGAGTTGACAGAGTGCTCCATGAGGTTCCAAACCCAGAGGTCAAGTGTGGGAACCATAGATGTTGGCCTAGGAGGACAGAAAGCTCCTAAGCTCACTGAGAAACCCATAGAGAGGTTATGTTAGATAGGTGACGTGTTTGGGATTTTGTTATTTATTTTGACCTTGATAAGGATCTGGCCAAGTTGCACAGTTGGCCTCTCACTTGCAATCCTGGGGCCTCAGGACCCTGAGTCAGTGGGGATCAAGGTGCACGACCAAGCTCAGCTGTTTTGTTATTTTAAGATGATGCTGGTTACTGTATGAAGGACAATATTATGAAAAAACATCGACCATCAACCACATATTTATTTGCTTCCCATGAAAAAGGATCTAACAGCAAAAATCAGTGATTACTAATAACTGTAGTATGTCCCCAGGAACTAAGCTACCCCATTCGCATATGCTACATGAGTTTTTCCTCAGGCAATTTTCTAAGAGAGATGTCATTACTTTCTCACTGCAGATGAGAAACTGAGGTGTGGGGAAAGTGAAGGACCTAATCCAATGTCACACACAATCCTTGACATGCAGAATCAAGTTTCTAATCATCTCTGGAAGGCTGGATGTTGCAAGGAACTGGCCATGCCTCTTCCAGTTGGAACAAATCTGGGGGCCAGAGGAGGTTACAGCCAGCTCCCAGGAAGGGCAGAGGTCTGGGTTCCAGGAAGACATGAGCATGTGACAGCAGGACAGATCCAGTGGGAAATGAGAAAGCACCAAGTTGTATGTGTCTGCAGGTCTGAGGTGGAATCCATAGGTGAAATGACCAAGACTGGTGCCTGGTTGGGCAGTCTGGGAGGCCACTCAATGACCTGTCCCCCCATTCCCAGGCCCACTTGGGGAAGGACAGGCACAGAGGTTCAGCTAAACTAAGAGACACATGGCAGGGTCCTCGGCTGCTGGTGGCCCAAGTTCCACACAGTGTAGAGGGTGTGTCAGAGGTCCTGGGCTGGGGAGAAAAGCAGCACAGCCATGTTGGCCAACACAGCACAAGCTCCCTCTGTCCCACCTGTGGACGAGGAGGGCTGAAATAATGTCCCTGTGCAGGAAAAAGATCCTTCTCCCATGACAACTTGGGGCCAGTCCCAGGGGAACAGTAGTGCACATGGAACCGCTGAACATGGGGAGAGTGCCTGGGTGCAGTTCTGACCTAGGGAATCTACTTTAAAACCCAGGGTGTTGGCACCAGCTCCCTAGTGTCCCTGACAAGGAGGAGCACATGGGGAGGGATGTCTCTATCATCTATGATAAGGAACTAATGCAGAATCCTCCCTGTCCACACTGTCCCATGGGCTCAGGGATCCATCTCCTGGGAAATGTTTTGTTGCTCTGAGTGTCAAATGCATGGAGATGACTAGGAAAGGATGGCCACCAGTTACAGACCTCGCCCCAGGAACTTCACATTGAATACCTCAGGGGACATGCTCCTTGTCCTCTTTCCTTGAGCAGAGCTACTTGATCTTCTGCTGAAACAAGATTTATCTTCCCACCAGCTTCTTGTCACACTTCTGCTCTTATTTCAGTCACTGGGCCGTGAAAAGCTGACATCTAAACTGTCCCTGATACTCTTGTATTTCTGAAGGTAACATCAGACACCAGAAGCTCTTGAACTTCTTCAACTGCATGCTGTGGATGGAAGAAATTTCAAACATCAACACTTGTGAGGTGGCACTTGTCACCTTTTCCTCTCAGCTGAGAGGAAGACAGCAAGATGTATACTTCCTCACAGAGTCTTACCTGCAGGCCACCTCCCTATCTGTGCATCTGTGCTGTCTTAGGAGGGCAGGGGAGAGTTTTATGATGAGGCCTCCTGCCCACACCACAGGCACCCAGTGCTATTTCTCTGCTCTATTTCCTCCAACTGTAGAAGACATCTTATGACCCTGGAGAAGGCCCTCCCTCCCTCAGTCTCCCCACCCAGCACCCACCAGGTCATTTTCATGCTGCTCCTTGGGGAGGGTCTTCTTTCAAGGCTGACATAAAAGCTCAGCTCCAACCTGCTCTTGACTCACCAGGACTCCTCAGTTCAGCTTCTCAAAATGAGGCTCCCTGCTCAGCTTCTGGGGCTGCTGCTGCTCTGGATCACTCGTGAGGACATAGGGGATGAGGAAGGAGAAGGGGGAGGGAAAGGAGCCCTGTGCCCCCATTCTGCCCATGTGAGCTCTATCCACATGAGAGATGTGCAGGTCTGTCCTCCAGGATGAGGCAGCAGAGGTCAATCAATGTGAGAGAGTATTTCAGAAGGAGCAAGGGACTGTCTCTGATGAAAGTTGTCACATAATAGGAGGGGATGTTGAAGGGAATTCTAGAGAGGCTATTAGAGCTTACTCCCTTTGAATTCTTTATGTATATGAATACTTTTAGTGTATAGATGAAAAACAAAAAATTATTTAGTCTTAAATATAGAAAAAAATGTGAAAGCTTTTCTTAAATTTTCTACGTAACTTTGCATTACTCTGTGACTTTTATGGGATCCAGTGGGGTTATTGTGATGACCCAGACAACTGTCTCTGTGCCCGTCACACCTGGGCAGCCAGCCTCCATCTCCTGCAGGTCCAGTCAGAGCCTCCTACACAGAAATGGAAACATGTATTTGAACTGGGTTGTGCACAATCCAGGCCAGGCTCCACAGAGTCTAATATATTTGGTTTCCAACCATATCTCTGTGATCTCAGACAGGTTCTGTGGCAGTAGGTCAGAGACAGATTTCACACTGAGGATCAGCATGGTGGAGCCTGAGGATACTGGTATATATTACTGTGTGCAATGTCTACAGGCTCCTCACACAGTGGTGCATCCCCAAGCAAAAACCTCCCTGTCTGGGGGGCCAGTTGCCACATGAGCTGTTGGTCTCCGCAGCAGCTCAGCAGAGTCTCTAATCTGTGAGTGGAAGGTGCTGGGTACTCAGGGAACAGGGTGCGGGTGAGGACTGTGGACCATGACTGCCTGGGCCTCAGCTCAGGCCACACAAATGAATGGTCCTGTCAGCTGCAGCAGCCTGGCCTGGCATGTGAAGGACAAGCACAGAGGTGTCAGTCCCCTTCTGAATAAGCAGACAGGATGAGTGTGGACACTGCAGGAGGAGCAGGACCTGGGCCCTGGGCAGGAATCTGGTGCAGGCAGGGGATGGTGTAGGAACCTTCTGCAGGTCCCAAATTGCTTGCAAATGCTCTTCTTTGTGAAATTGGGATTCAAATCTAATCAAACACACATACAAAAATGCCTGAGTCTGTAATAACTTATGAACGGAAAATGATGGAAATGGCTTATTAACAGGGCACTCAACCTTGTATTTCTCTCTTATTTTTCCAGGAACCAGCAGGGATATGGTGAGGATGCAGTTTCCACTCTCCCTGCCTGACATCCTTGACTCCCTGCCTTCATCTTGGGAGGGATCAGAGTTGGAAAAGTCACTAATATGTCACCAAGAGGGTGGAAGGTTGTGCCATGGTGATGAAGGTGATTCCTAGATAATAGAGCTCCTGGTGAATGTAACTGAAATCCCAAGTCCTATTTGTGATGACTATTAAATTAATATGTGAATATTTCTTTATGTGGATGAAAAATTATTCACGATTGTTTAAATTTAAAAGAATGTTGTGAATAAGTAATTTTTTTAAATATCTGGAATCCCAGAAAGGTGAAAGAAGCAATTGTGGGAACAAGAAACTGTGATTAAAACCAGACAGTTAGTTGTCATTGTTTGGAGAACCCACTGAAGACCCTGCTCACAGAGGAGCAATAACTCAGAGAGACATGGAGGTGTGTAAAGGGAGACGCAGGGAGGCATAAGTTAGTGGATGAATGTGCACTAATATTGGATGCACAAACAAAGGGTGAGTACCTTGTGCAGATTGAGATGTACATAAACCTGGAGAGCTTGAAAAGCAGTGTGTTAGCATAAAAAAAGGAAATAAATTAATTAAAATTATACTGTTTCATAGAGTAGAAAAAGTCATTCCTCTGGCTGTGGGAATGGAAACCAGAGATTCTGCCCAAGAGGCACCTGCTCCACCACTGACCAACATCCCACAACATGCTCAAGACCAACCCTGAGCCAAGGCCACACAGGAAGCTACAGCCTGATTCCTCACTCACAGAAAGGCAGAGTGGTGGGGAGGGTAAGATGCTAATAGCTTAGCTTCTGGGTTGGGGCAATATTTTACACAAAATTATCCAATGCATGCAGAGAAACAGTAAGAAGTTAAAAAAAAAAATTGATGGCAGAGCTGTATTGTCCATTGTTCACACAAAGTAATGTTGTTTCACTGGGTAACAAAAACATGCATGCACCTGACATAATGTTAACATCACAGAAAGAAGGTCTATGGCTGGAAGTGTTGAATAGTTCCTGAATTGTCCATGAAGTGTAAGAGTGCTAATGAGCTGACTTATCTCTGTAAAAGAAAAGAGTGTCTTTTGTTTTTCTCTTTCATGTTTTGCCTTGTTAAAGAGTAATTTGGGGCGGGTGACAGTTTTCTTTAATAGATAACAATAATGTTCAACAAGTCACTCACATTCCAGGCCTCCTCTCCCACAGGAGCAGAGGGAAGAGGCCATGAGCTCCACATGGTGCACACATGGGGATGGAGCCACCCTGGCCTGGGTCCCTACATGATTCTGTGGAGGACCCCTGCTTAACCCATGAGTATACAGCCTTAACAATATGCTGTTGTGCCAGCTGTGACAAGTACAGTGGTGACCTCCATCCTGAGTGCTATGAATGCTCAAAAGACAACCTGAGTGACAGCAGCAAGAGACCACGGTGTCTCATTCAGTTCCTATAATGATGCTGTCTTAACAGATAAAAATGTAAAATTAAATTTATGCTTGAAATATAGATCAGCCTCTCCAGGGCTGAGGCCTTGGTGAATATATATCCAGGTTCATGTCATCCTCTGGTGGTTAAGAAGTTGAACATCCTAGCACAGATTTCAGTGAGAAGAATCTACCTCAATGTGAGCCTCTTCTCTGTCCACAGGGTCCTGTGCCCTCTGCTCTCCACAATGATGCTCTACAGGTCCCACCTGTCCATCAAATGTGGCAGACATTCAGACCCAGAGAGAAGTTCAGAACTCATCTCTTATGGGAACAAGGGAAGAGGGCAGAGCAGATGTGTCTAACCAGGTCACTCACTGAGTTCAGGACGAGCTCAGGGCAAAACCAGGTGTCAAGTCAAACCAGGTGTCAAGTCAAACCAGGTGTCCCATCCTCCTTCTCCAGTACAGAGTCCAGATCCAAGAAACAGCAGGATCAACATCATCCAACAGACACCTTTACAAATATGCTAAATTTATTTCATGAGCTCCTTCAAGATGGGACTTCTTTGTTATCTAAGGTCAGTGTGAAGTGAACAAATACCTTCCTGTCCACACTGTTGTCTCTTGGAACAGTTCGAACCTCAGCTTGTATACTTTGTCTTTTTCTCATCACAAGTAACAAAATTTGAGCCTATTATCCTGTCTGTGTGTGTGAACTTAAACATATCTCTTCTTCCATGAGACTTCTAAGTAAGAGGTCACTTCAGAGAGAAGCTCCCTGAGGTCAGGTGGCTTCATGGTGCCCAGGTTCACACCACCTATTGAGCTTCAGCTCTGCCCACCCTAACATGAGAAGAGCCATAAAAAAAAATCTCCCCCTAATGAGCAGCAAGACCAGTCTACAGTAGCCCACCAAACCCACAGGAGCTATGCCCAGTTTACCCTGCACTCTCCAGCTCTCTCTAATTTTCCAGAAATGGTGCAGACACCTTCTCATGCAGGGTCCCTGAAGACAGCAAGATCTGAAGGGGACCTTGAAAGGACAGTGTTCACTGCTGCCCTCTGCTGGCACAGTCCACAATTTGCACAGTCCCCTGAAGATTGATCCTTTTCCAGGGCCCTTTGCCTTCCTCTTGTGAGGATTCCTTTGATGTGAGGCCAAAGGCTCAGAGCTGCTTTAGCATCTCAGAATATCAGGTTATGAAGAGTCAGACCCCTCGCCTGTCCTTTGTCTGCATTCTACTTGTCGGAAACAGACTCGAACAGAACATGTTTGCACCAGGACCTGGACTTAGTTCACACAAAGGGAACCCTAGTGCTCTGCCCTCATGGGAGACACTCCTGACAGCCCACGGCATACAGCGCCACATACAGGTGGCTCTATGCACTGCAGAAGCTATGCAATCCCCTGCTGAGATGGTCCTTAAATACCAGCTTACCACTCCTCTCTCAACCCCATTGCCATCTCCAGATACCTATCTATCTATCTATCCATCTATTATTTTTATGACAAAAATAAATAGATAGATAAACAGATAGATAGATAGATAGATAGATAGATAAAATAAAAGGCAATCCATGCATAGAATTATCCTTCAAAACCAAATGCCACAACACAAACTTTTCCCTATTTGTGTCTTCATGTTCAAGATAGATCCTGTGTGTTTTTAAATTCTCACTTTATTTAATACTGAAGTATAAATACATTCATTTAGTTTTCTTTAATGTTGTATTAAAATATGATTCATGCAAATACCAAAATTGGGTAGCTTATTAAACTTGGCCACCAGGGCCAATGCCTCCTTAGCTTTGGACTACTCTGAGCATGTCCCAGGAGGCCAGGAGCACAGGTAACTTCTAAACACCAGAGACCCCTGTCTTCATGCAGAGGGCACTGGCCTGGGAACAGAGCTCTCCACATGGAAGGGTCAGGGTTCCAGCTCCCTGCAGAAGAGAAGCTGGGGGATAAAGGCCCACCACCCAGCCTCTTCAAAAGACAGCTCTAGGGCTCTGAGAATGTCCAGAGCCACAGAATACCAGAGGAATGGAGGCAGTAGCAGTTTCTGCAAGTGTAGGCAGAAGTCTTGAGAGAGAAGGACTCAGTGATGGGCAGGTCAGAGAGGGGGCCAAGTAGAGAGCTCCATCTCCAAAATGCACCCCTCACTGCTCCCCCCCACTTTAATCTCCCTGCACCAAGAAAGCCACCAAGCCCAACTGGGTGTTGGCAATGGCCTCCTAAATGTGCCCTCTCCTGTCTTTGACCTGTAAAGAGCCTATTCCTTTGTCCTGTCACCCACCAAGAAAGCCTTTGACTGTCTCATCATAGACACTGTGAAGAATTCTGCAGTGATCATGGCAGTGTGGTCATCCCAGTTGGTGACCTGGTTCCCTTGAGTTAATGTCCAGCAGAGGGATAGTTGGGTCACAGATTAGTCCTATATTTAATTAGATTAGGATCGAAAACAGGCACATTTCTTATGTTTTTTTTTTTTTCCTGGGCATTGCAAAATATTCAAGGAATAAATTAGAAACATGTGATATCTCAGCAAGAAGGAGACTTGAATGTCCTCTGAGGAGGAAGCAGCTGGCAAAGACTTCCTGACTCTTCACCTGGCAGGAGGTTCACATCTGAGTCTGAAGCTCTGTGGGGGGAGCATGTGGTGGTGTACTGCCTCACCCTGGAGCCTGTTATGGAAAGCTGTCCCTGGCCCTCTGCCACTAAACAGCACTGGGACCTCAGCTGCCCTTGGGGGCACTCAGGAGAGGATCAGGCCAAGACCCTCTCCTGGTTTATGCTGGATCCAGGCCTGTCGTGCTGTTTGAATAAGAGACTCTGGTTAGACTTGAAGCTGATGGTGACCATGTCTCCTTCAGAAACAGCATGGGTCATCAGGCTGTCCCCACAGGCACCTGAAATCAGGGAAATTAACAATGAACTATGAACACACACACACACACACACACACACACACACACACACTGTGTAATTTGTACTTTGAAATACCATTTACAATACCTTTGTTAGGGTCTTGTGAGTCAGCAAACAGTAAGACCCATATGGAAGTGGCCACTGTTTCCCAGTCCATCTTCTAATTGCTATTCCAACTCCACAGAGTTATTACTCTGAGGCCACTGAAGTAATAAAGTTGCTCACCTGAGGCCCAGAGCCACAGGAACCTGCACACCAGGGTCTGGGCCACCATGCTGCTGACCCTGCCTGCCTGACACAGCTCAGGTCTCATGGCAAAGTCCTCCTTTATAACATGTGGGCACTGGATTCAGGGGCCTCTGTGAAGACAGTAGCTCATGAGGAGAAACCTGCCTGGACTGTGGGGCCAAGCAGAGCCTCTGATACTGTGCATAGGCAGACAGATTAATGAAGAGCTTTTATTCTAACTCAAATTACTTGAATGTGTTTAGTACTAAAAAATGTGAAGCTAATTACCCCAGATAAGTCATCCTGGTCAAATAATAAAACAAGCTGGAAACAACAAAGCAGATAAAGACAGAGAGAGAGAGAGAGAGAGAGAGAGAGAGAGAGAGAGAGAGAGAGAGAGAGAGAAGGGAGGGAGGGAGGGAGGGGAAGGAGGAAGAGAGGAAGGCAGTGGAAGGAGAGGAACAGAAACACCTCCTGAGAGTACTGAAAAACCAGGTCCAACCAAATTCTATAGTCAGAAAATTAACATTTCTGAGGAAAATGTAGAAACCTTTTGACACAGAATCTGCAGAGCATGTCATCTGCACTTGCACAGGACAGGAATCACCCACATGACTCTTCCAGGCAAAAGCAGTTGGCAGCAGAGGAAGGGCTCAGTTGCACAGAGGATTATAAAATAAGAAGTGCTATGAGTTGATAAAAGGAAATCTGAGTGTCAGAAGTTAGAGGCCATGGTGTCTTAATTTCCTATAATGTTGTCGTCTGACCAGTAAAAAATGTAAAATTTAATTTATGCTTGAAAACTAGATCAGCCTCTCCAGGGCTGAGGCTCTGGTGAGTTTATTTGCAGGTACACCTTGCCCTCTGGATGGCAACAAATGGAACATCCCAGCAGAGAATTCAGTGAGAGGAACCTGAGGTGAGCCACACCTGGTCCATAGGGTCCTGTACCTTCTGCTTTCCACACTGATATCCTGCACCTCTAGGAAGACAGCTCAGCCACCTGTCCACCTCATGACTCAGACACTCATACTCAGAGAGAAGCTCAGAAACCAGCTGTCACTCCTAGGAACCCAGGAAATGGTCACAGCAGAAATGTCCACCCAGGACACTCACTGAGGTCAGGAAGAACTGAGGTCTAAACCAGGTGTCAAGGGCTAATGTTGTGTCCATCCTCTTCTCCAGTCAAGAGCCCAGCAAAAATCAGGAGACAAGAGACCCAGCATGAAAGAAGCATTTTAAATATTCTGAATATAACTCTTCAGATGCTTTAAGATGGGGCTTTACTTTTCTTTATATAGCTCAGTGTGACATGAATAAATAAAATCCTCTCTAGTTTTTGGGAACCTTAGGGCTTTGCTGAAGTGATTTCTCACTGGATGCCAGGTCTCTGACTCTGTATTTCTCCATAGATAAGGCTACATGTCAGATTCTCTTCCTCCTTCCTCCTTCTTCTCCCCACCCCACTGTCATGGTCCATCTCTAGGATACTTGAAGGGCAGAGCCATATTATCTCTCCTCTCTTGATTTTTGTAATTGCTCAAGATATAGATAGGACCGACCCATGGAATCGAAGTCCAGCCATATTCTTGGAGTTTCAATTATGAGCCACTCTGATTTTAATTATTTCTTGCCTTCTGCTACATTTGCTGTTGTTTTGCTCTTCCTTTTCTAGGGCTTTGAGATGAAGTGTGAGCTCATTTATTTGTTGTTTTTTTTTTCTTTTTCTTTTTAGGAATGACCTCCAGGCAATGAATTTCCCTCTAAAAACTGCTTTCATTGTGTCCCATAGATTCCGATATGTTGTGTCTGTATTTTCATTTATCTCGAAGAATTTTTTGATTTCTTCCTTTATGTCTTCTGTAACCCATTGATCATTCAGTAATATATTGTTCATTTTCCATGTGATGTAGGATTTTTCCTTCCTTCTTTTATCATTGATTTCCAGTTTCATTCCATTATGATCAGAAAAAATGCATGGTATTATCTCCACCCCTTTATATTTACTGAGGGTTGCCCTATGGCATAATATATGGTCTATTTTTGAGAAGGATCCATGTGCTGTTGAGAAAAAAGTATACCCACTTGATGATGGTTCATATATTCTATATATGTCAGTTAAGTCTAGGTTATTGATTGTGATATTGAGTTCTATAGTTTCTTTATTCAACTGTTGTTTGGAGGATCTGTCCAATGGTGAGCGAGGTGTGTTGAAGTCACCCATAATTATTGTGTTGTGGTCTATCTGATTCTGAACTTGAGGAGAATTTGTTTTATGAATGTCGCAGCACCATTATTTGGTGCATAAATATTGATAATTGTTATGTCTTGTTGGTGAATGGTTCCTTTTAACAGTATATAATGTCCTTCCTTATCCTTTTTGATTAACTTAGTCTTGAAGTCGATTTTATTCGATATGAGTATGGCCAACCCTGCTTGCTTACGAGGACCGTGTGCATGGTATATTTTTTCCCAACCTTTCACCTTCAGCCTGTGTATGTCTTTTCCAATTAGATGTGTCTCCTGGAGGCAGCATATTGTTGGGTTTGTTTTTTTAATCCATGTTACCAGCCTATGTTGCTTTATTGGAGAGTTGAAGCCATTAACGTTTAGAGTTACTATTGATATATGGTTTGTACTTCCAGCCATGTGTGATTATTTATCTTTTTTTTTTTTTAAATTTAGTTTGTTTCTCCATGATTAGCTTTCCCCCCACCCTCTGTATTTACCGAGGCACTTCCCACTGATGGTTTTGGTTATTGTTTTTCATTTCTTCCTCGTGTAGTGTTTTGCTCAAGACACTTTGCAATGCTGGTTTTCTGGCTGCAAATTCTTTTAGCTTTTGTTTATCATGAAAGATTTTTATTTCATTGTCATACCTGAAGCTTAATTTTGCTGGATACAGAATTCTTGGTTGGCATCCATTGTCTTTCAGTGTTTGAAATACATTGTTCCAGGATCTTCTTGCTTTCAGCGTCTGT
Source organism: Marmota flaviventris (assembly GCF_047511675.1). Lineage (NCBI taxonomy): Eukaryota > Metazoa > Chordata > Mammalia > Rodentia > Sciuridae > Marmota > Marmota flaviventris. The sequence continues at coordinate 79,095,732 of NC_092511.1, read as the reverse complement.
GATGAAAAATCTGTTGTTAACCTTATTGGTTTACCCCTGAATGTAATCTGCCTCCTTTCTCTTGTAGCTTTTAATATTTTCTCTTTGTTCTGTATATTGGATATCTTCATAACAATGTGTCTTGGTGTTGGTCTACTGTGATTTTGTGTGCTTGGTGTCCTGTATGCATCTACAATTTGTATATCCGTTTCCTTTTTTTTTATTTCTGGAAAGTTTTCTGTAATTATTTCATTCAGCAGGTTACTCATTCCCTTGGTTTGAATCTGTATACCTTCCTCTATCCCTATGACTCTTAAGTTTGTTTTTTTTTTATGTTATCCCATATCTCTTGGATGTTTTTCTCGTGATTTTTTACCAGCCTTTCTGAGTTGGCTTTTCAAGATGATATATTTTGTCTTCATTATCTGATGTTCTGGCTTCTGCTTGCTCCACTCTGTTAGTGATACTCCCATTTGAGTTTTTAATTTGGTTTATAGTTTCCTTCATTTCAAGAATTATTGTTAATTTTTTTATAATCTCTATCTCCTGATAAAGATGCTTAACTTCTTCTTTTATCTGTTTATGTAATTCATTTTCAATGTGTTCTTTCATTGTTTGAATTTGCTGTCTCATATCCTCTTTAAGGTTCCATTCCATCTGTCTAAGGTATTCCTTGAGTTCTTTATTTGACCATTTTTCTGATGACTCTAGGTCCTCCTGAATATTTAGGCTGTCCTGCATTGTTTTACTCCTTTTCTTCCTTGCTTTTTCATGCTGCTCATGTTACTTCTGGTTCTGATTGACTGCTGAGTTACAGTTTACTCCTATAAATTCATTTGATGCTTGGGAGGAAAGGTATTAGAAGGGAAGGGAAGAAGTCACTAAGGAGAAGGAGAGTAAGCAGGTAGAATTCAAGGAAGGGGGAATAAGAAAATTGAAAAGAAATGAAAAGACAAAAGAAAAAAATAGAAAAGAAAAAAAATTTTAATAAAAATTTAAAAAAATAATAAAAAAATAAAAATTTAAATTTAAAAATTAAAAAAATAAAAAAAATAAAAAAACAACAACAAAAAAAGAAAATAAAAAAAAACCAAATTAAAAAAAAAATTAATAAATGCAGTCTTAGAGTTTGATTAACTTCTCTTCCAGTAGGTGGAGCTGTGCCCACCAGGCCAAGCTTCTCCTCTCAACACGCGGGAACCAATCACTGTGCAGCAGCTCCTCCTCCCAGACTGGGTGGGTCTCCAATCCTGAGTACCTAGGGCCTTCCCCACTTTTCCTCAAGCCAGGCCCTGCTCACTGGTGACGCTCACCACAATACTGGCTACACGCCAGGTCTGCTGCTCCCGGGAGCCCTGTTTTCATGAACGACTGGGCACACTCTCCCTGTTTGCCATTCCCTCACACCCTAAGTTTGTAGAGCTTGGGGCTGAGAACCCTCAGCAAATTTTGCTTTCCCTCCGGTATCCACACCCCCGGTAGCTGGTGCAAGAGACCTCAGTTGTCAGCACTGGTGGGAGTGGTAGCCAGGAGTTCCGCACCTCAGGTCCCATGTCACTCCTGATTCCCTTGGTCTGGCTATCATGCTCACGGGAGAGCTGGGAGGGGCCCTTAAGTTTTCCCTGCTGTGTGGAGAGGGAAGTCTAGGGGATTACATACCTGTCGCCGCTGGTTTCAATGAAGTTATCTCCTCCGCCGCATTCTGGTGATGTCAGTTCTCTCCCATGGTGGTATCCCATGCAAATGGCGACAGTTCGTTCCCTTTGCCGGGTGACCAATGCAACTGGTGGGTCCTGACTGTCTCTCCCAAGCCCCGTTTCAATCCTGTGGCCACTGCCTATGAAGGCTCGGTTGGCATTAACCTCCGTAGGATCAGAAGGGCCGACCAGTTGTTTCAGCGGGATCGTTTAGTGCTGAGTCACAGCAGTTTGTCTGCGAGAAGCAGGGGAATGGGAGCTCGAATTCCAAAATTTTGCCATTTTTGAATCTCAGAAATATAATCATCGGTAATGAGCTCCAGTGTATCTAGCTCTTGCATACTCTTGTAGCGGTCTTGAAGGCAGGGAATGTTTTCACTGGTGTGAAAACATTTCATTGCATTCACTTCCCTTATTTCATTTTTCCATTCTAATCTGGATTGGCATTTAGCTGATTTGGGTTGCAGTTATCACAGATAATGCTGTGTGGCCCCTGCACATGGGGATCTGTGCACATCTGCTTGTGCTCTGAGTGGAAGGCTTCGATCACAGATATGTGCATGGTCAGGATGAGTCTCCAACTCAGGTACCACTTCACATTTCCAAACACATGAGTGTGTTCTAGATCAATTCTCAGGCTGTTTGATGCTATTTATGGTTCAGTTTTATGGTCTTTCTGTTGAAGGTTTCTGGTGGTTTGTTATAACTTTCAATCTCTGGTGATTATTGATGTAGAGCCCACTTTATACACTAGGTGACTGCATATGAGACTGACAGAGAACACTTCCTATGAAAAGATCTTGTCCACAGTTTTTGTAGTGTCATCTCTGTCATAAAAACTGTCTTCATTTTTCTGTCACTGAACACCAATTCTGTTCCTCTGGGCATCTTGGCTGAGCTCACCCAGCACCAGGTTCCTGTATACCACAAGGTAAGAACTCATCATGGTGCTTCTCCTGATTGGCCTCCCTTCTCTTCTCACCATTGGTGGGTGGAGCACTACTGCACTGAGTAGCACACACACCTTCAAAGACACCAATTCAAGGTTGAGTGCTGGGGCTGACAAGGAGAAAGAAACAGGGTGCAGAGGAACTTCTCCAGGCCTAGAAAGACCCCACTCAGTGGTCCTGGGATCCTGGCTGCCCCTGAGCAGTGCCCTCAGCAGGTGGAGGCAGCAGGACATGCAGCTGGGGCAGCCCAGACTCACACTTCTGCTCCCTGGGAGGTTATAGTCATGGCCTGTATCACTGTGGGAGGGTAATTGTAGCTTTGTACACAGTAATAAGTGGCAACATCTTCAGGCTCCAGGCTGCTGATGGTGAGAGAATAATCTGTCCCAGATCCACTGCCACTGAACCTCGAGGGGACACCAGTTTGAAACGGTTGGTATAATAGATCAGGAGCTTAGGAGCTTGCTCTGGTTTCTTCTGGTACCAGTTTAAGTAATTGCTAATGACCTGACTGGCCTGGCACCTGATGGTGACTGTTTCTCCTTGAGATTTAGACAGGGAGGTTGGAGAATGTGTCTTCATGATGTCACATTTGGCACCTACAATTGAACAGATGAGAAGAAATATGCACACAATTAATAATGTCATAAGAGGATTTCCCTGAACACCAGGCAGCACTGATGAAATTGGTCTGAGCACATCCTCAGTGTGTCCCTCCTTACCTGCGAGGCAGAGCAGCAAGAACCCCAGGAGTTGAGCAGTGGCCATCATGGTCATGTTGTGTCCTCACAGGGACTTACTCCTGCAAAGGGTGTGAGCAGCCTCTTAAGAAGTCCTCAGGGCAGTGGGCTGTGCTGTGGGCACATGCAAATCAACAGAGCTCAGCAAGCTGGGCAGAGCTGCAGGGAGGCTCCTCTCAGGCCAGGCCAAGTGTCCCCAGGTGTCCCAGCATAGGCCATGGCAGCCCAGATTTGCCTGGAAAAAATGTGTTTCCTGAGAGGCACAGGAGAGAACCATCCCTAATTCCTGTGAGCAGAGAAACCTCTTCGTCTTATCAAGGTTCAGGACACACTTTTCCTGCTCATTCTCCAACCAAGACGAGGTTCATGAGCTGTCACAGCCCCACACACTGAAGGAGGAGTGACTGACCTCTTTCTTTTTATACCTGAGCACAATATTTATTCCAGAGAGGCTTCCTCTACACCTGACTCCTTGAAGACCTGGGCATGAAAAATCATCACTGTTACCAGTCAGAAATGCAAAGAGGGGTAAGAGGAAGCAACAGAAAGGGACAAAACACCCCAAGTGCAGGCACTGTGGTTGGTAAGGAAGGGAAGGACATTGACCATATGTCACTGCTGTCCATTCATCCCAGCTGAGCTATGGTCCTGCTCCACTCTAATGGCTCCAACATATCCTCTGACCTTGGCTGCCAAGGTCAGGAGATGGACCTTCCACACCGGAAAGGTCAGCTCCCTCCCTCTCTGCAGGCTGCAACACTCAACAGACCACATGTTCCCTGAGATCCTCTCATTATTGCTTGAGCACCTCCCCCAACTCCACCTGAGCTTTGGCTTCAGAAGCTAAAGGTCTCCCTGGACCAGGAGTTCCTCTGCCCTGAGTCTACCCTGTATGCTAACCTGTCTTTATTCTGTCACCAAATCTCACCCAGGTCCTAAGAGAACACTGTCCCAGAGTCTGGTTCAAGGCTGGGGGCACATGCTTGGTGAGGAGAAAGGTGAGTCAGAGGACTGGGCTGAAAGACCCTCCAGGCTACTGGAACAAAATAGGACACCTGGGTAGTGGAGGGGACACTGGAGCAAGGTGAGGAGGTGTCCTCTCATGGAGATGATGTTAGTGCAGGTCCTTGTGCAGGTCAAATATGGTGAACAGTGAGGAAAACACACTGAGTTTGGCCCCAGTATGCAAGTGGGGGACATAGGCAGAGGGAGGAGGGCTTCTGTTATAGTTTACATATGAAGAGATCCCCAAAGTCTCATGGGGTGAAGACCTCATTACTGTATTCATTCTTTTGATGAATGAATGATTTAAATTATTTTGGGGGGTAGAATCTAGTGGGAAAGAGAAGGTCACTGAGATTATGCCCTGGAGGGTGCTTCTTTGCCCTGAGCCCTTCCTTGTACCTTCCTGAACCCATGGCTTAGCAGCTTTCCTCCAGCCTTGGAGCCTGCTGATCATGGACTGAAACCATGACCCAGATAACTCTTTCCTCCTCTAAAGTGTTTTACCCCCAGTTTATTTTTTCACAGTGACAAAAGGCAAGTGACACAGCATCTGTACCTGTTTGTAAAGAATGATGTGCCATGGCAAGGGGTATCAGAGCACGATCAGGGTATGTTCACGAGTGGCGATGAGGCTGTCTAATGGAGGGCAGGCCAATGTCAAGAGGTTTCTTTCAGTCAGAGGAATGTTGGTGGGAAACAATGCACCAGAGACAATCAGAGCCACAATTCTCACTTTAGGTGGAAGGGATCCCAAACAAAAGGGACATCACTAGAACAAACATGATTTTGACTAGAATCAGAAATATCAGAATAATCTCGGAATTGTATGTAGGAATAGATAGGAATGTGCATGCAGATAGATCAGGAGATGATAGATGGTGAGGTCCATAGATGGGTTGACTGAGAGAGTTATTTACACATTCTCTTTAACCCAGGTACAATAGCCCATGCTCCCAAAACACACTCACAGTGCCCAGACTTATTTGCCACTAATGGAATCTTAGGATAAGAAATCCCTCCACCACCTTGAGTTGGGAACAAAAGACGTCTTCCAAAAATGATGAGACCCTGGCAAAAGTAAAGAGAAACTACCAGGAAGGAGCCTCTCACTGGCCAGGTCTGCATAACTTGAGAATCAAGATTTGTAATTATGCAAACTAACCCATTAAACAAAAGATGATCCATGAGTTCAGCCTAATACTGATACTTTGATGAGGAATGGGATATCTATAAAGGATTGAGGATTTTTGAATAATTTCATGTTAACTCTTTTTGAGCTCGGTTGTTGGATTGCATCACAGCAAGGACCTTGGGCATGCTAGGTAAGTGCTCTGCCACTTAGTCACACCCCCAGACTCATGCTTATTTCAAATACACAAAGAAGAACTACAGGAGAGAAGTCTCAAATATTCATTTAACCCAGGAATCAATGTGAACATCTGCAGTAGGGAGAATGATTGAAATCAGGCACCATCCACTAGTTAGCCCTAACAGAAGAGCATCATTTCTAGATACTCTTTCCAGAGATGCTGCAGCTAACTTCTACCATGAATGGGAGACAAACATCCTACCTAATTGACAGACATTCTCCAAAATAGCTTTGTGATCTCTCTGAAAGTGTAAGATCATGAAGTTCAGGAAAAGTTCAGCCAAAGTGGGTTGCAGCAGCTCTCAGCTTGTGTCTCCCAGTACAGGGTCCTACAGGCTGCAGAGTGCTCACAGGGGATGTGTGGCTCCTAGATCAGCTCTGAGGCAGAGTCCCCTTGGGTAGTTACAGCTTTCTATTGACAATCATGAGCTTAGGGGCAGGTGGACAGTGCTGCATTCCTCTGACCCACCATCTTGAGAACTTATTTCATTATTTGATATTTATAATTTGATTTCCTTGATTCAGATTGACTTGGGTTTGGTCAGTTCTTCTTTTATTAGTTTGTTGAAACAGAAACTGGTTTATGGGTTTTAAACTTTACTTCTTTCTTTACTATTAAAAATTGAGAGTCCTATGTTTACATTATTTGTTCCTTCATGTGTTTATATTTGCTCATAAAGCAATAGAGAATCTGAATTTTCTCTCACTTGAGAAGAATCTGAGAAACATGAAGACCTGGGAAACTGGGTTAGAAATCACGTGGAGGTATATTTCTGATGCTCATCACCTAATTAGCTTCCATTCTTAATGGTCTTCTAACAGCGACCATTTTGGAGAAATATTTTTTTAAAAAATCAAAATGATAAGAAATCTTGCCTCCTCAAGACACCTACTAGCTGGTGTTCACACTCACTATCCTGAGACATGGGCACAGTGGACAGAATATGAGGTTTGCTTTTGGTTCTGGAAATATTGGAAAGGTGAAGGGATTATTATGCAGATACTATTAACACGTCAAGGAAGGCTGTTCATTTTAAGTGAGTCAAAAGGAGATTATTCTGGGTTTGCCTGATTGATTCACATCAGAGCCCTTAAATGGGAGTCAGCCTCTCACTCTTGTGGAAGGATTCTTTAGACTGGTCTCATTACTGAGCAGCCCATATGGTAGGACCCTCTGGTGGCCTGCAGGGTCCTATAATAGACTCTGATCTACAGCCACCAAACACCTAGCATCCTCAACCACACAATCCCCAAGAACCTGATTCTGCCAAAACCCTTAGTGTCCTTGGAAGAAGATTATTCAAGTCTGCAGATGAGATGCAGTGAGAAACACCTGGATTGCAGGCAATGCGAAGGTGAGGATAGGACCCAGTCTAAGTCTTCCCAACTTCTCTCCCACAGAAATTGTGAGATCACCAGGGGATGTGTTAATTTGTTGTGCATCAATAGAAAATTAATAAAATGCCAGCCATGGTTTTCTTATGTGCAATCCAGGTTACAACAGAGTGAGGCAGGAGCAGATCAGGATTGAGGCCACCCTCAGCAAAAGAGTGAGAACATGTCTTTAAATAAATAAATAAATAAATAAATAGTGCTGCAACAGAGCTCATGGGTAAAGAACCCCGAGTTTAATCCACTGTACAGATGGAAAGAAAGCAAGAAGAAGGAAGGGAGGGAGGGAGGGAGGAAAGAAGGGTGTGGTAGGCCATCCTCACACATGATTTGATTTACCTCCATGGCTGGATGAGAGGCGCTTAGACAGCTGTGTCAGAGCTTTCCCCACCCTTCTCCAGGTCCGAGGGCTTGTCCATGCAGAGGCATGTCTGGCCACTACCCTGAAGACCCAATCATTGCCCCTGACCTTGGAATGCTGCCCCCCATAACCTTCATTGGATGGGATTTTCTCTGGAATTTTTTGTTCCCCAATAAAAGCCACTCCCTGGCATGTTCTCTCTCTCTCTCTCTCTCTCTCTCTCTCTCTCTCTCTCTCTCTCTCTCTCTCTCTCTCTCTCATCTCTTCTGTAAACCTTGCCACCGCATTAGATGGCTGGACGTGGGAGCTAGGAGAAGCCATCCAGGAGCTGGTATTAAAGGTAATAAGGGTCTTTTCTCTTTAATTTAAAACTCCCTAACATTTACCCATGAATCAAACATTCTTTCATGAAGCCAGCGCTGATCGCATGGCAGAGATGGGAGGAAGGGAAAGAGGGAGGAAGGGAGGGAGGGAGGAAGGGAGGAATGGAGGGAGGGAGGGAGGGAGGGAGGGAGGAAGAGAGGAAGGAAAAGGGAAACGGGTGCGGCTGAGGGCTGTGGACCACAACTGTGTCAGCCACAGCTCAGGGAAAACCCATGCATGTCATTGTCAGGTGCAGCAGCCTGGCCTGGCATGTGGAGAACAAGCACAGAGGTGCCCAGGCCCCGTCTGACAGGACAAGATGATCATGGACACTGCAGGAGGAGCAGGACCTGGGCCCTGGGCAGGACTCTGGCACAGGGAAGGCGATGGTGTAAGAAACTTCTAGAGGTCCCCTTGCTCTTCATAATGCTGCTCTTTGTGAAACTTGGATTCAAACCTAATCACAAACTCATACAGATGACTTAGCCTGCAATCATTTTAGAGGACAATCATAGAAATGGCTGCTATTGCTTGACTTCAGTCTTGTGCTTCTTCCTTATTATTCCAGGACCCAGCAGGATACAGGGAGGTGCACACTCCACTTTCCCTGCCCCTCACCCTGGAGAGCCCACCCCCATCTGGGAACAATCAGAGGTGGAGAGGTCACTCTAGGCTTGAAAGGTGGTGCCCTGGTGCCCTGCAGGTGCACATGGATCAAATTTGTCTTAACACTCAAGGTGGAGGGGACTTGAGCATCACCTCCTCCCATCACTACATCAGACACAACTGCCCAGGAATAGACCTGTATAGAGAGTGGACACAGGATGAGGAAAGGTCAGGAATATGACATCACCTGTGTCTAGAGTGACAGAGCTAAGGAACTAGAGAATGACCTATGGGAGAATGAGGACAGCTGAGGTCAGGAGAACATGTGGAGTATGGGAAGATCCTCACCAGGAACCAAAGGCTTGAACTGCAGTGGACACTTAGCCATGGTCCAGGTCTTTTTTGTTTTACAATTTTTTAGTAAATTACAGAAATTAAAAGAAAATGTGAGAACAGCTGATAGAAATGAGGAGAATGGGCCAGGGACCAGAGGAGTGGGCAGAGCAGGACCCACTTAGAGTGAACCTCACCAGAATGGCTCATCTGACATGCAGGTTCTGAGGAAGGGAGAAAGAGAGAGAGAGAGAGAGAGAGAGAGAGAGAGAGAGAGAGAGAGAGTTGTGAAACCCGAAACAGGAAGCAAATGGAAGGTGACTACAGGTCAAGAGGGAGGCAGGAAGACAAGAAATCAAATTGTTAAGGTCCAGATTGGAGGAGGCATGAGGAGAATCAGTCCTCAGTGTGTGAACATCACTAGGTTCTTCTGTGAGGGTGAAGACTATATTGGCTGAGTCTTGTGATCTCTCCAGGGAAACAGGTTCATGTACCATGAAAACTTTGTACTGTCCTCAGGAGACCTGCCCAGCACTTGTGCTTGATGACTCCCACTAAATAAATAAACCACCCCTACAGGCCCAGTTCCTGAATTTTCTCCTGGGCCCTGCACACCTCCCATGAATGATCAAGACAGGTGTTCTCTCAGGAGAGGAGGCAGGAGAGCTCAGGGTTGTGGGAGGGAGAAGCAGCCAGGGCAGCAAAGGCTCCCTGACCCTCAACCTGGGGGAGGCTTGGTCTGAGGCTGAGGCTCTTGGGAGGAGCACTGCGGTGCTGCTATAGGAACAATAGGCCATGTCCTCAGCCTGGGGCTGCTGACGGATAGGGAAATCTGTCCCTGACCCACTGCCCCTGATCCTCCGGGGGACCTCAGCAGCCCACATGGATGCCCAGGAGTTCAGCATCCTGGGACCTCTCCTGGCTTCTGCTTGTGCCAGACATGTAGTCCTTGTGGTTGGATAAGAGACTCTGGTTGGACTTGCAGCTGATAGTGACCATGTCTCCTGAAGACATAGCCAGGGAGCCTGGAGACTGGGACATCACCTTGTCCTCACAAGCACCTGTGGTCAGAAAAATCAGAAATGGACCATTAACTTTCTCTCTCTCTCTCTCTCTCTCTCTCTCTCTCTCTCTCTCTCACACACACACACACACACACACACACACACACACACACATTTTTCACATATGCATTGGATCATTTCATTTGATATTCACTTTCAATTAGTATTAAAAGTCAGCACATGGGGCTGGGATGTGGCTCAAGTGGTAGCGCACTCGCCTGGCATGCGTGTGGCCCGGGTTCGATCCTCAGCACCACATACAAACAAAGATGTTGTGTCCGCCAAATACTAAAAAATAAATATTAAAAAAAAAGTCAGCACACAATTAGTCCACATGGGAAGTAAGTCATTTTTTCTATATCTTAAAATTAGCTTGCCAGACCTATAAACCTATTAATCTGAAGATATCCAGCACTTAAATCTCTCACCGGAGGCCCAGAGTCACAGAAACATGAACACCTGTGTCTGAGACAACAACCTGCTGGCCCTGTCCGCCTTTGAGCTCAGGTGACATTGCAAAGTCCTCATGTATAAAATGTGGACAGCAGGGCTGAGCCTGCAGGAGCCTTGCAAAGCCATTAGCAAATAAGAAATCAAAAAACCTGTACTTCAGGGGTGGGGGGAGTATTTGATATCATTTAAGACATAAAAATACCAGAAAGTATAGTTTGGGGAACAAAAAACACAGAAATCAACATAGAAGTTTAAAGAATTCAATCTACTCCATGATGGAAGGAGGGGCTTGGTTTAAATTAAAGTGATATTTATAGGTTTAATTGTACAGAAATGACAGACAAAGTACATAAATTGAAATACATATTATATATGTATATATACATATATACATACAGAGAAAGAGAGAGAGAGAGAGAGAGAGAGAGAGAGACAGAGAGAGAGAGACAGAGAGAGAGAGACAGAGAGAGAGAGTTCAGAAATGTGAGGAAATATATTCCAATACATTTACTTTTACAGAAATGATAGGCTATATATATAGGCTGAAATACCAGATAGAAAGGTAGGTAGGTAGATAGATAGATAGATAGATAGATAGATGATAGATAGATGAAGTTCAGCAAACATAGGAAATATATTTGAGTTGAGTTATTCAGAAGTGACACCTAAAATCAAGAATTCTTGTATAATAATTTAAAAGCTAGAAAAACACAACAAAATAAAGAAAAATTTGTGGAAATGAAGGGATGGAGGGAGGGAGGGAAGAAAATTGAGGAAATGGTAAAAAAAGAAATGGAGACAAATAGAAGTGACAACCCTGGGGCCAGTTTCCATCCCCCATGACCAGTACAGATCTGAGTTATGGCCACCTTGGCTCTAAGGGTCTGACAGCACTGTGCACACCAGAGCTGAGGACCTGGCTCTGCAGCAACAGCCAGAAGGCAGCCCAGAACCCACTCCTAGGAGCCCTGCAGGGCCCCATTCAAGCCAGGGGTCAGGCTCTCAGTAGGGTCATTGTGACCAGGACCTTGGCCACCATCCTCCCAGGACTGCCAGGACTGCAGCAGGCTCTGAGTAAGCAGGGAGGGGGAGGGAGAAGCAGGATCCCTTGGGATGTGGGGCTGCCCCCATCCTGCCATGGCTGCTATTCCATGGTGCACATTGGAGAGGGGAAGGGCCACCAGCCTGCCTCAGTTACAGCCTCACTGCTGAGCAGCCACATGAAGCCTCTGAGGAGGCACATCCACCCCAAGTCCTCTTGAATCCTCACACATGGTCCTGTAAGGCCCAAGACCACAGAGTCAGAGGTTGAGTTGGAATGAAAACAATAAAAATGATGGAGTGGAGAGTCCTCCCAGATGTCAGAGTGGGAATTGCAAAATCTTACTGAAAAAAAAAATTCTACAATGCATATGAGGGGGTCACAGACACGAAACCAAAAATTTGAAACACATTAAAAATTGAATAGTATTGACACCTGGGGCTATTTCATATCTAAAGAAAATCATTGAACTTACTGTGAATCTTTAGCATTATATCAGAAATAATATTGACAACCAAAGAAAATTTAATATTTTCATTTAATCAATGTGATCATCCATTTTTCTTTCCCATAGAAGTAATAAGGTGAGATCATTTTCTCAGTAATAAAACATTAAAATAAATGTTTATGATCAGATTCACACTTCACGCAGGACTGCTCCATTCTGCAACATGAGCACCTCTCAGTCCAAGGCTTGAAGAGGTTCCTAATTTCTCAGGGAAAAACTATTACAAGTCAGCAAATCTCCCCTGCCCACTTCTAGCAAGTTGTCCACCTTCAGATTTCTGCATTCTTTCTCCTGCAATGAGCTCCACCTCATTTCCTTTCTTCTCAGTTACTTCTGCTCATTCAGATGAGGCAGATGGAGAACTGAGACTTGAGAGTCCAGAAACACCACCATGCCAACATGCCTGCTCCTCCATGAGTTCAGAGGGGTGCTGCTCACTCAGGACAGGAGGACAGCCACAGAGGTTTACTTAGACCAAGAGAAATCATGGCAGGGTCCCATCTGCTCCTTTGCTCACACTCCAAGGGCCCACACAGTGGAGAGGGTGTGTATGAAGACCTAGGCTGTCTGGAAAAGCAGCTCAGCCTTGTGGCCAAAACAACAAATCTCACACTCTCTAGTTGGGAGAGGAAGTCTGACATTAATGTGCCTGTGCAGTGAACCCAGCCTCCTCTCCCCAGTGACCTATTGGACCAAGGCCCAGGAGAAGTCAGGGCAGGTGGAATCACTGTGAGATAGGCAGAGCCTGGACACAGTCCTGTTCTAGAAAGGCAATCCCCTGTTAAACCCAGGACTGTGACATTTGCTGCCCAGTGTAACTGACATGGAATAGAACAGGGTGGAGGAAATTCTCTCATCAATAAAAAAGGAACAACAGAATTTTCACTCATCCATTCTGTCCAGTGGCCTCAAGGGGTTCTTCTCTTGGGAAATGTTGGGATGACTCTGATGTGTCACATACATGGACAGAACTAGGACAGGAAGTTCACCAGTTAATAAATATTGCCCCAGGGAATTTCATACTCACTGCCTCAAGTGGACATGTCCCCTCTCTGTCCTAAAGCAGGGTAATGGGCTCTCAGCTGAAATACAGCTTTCTTTCCCACCAATCTTGTTTTGACCCAGTAGCTCTGATTTCATTTACTAGGACAGGAAAACATCAACATCTAACACTGTTCCTGAATTCTGCTACTTCATCAGGTCACAGCAGACAACAGAGCCCCTTGAACTACCTCTACCCAATATTGTGGTTGATAGAAAATTTAATATCAATATTGTAAGGTGGAACTTGTCACCAAGCTGGGAGGGAGCCAGCAGGGTGGCTGTTCCCTTCTCAGAGGAGAATCTACAGGCAGCCTCCACATCCTGTGTCTGTGCTGACTTAGGATGTCAGGCACTGGGCACCATGGCCCTCCACACAGCAAGGCCACCATGATGAAGCATAATGTCCATGCCATAGGCACCCTGGGCTGTTCCTCCAATAAATTTCCTCCAAATATAGAAGACATCTGATGTCCCTGGGCTCACAAGGCAGTCTGCACCTCCCTCACTCTCCCCACCCAGCACCCACCAGGGCATTTGCATGCTGCTCCATGGGGAGGGCCTTCCTGCAAGGCTGACATAAAAGCTCAGCTCTAACCTGCCCTTGACTCACCAGGACTCCTCAGCTCAGCTTCTCAAAATGAGGCTCCCTGCTCAGTTCCTGGGGCTACTGCTGCTCTGGATCCCTGGTGAGGACAGAGGAGATAGGGAAGGAAAAGGGGGAGGGAAGTGAGCCCTAGGCCCCTATTCTGCCATGTGTGCTCTGTCCACATGAGGGATGTGCAGGTCTGTCCTCCAGGATGAGGCAGCTGAGGTCAATCAATGTGAGAGAGTATTCCAGAAGGAGCAAGCGACTGAGCTCTGATGAATATTATCACATAATAAGAGGGGGGGGGTGTTATAGGTGAATTCTAGAGAAGGCCTTATAGGTTACAAAATTTGAGGTGTTTTTAAACATCAATAATTTTATTGTAGAAAGCAAAACCACAAAAATTAGTTAACCAGAAATACACAATAAAGGAAAAAGCACAAATTCTCCTAAAGTATTTACATAACCTCGCATTGTACTGTGGTGTGTGTGTGTGTTTTTTTTTTTCCAGGTACCAGTGGGGATGTTGTGCTGACCCAGACTCTTCTCTCTGTGCCCATCACCCCTGGGCAGCCAGCCTCCATCTCCTGCAGGTCCAGTCAGAACCTCCTACACAGTAATGGAAAAACATATTTGCACTGGGTTGTGCACAAGCCAGGCCAGGCTCCACAGGGCTTAATCTATGAGGTTTCCAACCGGCACACTCTGGTCTCAGACAGGTTCAGTGGCAGTGGGTCAGGGACAGATTTCACACTGAGAATCAGCAGGGTGGAGCCTGACGATGCTGGAGTGTATTACTGCTGGCAAGAGACACATGATCCTCCCACAGTGGTGCAGCCTGAAACAAAAACCTCCCTGCCTGGGTGGCCCAGCTGCCACATGAGCTCTGGTCTGGGCAGCAGCTCAGCAGATTCTCTGCCTTGTGAGAGGAAGGTGCTGGGAACTCAGGGAACAGGTGCAGCTGAGGGCTGTGGACCATGACTGCCTGGGCCACAGCTCACCACACCCATGAGTGGCCCTGTCAGCTGCAGCAGCCTGGCCTGGCATGAGGAGGACAAGCACAGAAGTGTCCAGGGACCTTCTGAATGAGCAGACAGGATGAGTGTGGACACTGCAGGAGGAGCAGGCCTGGGCCCTGGGCAGGACCCTGGTAAAGAATCAGAGGACCTCAACTGGAGTGGAAATTTATCTTTTGCCCAGAAATTTATTTTATGCAATTTTCTAATAAACTGTGGAACTAAAAAGTAAACTGTGATAACAGCTGACAGAAGTTAGAGCAGAGGACCACAAGAGGATTGAGAGCAGGGGACCACTTACAGAACAGCTGAGCAAAGGCTCCTTGACCTTCAGCCTGTGTCTGAGGCTGAGACTCTTGGGAGGAGCACTGTGGTGCTGCTACAGGAATAATCTGCCACATCCTCAGCCTGGGACTGCTGATGGGGAGACTGAAATCTGCTCCTGACCCACTGCCCATGAACCTGCATTGGATTCAAGCTGTCCAAGTGGATGCCCAGGAGAGGAGCCTGGGAGTCTGTCCTGGCTGCTGCTGGGACCAGGTCACATAGTCTTTGTGGTTGGATAAAAGGCTCAGGCTGAACTTGCAGCTGATGATGACCCTGTCTCCTTGAGACACAGCCAGGGAGCCTGGAGACTGGCTCATCACCTTGTCCCCAAAGGCACCTTCAATCAAGAAAATCAGGAGTGGACCCTGATCTCTCTCTCTCTCTCTCTCTCTCTCTCTCTCTCTCTCTCTCTCTCTCTCTCTCTCACACACACACACACACACACACACACACACACTCACAAACACTCACACACACTCACACACAAGAGCATGTTTCATAATTTGTACTTTGAAATACCATTTAACCTCCATTCTCCAGGGATGTGTGATCAGCTCATAATTAAGCCCATATTGGAATTCACCATAATTTCCCAGCACATGCTTTCATGCCTTTTCCAACACTACAATTATGAAGACAGTGAAGTCCCAGAGCCACAGAAACATGAACAATGGTGTCTGGGACATCATCTTGCTATCCCTGCCTGCCTGATTCAGCTCAGGTCTCATGGCAATGACTTTGTTTATAAAATGTGGCAGCTGGGCTGGTGCAGGGCCCATGTAAAGCCCTCAAATGATAGGGAGGCCCATTGCCTGGATGGTGGGTTCTGAGCAGAGACTAAATCTGTAAACAGGCAGATGAATTAATGAAGAGCTTCTATTTTACCTCAAATATAACTCAGAGTGGATTCATTACTCAAAAAATTAAGCTAATTAACATAGACTAATAATGCTGGTAAAATAATAAGACCTGCAAAATAACACATCATATGAAGAAGAGAGGAGAGGGAGAAGGAGGGCCAGGAGGGGAGGGAGGGAGGGAGGAAAAGGGAAAGAAGAGATGCAGTGGAAAAAAAGGAACATGAACAACATCTTCAAATACTAAAAAATAACTTTCAACCCAAGTTTCTGCAGCTAGAAAATTGAAATTTTTAGATAGAAAAAAAATGTAGAAACCTTTTCCCACAGAATCTGGAGCACACATCCTCGGTCTTTGTACAGGACAGGAAATGCCCACATGACACATCCAGGCAAAGGTGGGTGGCAGTAGATGAAGGTCTCATTTGTACAAAGATGGAAAGCAGGAATAAATTTTAAAAACTTTCTTTTCTTATTTGAATGTCTATGGCAGATGGAACCTGTCCTCAAAATTATAAGGAGGCACCCTGGGGTGTTTAAATTATGACAGTCAAATGCCTGAGGACAGCACAGTTGACAACTGTTTCCTGCAGAATCCTGCTGCTAGGAAAGCTGGGAGGATCCTCCAGGCAGGAGGCCTCCAGGGGGACTGTCAGGAACAGGCTCAGCCACCAGGAGGCCCCAGTGTCCTGCCTCCTGAGTCCCCTCTAGCTGTTGAACACTTTCCCCTCCACACAGGACAGGGCTGGCCTGTTACCAGTCCAGGACCAGGAAGTGGCAGTGAGTGACTCCAGAGGCCAGGACACTGAAACTCCTGCCTGCTGACCACTCTGGGAGGAGAACTGCTCCAGAGGAAGCCAGAGGACCCCTGGTGAGGACCCCCAGGCAGCCCAGGGCAGGGCCACAGTGAGAACCTCAGGCCCTTGCTATGGCAGCCTCAGCTGGCCAACATAGGGGAGGCCCCTGGAGACCCACCAGAGAAGTCCTTCCATGGCTGCCCTGTGGTTAACAGCCCACAACACCTGGGGACAAACCTTGAGCTAGAACTACCTGGAAAGCCCCTCCTGATTCCTCTCTCACAAAAGAGGAGTGAGAATAAAATGGTAATGCTTAAAATTACTTGGTGAAATGTTTTACAGATAAACACACAGAACATGCAGAGATACAGTAAGAAATTCTAAAAAGATTGGCAAGACTCTAATTTCTGTTGGCTGTAAAGAGCAACAGTGCTTCACTGGGTGAGCATGCACACTGAAGGACCTACCTTACATGATGTTATTAGCACCTTATAGTTTTTCTGGCAAAATACAGAGTTGTTCTTCGGTATCTCTTCTACTATGTGACCTGGGAAACAGTGATGTTGTTTCTTTTTAAGAAAAGACTTTTCTGTAAATGGTAAAAATAACCTTCAATAAGTCACTGACTTTCCAGGACTCCTATCCCACAGCAGCTGGAGACCATGGGATCCACAGGGTGCAAAGACAAGGGGATGGAGCCTCCTCAGCATGGGTCCTTGTGACACTATGTGCAGCTGTCCTTGCCTGGCCCTGGAGGAAACAGCCTGAGCAAGATTCTGTGTTGCCTGCTGTGACATGGGGCAGTGGTGACATCTACCCTCCCTAAGTGCTCTGAATGCACAAAAGAAAACTTAAGTGACAGCAGCAAGAGACCACAGGTTCTTGTTCATTTCCTATAATGAGGCTGTGTTAATACGTAAAAGTGTGAAATTAACTTATGCTTGAAATATAGATCAGCCTCTCCAGGACTGAGGGGATGGTGAGTGTATTTGCATGTTCATGTCGCCCTCTGGTGGGCAAGAAGTGGAACATCCTAGGGCAGGATTCAGGGAGAGGAACCTGAGGTGAGCCACCTCTGTGTCCACAGGATCCTGTGCCCTCTGCTGTCCACACTGATGCTCTGCAGCTCCAGGAAGACAGCTCGCCCACCTGTCCACCTCATGACTCAAACCCAGAGTAAAGCTCAGAAAGCAGCTGCTTCATCTGGGAGCCAGGGAAGAGGCCAGAGCAGCAATGTCTGCTCAGGTCACTCAGTGAGTTCAAGCAGAGCTGAGGCCAAACCAGGTGTCACCAGATAATCTCATGTCACATCCTCCAGTCCAGTGTCCAGAAAAATGGCAGGACAAAATACATCCAACATATATCTTTTTAAAACGTAGCCGATTCTTTAAATAACTTTATCTATTTATTTATTTATTAGTGGTGCTGAAGTTTGACCCCAATACCTCATCAGTGCTGGGTAAGCCCTGTAGCCCTGAGCCACATCCCAAGCCCCGAACATGGTTATTTATAAATACTCTACATTTATCTCATTAGATCCTTTCAGATGGAACTGTTTTTTTTCACCTAAGATCAATCTGAAGTGAATAAATACCTTCTTCTCCTCACTGTGGTCTCTGTGAGCAGTTTGTAGCTCAGCTTATAAACTTTGTCTTTTTCTTCTAACAAATAACAAAAATGTCTTTTATCTGTTATGCTCGAATTCGGGACCCCCAAAAGACCACCAGAGACCCAAGATCCATGTAAGCAGCAAAGAGGTGTTTATTGTGAGCTAGCTTGGTCCTCTGCGCACACGCACAGCAACTGGTGATGCTGAGAGTCCCCGAGCCCAGGGTTTGCAGCAGTTTTATACATTCTTTGGAGAGGGCAGGGACTTCACATACATCATAGCATCTCTTAGCAAATCATCATATACCGCGGGAAAATCAAATAACAACTCTAAAACATGATTAGCACATTCACTGACAGGAACAAGTTGGGTAGGGGTGATTGGTCAGTACAAAAGGGGTATTCATTTGAACTGATTGGTTTAAGCCAAGAGGGGTGTATGTGCTGAACTACATGGTTTCCCAACATGTAATCAACCACCATAAATTACTGGGAGGGTCATCTGGCATCCCAGGTATTTCCCTGTCTCATGCTGATTGGTGGCTGCTAGGGGGTTGCTATGGATCCCCACCTAGCCTGACTGAGTCAGGGACACCTGGCACAGTAGATCTCTCCTTTTTTATTTGTAGATAAACAACTTAGCAGGGTGGGAATGTGCCTAGGAGTGCTCTGTGGGTTGTTCCAAGGACAAAGGTGATGTCCCTTCCTTGGACAGGCTTTGCTCTGAGGTAGAGGCTGGTTTTTCATAGTGTGTGTGTGTGTGTGTGTGTGTGTGTGTGTGAACTTGAACATATCCCTCATTTCATGACACTTCCAAGTACGAGGTCACTCCAGAGAGATGCTCCCTGGGGTCGGGTGGCTTCATGGTGCCTGGGCTCACACCACCTAGTGAGTTACAGCTTTGCCCACCTTGACATGAGTAGAGACCTAATGAAACCTCCCCCTGATGGCAGCATTAGCATCAGGACCAGAGTCTACAGCAGCATGCCGAGTCCACCAATGTCCATTGTCCTCTGCACTCTCCAGCTCTCCATCATTATCCAGACATTGTTCAGACACCTTCCCATGCAGTGTCACCCAGGGATCCCTGAACAGCAGCAGGATCTGAAGGTGACCTTGAAATAGCAGTGCTCACCCTTGCCCTCTGCTGGCCCTGCCCACACATTACATGTTCCCCTGAAGGTTGCACTTTTCCCAGGAAGTTTCCTTCCTCTTTCAGAGGCCTCGTGTGATGCTGAGCCAAGCTACAGAGCTGCTTCAGCATCTCAGGGTATTGAGCAATGAAGAGCCAGACCCCTCGCCTCTCCTTTGTCTGGTCCTGCATGTAGGAAACAGCTCACACGGAACATGTGTGTGCAGGATGTGGGCCTGATTCATCCTACAAGATTCCTAGGGTTCTGGCCTCATGGGGGACCCACTCCTGAAGGCCAACAGCAGACAGCACCACACACAGGTGGCTCTGTGCACTGCAGAGGCTGTGCTGTCTGCTGCTGAGATGGCCTTTAACTGTCACCTTCCAGTCCTCTCACTCTCCTGCCAGCACTGCCTGTGACAAAAAAAATAAAAAGAAAAAGAAAAGAAAGAAAGAAAAGACAAGAAAACTTACACATGAAAGTGTTTTTACAACCAAAATGCCACAGCATAAAGCTTTCCCTGTTGGTATGTCTTCAGGTTGAAGAGAGATCCTGTGTCTTTGTTTTGTTTTTGTTTTTTGTTTTGTTTTTTAACACTCAGTTTTTTAATACTGAAATATTTACAATCATATAATTTTTAAAATTTAGTAATATTGCATTAAGATATAATTTATACCAATACCCACATTGGGGACCTCCTTAAACTTGTCCTCCAAGGCCAATGCCTTCCTGGCCTTAGCCTAGTGTGGAGCATGTGCCTCAGAGACCAAGGACACAGGTGACTTCTAACCACCAGAGACCCCTGTCTCCCTGGAGAGCAGATGGCCTGGAAACAGTGCCATCCACATGGAGGGTCAGGGCTTCCTGTTGCCTGTGGGATAGACTCTGGGAGTTGAAGCCCTACAATCCTGACTCCCCAAGAGAGAGTTCAGGGCTCTGAGCAGGTCCAGAGCCACAGGGAAACCAGAGGAAGGGAGGCATCAGCCAGTTCTGCAAGAGGAGGCTAAGGCCTTGAGAGGGGAGGACTCAGACCATTGGAAGCCAGAGAGGAAGCCCAGGCAAAGGCTCCAGGGATGTGGCTGGTGGGGGGGTCTCCTTAGAAACACCACCAGGCAGCAGCAGGGTTCAGGACTGATCCCTGAGTCACCTGCAGTGTTCACCTACCTCCCAATTCTGAGGCTCTGGCTGGTGGGGGAGGCCTGCTTAGCATATAGGAGAGTCTGAACCCAAAAAAATGGGAGGGGATTCCATACCTACCTTCACCACAGCAGTTCCCCTCTCTCTGGGCTGAAACTCAGGAATAGGAGTTTACATAGGTCCCCTGAGGTTCCAAACCCACAGGCCAAGTGTGGGAACCTCAGATGATCCCCTAAAATAAGGACAATAAACTTCTAAACTCAGTGAGAAATCAGCAAAGAGTTCAACAGGGGAAAATATGACCTGTTTGGGATTTGTTATTTCTTTTGTTTTGATTAGGGTCTGGCTAAGTTGCACAGGCTGGCTTCTAACTTGGAATCCTCCTGCCTCAGCTCCATGAGTCCCTGGGACCACAGCTCAGCTGCTTGGTGTTTTAGGATGACACTGGCTACTGTATGAAGGATAAAAATATGGAAAGTAGTTCATCATCAACCATCTCTCTGTACATTGGCTTCCAAGAAAGTGAATCTAATGAACCAAAATTAGTGTTTACTAAGAATGAAGTATGTGTCCAGGCACTAAGCTGCACAATAATTCACACATGCTACTTAGTTACTTCCCTGGCAACGTTATCAGAGAGATGTTATCACTGCCATGGATCAGAAGACAGAATGAGGCTTGAGGAACATGAAGGACCTGACTGAATGTCACACTCAATCCTTAGGGTGCAGAGCTGAGATTCTAAACACCTACAAGAGGGTGTTTCATTGACCTTGCCATGACCCCTCCAGCTGGGATGAAAACTTGGAGCCAGAGGAGGCCACCAGAAGGCCAGGTGTCTGGTTTCCATGACAACATCACCATGTGTCATCAGGACAGATCCACTGGGCTCTGAAATAGCACCAAGGGGCTGTGAGCCTGCAGTGCAAGGTGGGATTTCCTAGGTGAATTCTCCAGGACTGAAGACTGTGAGGCCATCTGGGAGGCCACAGCAGGGCTTGTCCCCAGTTCCCAGGCTGCACACCAGCCTTGCTCAGGACTGAGAGAGTAACAGGCTCGTCCTGGGGAAGAAAGACAAAGAGTCATTGTGTGGAGGCAGACAGGGCCTGAGGCTGGGAGGCCATGGAGCTCTGCCAGGGAGCCTGAGGCCTCTGCTGAGGGCAGTGAGCACTTGTGGGTCCAGGAGAGAAGTAGGCCATGTGTTCCTGAGTACTTAGTGCCTGGTGCAGCTGACACACAGGGAAGATGGGGGAAGCAATTGTCATTCCTGTGCCAATTGCAGGTTACCACTTTATCCTCTGCTAACTTGGAA
This sequence comes from Marmota flaviventris, assembly GCF_047511675.1. NCBI lineage: Eukaryota > Metazoa > Chordata > Mammalia > Rodentia > Sciuridae > Marmota > Marmota flaviventris. The sequence continues at coordinate 79,074,053 of NC_092511.1, read as the reverse complement.
TCACCTGATCTTATTAAAACTGATTCCTCCAAAGAGCACCTGCTTCTGAATATACAAAAGGGATCCATTCACTATGGTAAGTGAAAGAAAATGGCAGTATGTGGATGGGATTCCAAGTTGTTGGTCCCAAACTCCAGTCCTTGTAACATCCCATTCCCGAGGTATGCAAACATGAATTTCAATAAAATTTCTTATGAAGGCTTTTGGAGACATAATCAAAAAAAGTTGAATCTAAGAGAGGGATAGAGTACATACTAGATCTGTCTTCATCACTGAAGCCCGTCCATCTGCACATGGAGGCAGAAGAAGGAGGATCTCAGGCCATGAAGACTGGAAGTGAGGAGATGCTCTAATGCTGCTATTGGACGTGGCAATTAGGGCAACATCCAGGACCTCTGTGCTGGTGGCCACAGGAAAATTGGGACCTCACCCTACAACTGTGTAAAGATGACTCTGCCACAGCCACTGGACCTGGAAGAAGACCCTGAACTTCAGCAAGGAAAGATGCCAACTGACTGCTCCATTTCAGTCTTCTCAGCGTGAGCTGAGAACCCATCCTGGACTCCTGAGAGACAGGCCTGGGAAGAAAGACATTGATCAATAGGGGGAAATTGTTGCTCAGCCACAGAAAAATAGGAGAGACATCAAAATGCCATATCTCATCAGCAGGATCAGAAAACTAAACACAAGAGCAATTGTCCCACATAGCTCATGGCTGAGGGGACCCTCAACTCTCTGCTCTCTCTGCAGTGTGGTCAGGTTCTGCCTTCTTCTGCCACAGAGGTCCTCCTGATCTGTCCACACCCACACAATCCAGGCTGAACTCAGGGCCTTAAAGAAGAAGGAAATGGTGGCATTTCAGGTAAATGGATGGAAGTGGAGAACATCATGACAAGTGAAAGAACTTTCTGAGACTCTGAACGTTTCCTGTTCCTGATCATGAGTTCCAACCCATTCTCCTTCATTTCCTTTCCTTCTGCTCATTCAGAAAAAGTATAGGAAGACTGCAGCCTGGGGAAACTGCAAACAGGCCTGTTTCACAGGCTCAGAGGACGCTGCCCATTGAGGGCAGAACAGCCACAGAGGTTCACTTAAACTAAGAGACACATGGCAAGGTCCTTGTCTGCTGTGGCCCAAGGTCCACACAGTGGAGAGGATGTGTCAGAGGTCCTGGGCTGCAGAGAGAAGCAGCACAGCCATGTTGGCCAACACAACACAGGCTCACTCTGTCACACCTGTGGACAAGGAGGGCTGAAATCAATGTCCCTGTGCAAGGAAAAGGACCTTCTCCCAAGACACCTTGGGGCCAGCCCCAGGAGAACAGTAGTGCACATGGACCCTCTGAACATGGGGAGAGTGCCTGAGTGCAGTTTTGACCTAGGGAATCTACTTTGAAACCCAGGGTGGTGGCACCTGCTCCCTTGAGTCCCTGACAAGGAGAAGCACATGGGGAGGGATGACTCTATTATCGATTATCTAACTAATGCAGAATCATGACTGTCCACACTGTCCAGTGGGCTAAGGGTCCATCTCCTGGGAGATTATTGGTGGCTCTGAGTGTTAAATGCATGGGGATGACTAGGAAAGGATGGCCACCAGTTACAGACCTTGCCCCAGGAACTTCACATTGACTATCTCAGGGGACATGCTCCTTGTCCTCTTTCCTTGACCAGGGCTACTTGATCTTCAGCTGAAACCTGATTTCTCTTTCCACCAGCTTCTTGTCACACTTCTGCTATTATTTCATCACTGGGCCAGGAAAAGGTGACATCTACACTATGCCTGATGCTCTTATATTTCTGCAGGTATCATCAGACACCAGAAGCCCTTGAACTTCTTCAACTGCATGCTGTGGATGGAAGAAATTTCAAACATCAACACTTGTGAGGTGGCACTTGTCACCTTCTCATCATCAAAGCTCAGTCCCCAGGGAAGACCTCACCCTGAACCCCAGCCTCTAACACTCTGTGGGCTACTGGGCAACACACTGGCAGTCTAATGCACATGGCCAGCCCCAACATCTAGAGCCACATATCCATCTTGCTCCCAATGTCACTGTCCCCACTTTCTCCTCTGTCAGGACAAATAGCAACTCCACCCTGCTAGCTTCTCAAAGTAAGATCTCAGAGTCAACTTGAGACTCTTTCTCTCACATCCCTTGACCTAACCACAGCAGGTTGTTCACTTCCATCTCCAATATACACCCCTCACTTCTCCCTCCAGGTGCAAACCACAGGCCAGAGAAAACACAAGCAGGCAACATTCTGGAGAGAGTCCCAAGGGAATGAGGGAGGTTTCTTCTTCTTTCTGACCCAGCACCTCCCACCGCCTGCCCACAGCACATATCCAGGGAGAACCCCAGCCTTGTGTCCAGCCCTCAGCTCCAGTCTGGTCTGTTAAGGGGGTTCCATGCTCGGCCCAGTCTCAGCCTGATTCTCTTCCCTATGCTCCTCCATTGATGTTCACCTTCAATCCAACTTTGAAATACTTTCTTAAGAAGTGTGAGGTATCAATGCCTTCAAGATTATAAATGGCTGTATAATTAATGAGTTACCAATAGATACAACAATTATCAAGTAATACATTAATATAAAAAATAAGAAATGGGAAATAGAATTGAAATCTCCAAACAATATGCACTTCCAAATACCATCAGCAACCCATCAGTACTTGTTAGTGATAAACAAAGGTAGAATTGGACAACATTTTGCATTGATCATCCAAAAGCCCTATCCCTGGTATCAACACATCGCAGGTATTCATGGAGTAATTCAGTTTCTTCTGTGAAGAATTTTGCAGCTGTAATGAAATATAGGCCTTTTAGAGAGGGAGAGAATATCTGACTGCACCCCATATCGTGGAAGCCCTTGAAATCTGGATTGAGTCATAGGGAGGGAAATCTCATGCCAGGGAAGGTTGGATATGGGGAGATTCTCTAATGCTGGTCTTGGATGGGCAGGAGCCAGACTGCAAGCAATTAGGGCAGTATCCAGGAGCTCCGTGCTGATGGCCATAGGGATATTGGGAAATCACCTACAACGGTGGAAGGATGACTCAGCCATAGGCACTGGAGCTGGAAGAAGACCCTGAACTTCAGCAAGGAGAGGTGCCCACTGACTGCCCCATTTCATTCTTGTCAGGCTGAGCTGAGGACCCAGCCTGGACTCCTGAGGGACAGGCCTGGGAAGGAACACACTGCTCAATAGATGGGAATTTGTAGTTCAGCCACAGAAAACTAGGGGAGACACCAATGAACCAGGTGTTAGAAGGAGAATCAGAAATCTAAATACCAGCAGCAGTGTTCCTATGTGGCTCATGGCTGAGGGACGCTCAGGCCTCTGCGTAATCTGCACTGTGGATGGTTCTATGAATTTTAGTTGTACTATTTATAAAAGCTGCTGTGCAGTTATTTCTGTGTACATGTGATGTGCATATTTATATAAGAGTAGATACGTGTATAAGTAGGGATTCCTACATAGGCATACATCAAGTATTACACACGTGTGTAAAATGTTTTCAAACTTGTTCCACCACAACTTCTTTTTCATCTAGGGGAACATCACTGGATGTTTATGTGTAAGTGTAGATTTCTTAATTTTATAAGAGCTTTATTATAACCAAACTGATTATACTATGAATTTATCTTTTTCACACCCTCTGAATATTTAGTATGTAAGTTATAAATAAATTACTAATAATATTAACAATCATGTCAGATAAGTCACTCCCAGAATATTAATTTCAAAACACAACTGAGAGGCAATGGCAGATGGTAGACCAGAGGAGGCCCTTCCCATTTGCTCTGCTGTTTGGAACTTGAATGCCAGGGATACAGTTCACAGTGAGACGGGTGCTCAAAGACAACCATTAAATATCACTAGTCAGAGACCCAGAGAAGTCCCAAGATAGAGGGCAGTGAACAGAGGATGGAAGCAAATCCACTGACCCCAGCAGGGACAGTGCTATGGGTCACCACAGAGGCAGGCCAACACAGAGGAAAGAGCAACACACACACACACACACACACACACACACACACAAACACACACACACATGACACAAAAGTGAACTCTGCAGTTCTCACCTTCTGAGTGCAGAACTGCTGTGCAAGTCCAGCTCCAGGTTTATGACCCTTTGGTCTCTAGGAGCACTCAAGAGGCCTAAACAGACACTTCCATTTTGCCTCAGCAGTCTTACCATGTGACCTAAGCCACCTGGGGATTAATAATCACAAGATGGTCAGGAAATAGCGGATCCAGGGGGATTCAGCTCAGAGGTACAGAGGGGACTGTGGTCTGCTCCTCCTTGAATCCTGCAACAGGAGAAAGACTTCCTAAAATAATGGGAGAAATTGTCCTTGCAGGTGTGATCACACTGTGGGAAGGAGAATGACATTCAATCAACTTTGGAGCTCTGTGGTGTGACAACCCACTGAGAAGAATCAGGGCATTGGACCAGATGGACATGATTCCATTAGGGATGGAAATGTAAAGACACATATTTGGTGGTGGTCAGGTGACAGAAAACCTGCATGCAACTTGTATCCAGAGTGGTCTCATAGCCCTCCCCAGAAACAGGACCATGGGGAGACCCAAAAGCCCAGACTCCCAGCTGAGACTGATATCTCCTCAGTCCCAGGGGTGCAGTGATGTAAACACTCTGGAGCACACACACCAAGCATGGCTCTAAAGTTCCATATAGAACAGTTCCCAGCATCCAGAACTGCCCAAATGGATCTCTGCATTAAATCCACTCAGGACAAGCAACAATCTTAGATGTCAGAAAAAAATCCCCACAGAAGGTACCGCCAGTTCTGTACAGGAGAACAGAGAGCCAGAGAGGCCTTTCAGCTGGCTCCACTTCCAATCTCTTCAGCATGGGGAGGAGAACAGCACAAAGGGAGGTTTGGTTTAATATGACCCAGCCCTGGCACCCTCTATGAGGTGCACAGCCCAAGGAGAAGCAGACAGAAGGACAGTGTGGAGCAGATGTAAACACTCAACTCCAGCTACATCCCTAGAAAAAGTTAAACATGTTCATTTAGAATAGTCCTTTTTTTCATTGTCTTTAAAATTATGTATCTTTTAACTGTTATTGTGGCTACGTTTGCTGATTGATCCATCTATGTATACGTATAATATTGTTGTAGGGATGGACGAGGCTGGACCTGAGGAATAGCAGGAAGCAGGTTTATTGGCTGAGGATTTCAGAGGTGGCTCTCTCCTAAGGATTCTTCCTCTAAACCCTGAGTTCTGAAATGTTCAGAACTCTCTGCCCAGTGCCTAGGGGGAGGGTAGAAGTCCCCATAGAAGTAGTGGTTTTTCTTTTTCCTACTGTCCTGGGCAGTTAACCCAGGCCTAGACAAAACTAAATCAAGGACACTGTTGAGAAAAGCAGTGCCCAGGAAGAGGAGAGGTGTTCTCCCTTCTCCTTCCCTCTGGTTTTCAAGGACCCCCTGTTCTCTGAAGTGCAAAGGCCCCATGAAGCCTGGTTGCTCTTTCTTACCACATTTTGCTTTAGAAACGTGTCTCCTGCCTGAAAACATTTTTTCAGAATTTTTTCTTGATAATCTAACAGCAGTCATGGTCTGAGTCTCTGGAGGAGCTCAGTTAAGATTTTCTGTGAATGGGGGTTGCCACTTCGATATGTTTCCCAGGCTTTGTCCCAATTGCATAATTTATGTCCCTTCCGTTACCCCTTTACTTTTTCTTTGTGTTTTTCTTAGTAATGAATTTTTTCATTGTTTTGTGGTTTGTTTGGGGTTCTGTTTGGTACTGCTCTTTTGCTTTTTGTGTTTCATTTCTCTTTTTTTATGTTTTATAGTTGTTTTATGATCCTGGTTCCTGGGATCGTTCGGCCCTACTTATTGGCTGGTTCATTGCCCTCACTATCTGCACCTTTTCCTCTAAAAGCAAAGCGTCCTGTTCCCTGTCTGCTTCACTGCCTCCCTCTTCAGGGCCTCCCCACAGCCTTGCCTCCACCTCGTCTCCTCTAACCTTGAGCAGCCCAACCTCCCTTTACCCTTCCTCGCCCAACACCCTTACTCACAATGAGTGTGTTTCTAGCATCTATTTGCCCCAGGAGTCTACCCCTCTGGGGAATGGAGGAAGGTAGATCAGGAGAAGACACAGGCTCAGAGCAGCTCCCAAGGAGTGAATCACCTAGAGGTGGAAGGTTTTGTCCTGGGGCCCAACAGGTCCAAAGGAAGAGGGCATCAGGCAGACTCTGGGTCTCTACTACCTCCATGATTCTTCAAGGTCCTGCTTAGATACCCCTCAGGTCATTTCACATGGTCCCAGTCAGACCAGCGGGGCTCACATGAGCTTCCAAAAGGGGGCTCTTCCCTCCTCAGATGCCTGGGCATGATTTGAGGGAGATGGTCACACAGGAGAGCTCTTTTTTAAAAGAGAGAGAGAGAGAGAGAGAGAGAGAGAGAGAGAGAGAGAGAGAGAGAATTTTAATATTTATTTATTTATTTTAGTTTTTAGCGGACACAACATCTTTGTTTGTATGTGGTGCTGAGGATCGAACCTGGGCAGCACGCATGCCAGGCAAGCACATTACTGCTTGAACTACATCCCCAGCCCTTATGGTCAAGGTGAAGCTGATGTTGACCAAAAAAGCAGAGCTGGGCTGAAAAGGTCAGCGGAAGATGCAGTGGGAGCCCAGGTACAAATCACTAACCCGCAGAACAGTGCCCTCCACCGGCACACAGAACCCACAAGCAGGCAGCATCCTGGAGAGAGTCCCAAGGGAATGGAGGATTATTTCTCTTCTTTCTGACCCAGCTCCTTTCCCCACCCTGCCCACAGCACATGTCCAGGGAGAATCTCATTCTTTATTCCAGGGCCCAGCTCCTGTCCCATCAATTAAGGAGGCTTCATGTCACTGCAAAAGTCCATTAGACTCTGTTCTTCTATAGAATCCACTGCATAGAACATAACCATCTCAGGGGACTACCAAATTTGGAAGATTTCTCTGAAAAATATAATGAGAGTTGAGCAGCAACTGACCTACAATGGGCTGTTTCTTCTCTGGAACTTCTCCTCTTCACACCATCTACATCTCCCCAGGATCATTATTATTATAAATCTGATTTTACTTTGGTTCTCTGTTGAAGATGATGCAATGCCTGATTTAGGACGTACTCCTTTATAATTGAAAGTGGAAGTTTCTTTTAGTTTTAATTATAATATAATGTGGGGATGTAAGCTTTGGAATCAAAAACATAAAGGGGACATCAGTCAATGAATGTACATTCCATGATCCCACCATGTTGAAAATCATTGAAAACTAAAAAGTGACAGCAATCATTTTTAGGTCATAATATTAAATAATGAATGCAAATTCTATAAAATAATATTCATTGTAAGTGTATAGAATACTCTTTTTCAATATATTTCATTTACAACTCCTCTATTACATTTTTTGTTCCAATAACAGGGCATATCAGCATGGTATTATGCTGTAGGAACTTTTGTGAAAGTTTGCATTGGAAAATACAAAATCCTCCTGCTTCTGTGTAAAGAGAAAAATGGTATTTCAGGTGAAGTTGACTACAACATAATATGGCTCATAGTGAATGCCAGTGAAATCCCAATGTACATTTTTGGGTTTTTTTACATATTTAAATTCATATGAGGATTTTTATTTATGTGAAAGAAAAAGAAAACCCAATTGTTTAAATTTAAAAGAAAAATTTCTCAGTAAGTAGTTTTAAAAATATTTGCAATCCCAGAAGGTGAAGGAAAAGAAATTGTGGTGGAGGAAAATTTTGATTAAAACCAGGCAGTTAGATGTCCCTGCTCTATAGAGGAAATGTTAAAGACTCTGCTCACAAAGGAACCAATCGCTAAACAGAGATGTGGGGGGGATTAAAAGATGGACACAGAAAGGTATCAATTAGGAGATGAATGGGAGTTCATATTGGCTGCATGTCAGTGGGACAGGACTTTGTGCAGATGGAGGTCCACATACACCAGGGGAGGTTGGAAACAGTGCAGGTAAAAGGAGCAAAAAAATGTAATTAAAAGATTACACTGTTTCATAAAGTGAAAAAATTCATTTCTATGGCTCTGGGGATGGAAACCAGAGCTCCTGCCTGCAAGGCATCTGCTTCCCCACTGACCAACATCCCTCCAACATTCCCAAGACAAGCTCTGAGCCAGGCCCACCCAGGGAAGCCACTGTGGGATTCCTCATTCCCAGGAAGAGCTGGGAGAGTAAAATGCTCATAGCCTAGCTGCTGGGTTGGGCAATATGCACACAGTGCAGGCACAGAAACAATAAGAAGTTGCATAAAGTATTGGCAGGACTTTATCTTCTATTAGCTGCATAAATAAACAGAAAGCCACAGTACCGACATGCACACTGAAGCACCTTGCATAATACTATCCCATACACAGGAGGGCAGTAGATTCTAGAATTGAACAGTTCCTGACCTGTCCATGGAGTCTAAGGGTGATCCTGGATATGAGGTACTTCTGGAGAAATAAAGAGTTGTTCTTTTGTTTTCTCTTTCAAAGTTTGTCTTGTTGAAAAGTAATTTTTGAAGAAATCAGTTTTCTCTAACAACTAAAAATAACCTTCAATAAGCCACTCCCTTTCCAGGCCTCCTCTCCCACAGCTGCACCTACAGGCCTCCACATGCTGCAAATACAAGAGGACGGAGCCTCCTTATCCTGGGTGCCTTCATGGACTTTGTGGAGCAGCCCCTGCCTGGCCCAGGAGCACACAGCGTGAGCAAGATTCTGTGGTGCCATTTGTGACATGTGGGAATTGGGGACACCAGCATTCCCTGAGTGATATGAAGGCACAACAGAAAACCTGCGTGACAGAAGTGAGAGGCCATGGTGTCCTTCTCATTTTCTATAATGTTGCCGACACACAAGGAAGACGGGGAAGCCATTGTCATTCCTGTGCCAACTGCAGGTTACCTCTTTATCCTCTGCTTACCTGAAATCACCTGATCTTATTCAAACAGATTCCTCCAAACAGCACCTGCTTCTGAATATCCAACAGGGATCCAGTCATTATGGTAAGTGAAAAAAAATGGCAGTATATGGACAGGATTCCAAGTTGTTGGGCTCAAACTCCAGGCCTTGTACCATCCCATTCACCAGATACACAAACAGGAATTTCAAATGAAATATTTTGGAGACATAATCAAATAAGTTGAATTTAAGAGAGGGAGAGAGTACACACTAGATCTGTCTTCATCATTGAAGCCTGTCCATCTGCACATGGAGGCAGAAGAAGGAGGATTTTAGGCCATGAAGACTGGATGGGAGGAGATGCTCTAATGCTGATCTTGGAGGTGGCAATTAGGGCAGTGTCCAGGAGCTCTGTACTGATGGCCACAGGGAAATTGGGACCTCAGCCTACAACTGTGGAAAGATGACACTGCTTCAGCCACTGGATCTGAAAGAAGACCATGAACTTCAGCAAGGAGAGCTGCCCACTGACTGTTCCATTTCAGTCTCGTCAGGCTGAGCTGAGGACCCAGCCTGGACTCCTGAGGGACATGCCTAGGAAGGAACACACTACTCAATATGGGAATTTGTTGCTCAGCCACAGAAAACTAGGAGAGACATCAACTGCCATATGTCATCAGAAGGATCAGAAAACTAAACAAAAGAGCAATTATCCCACATGGCTCATGGCTGAGGGGACCCTCAGCTCTCTGCTCCTCTGCAGTGTGGTCAGGTTCTGCCTCCTTCTGCACAAAGATCCTCCTGATCTGTCCACACCCACACAATCCAGGCTAAACTCTGGGCCTTAAAGAAGAAGGAAATGGTGGAATTTCAGGTAAATGGATGAAAGTGGAGAACATCATGACAAGTGAAAGAGCCAGTCTCTGGAAGGTTAGGGTCCCATGTCACCCCTCCTGTGCAAAAGCTAGAGTGAAGGAAGGGTAGGACAGCCACAGAGGTTCAGTTAAACTAAGAGACACATGGGAGGGTCCTCGGGTGCTGGTGGCCCACGTTCCACACAATGGAGAGGGCGTGTCAGAGGTCCTGAGCTGGGGAGAAAAGCAGCACAGCCATGTTGGCCAACACAGGACAGGCTCCCTCTGTCCCACCTGTGGATGAGGAGGGCTGAAATCAATGTTGCTCTGCAGGGAAAAGGAACTTCTCCCCAAGACATCTTGGGGCCAGTCCCAGGAGAACAGAAGTGCACATGGAGCCCCTGAACATGCGGAGAGTGTGAGGGTATAGTTCTGACCTAGAGAATCTACTTTAAAACCCAGGGTGGTGGCACCTGCTCCCTAGTGTCCCTGACAAGGAGGAGCACATGGGGAGGGATGTCTCTATCATATATGAGAAGGAACTAATGCAGAATCCTCCCTTTCCACACTTTCCCATGGGCTCAGGGGTCCGTCTCATGGGAAAAGTTTTGTGGCTCTGAGTGTCAAATGTATGGAGATGACTAGGAACGGATGGCCACCAGTTACATACCACGTACCAGGAGCTTCACATGGACTACCTGAGGGGACATGCTCCTTGTCCTCTTCCCTTGAGCAGGGCTACTTGATCTTCAGCTTAAACAAGATTTCTCTTACCACCAGATTCTTGTCACACTTCTGTTCTTATTTCAGTCACTAGGCCAGGAAAAGTTGACATCTAAACTGTCCCTGATGGTCTTGTATTTCTGCAGGTAACATCATATAAGAAGCTCTTGAAACTTTTCAACTGCATGCTGTGGCTGGAAGAAATTTCAAACATCAACACTTGTGAGGTGGCACTTGTCTCCTTCTCTTCTCAGCTGAGAGGAAGACAGCAAAATGGTCATTTCCTCACAGAGGCTGACCTGAAGGCCACTTCACTATCTGTGCATCTGTGCTGTCTTAGGAGGGCAGGCCCTGGCACCATGACCCCTCACAGAGTGAGGCTTCCATGATGAGGCCTCCTGCCCACACCACAGGCACCCAGGGCTGTTTATCTGCTCTATTGCCTCCAACTGCAGATGTCCCTGGGCTCACAATCAATCCCTTCCCTCCCTCACTCTCCCCACCCAGCACCCACCAGGGCATTTGCATGCTGCTCCCTGGGGAGGAACTTACTGCAAGGCTGACATAAAAGCTCAGCTCTAACCTGGCCTTGACTCACCAGGACTCCTCATCTCAGCTTCTCAAAGTGAGGCTCCCTCCTACATCCTGGAACAAATCTTTACTCCTCACACTTCAGATAGAGCCCTAATATCCAGAGTATACAAAGAACTCAAAAAAATTAAACAATAAGAAAAAAAAATAACCCAATCAACAAATGGGCCAAGGACCTGAACAGACACTTCTCAGAGGAGGACATACAATCAATCAACAAGTACATAAAAAATGCTCACCATCTCTAGCAGTCAGAGAAATGCAAATCAAAACCACCCTAAGATACCATCTCACTCCAGTAAGATTGGCAGCCATTATGAAGTCAAACAACAACAAGTGCTAGTGAGGATGTGGTGAAAAGGGTACACTTGTACATTGCTGGTGGGACTGCAAATTGGTGCAGCCAATTTGGAAAGCAGTATGGAGATCCTGGGAAAGCTGGGAATGGAAACACCATTTGACCCAGCTATTGCCCTTCTTGGACTATTGCCTGTAGACCTTAAAAGAGCGTACTATAGGGATACTGCTACATCGATGTTCATAGCAGCACAATTCACAATAGCTAGACTGTGGAACCAACCTAGATGCCTTTCAATAGATGAATGGATAAAATAATGTGGCATTTATACACAATGGAGTATTACTCAGCACTAAAAAATGACAAAATCATGGCATTTGCAGGGAAATGGATAGAATTAGAGCAGATTATGCTAAGTAAAGCTAGCCAATCCCTAAAAAACAAATACCAAATGTCTTCTTTGATATAAGGAGAGCAACTAAGAACAGAGAAGGGAGGAAGAGCATGAGAAAAAGATTAACATTAAACAGGGATGAGAAGTGGAAGGGAAAGGGAGAGAGAAGGGAAATTGAATGGAAATGGAAGGAGCCCCTCACTGTTACACAAAATTACATATAAGAGGATGTGAGGGGAAAGGGAAAAAAATAAAAAAAAAAACAAGGGAGAGAAATGAATTACAGTAGATGGGGTAGAGAGAGAAGATGGGAGGGGAGGGGAGGGGGATAGTAGAGGATAGGAAAGGTAGCAGAATACAACAGTCACTAGTATGGCAATACGTAAAAACGTGGATGTGTACCCGATGTGATTCTACAATCTGTATACGGGGTAAAAATGGGAGATCATAACCCACTTGAATCAAATGTATGAAATATGATATATCAAGAGCTTTGTAATGTTTTGAATAACCAATAAAAAAATGAGGCTCCTTGCTCAGCTCCTGGGGCTGCTGCTGCTCTGGATTCCTGGTGAGGACAGAGGGGATGAGGAAGGAGAAGGGGGAGGGAGGGGAGCCCTGGGCCCCCATTCTGACCATGTGGGCTGTGTCCACATGAGGGATGTGCAGGTCTGTCCTCCAGGATGAGGCAGCTGAGGTCAATTGATGTGAGAGAGTATTCCAGATGGAGCAAGGAACTGGCTGTGATGAAAATTCTCACATAATACAAGGGGATGTTGAAGGGAATTATAGAGAGGCTCTTAGAGTTTATTCAATTAGAATATATATATATATATATATATATATATATATATATATATATATATATATATGAATAGTTTAGGATGTATAAATCAAAAATAAAAATTAATTTAGTCTGAAATGCACAAAAAAAATGGGAAAACATTTCTTAAAGTTTCTACATAACCTTGCATTGCTCTGTATTTTTTACAGGAACCAGTGGGGATGTTGTGATGACCCAGAATCCTCTCTCTGAGCCCATAACCCCTGGAGAGTCAGCCTCCATCTCCTGCAGGTCCAGTCAGAGCCTCCTACACTGCCGCAGTCTGGCTGGGCACAATCAGGAGCCACTTGTCAAAAGAAACGAACTTTATTTTTAGAACCACACACACCAAACAAAACAGCCTCTCAGGAAAAACCCTCAGAGCCTCAACTGCCACCACCGGCTTTCCACAAGCCTCTCTCCACAAGCTTCTCTCCACCTCTCACAATCCTCCTGCTCTTGAGGCCGATTGGCTGGGTCACGTGGGTGGAGCCAAAAAAGTCCCCCAATGAGCAGCTCCGTGGTCTGAAAGGGCAGGGAAACAGCCCAATGAGCATCACCGCAGAGGAGCCAATCAGCTAGATGTTGCTGGGGCCGAGGAGCCAATCAGCTAGATGTTGCTGGGGCCGCTGTGAGCCAATCATCAGCCGGCAGCTGGCAGTTTGCTGGCAGCTGGAAGTTTGCTGGGGCCCCTTCGGCTGTGGCTCTCAACATCTCCCCCTCTCTGTTTAAACAACAAGCATGTGGCTTAGGGACCGTGCCTGCCTTAGGTTGTCCAATAGTACATATGGTCCTTAGGTTGGTACCATTGCAATTGGATCTTACCCGTCACTGACTACCGGTCCAGTATACAGCCACACCTGTGGAGAGGTCTTTGTACCAGCGGGGGGGTGAGGTTCTTTGCCTCACCTCTGTTGGCCCCCAAATTTTAGCTGGTCGATCATGACAAGCAGAAGGGAGGAAGATACACCAAGCCAATTGACGGCTCCTTTTGGAAAAATTGTAGCACCAATGACATCATCAGCAAAAATACCCCAACACTACCACAAGTCGCTGCACCAACAGATAGTTCACAATGCATACAGGTGAGCTCACAATGTGTCCAGGCAAGTTCTGCAAGCAGTTCAGTGATGGCTATTGTAGAAGCTGTAGATTGGTTTTATCTTTGACTTCACCAGCATTGGGATGAAGATAGGAATTCTGGCAATAATGGCTAAAGAAAAAATTATGTAACATTACAGAAGGCACTAAAAGAAAACGATTTTCTTAACAATTTACATTGTCTTCACCGGCACTGGGATGAATTCAAACTAAAAAGCTTCTTCACAGCAAAGGAAATAGTTAAGAACAACTCCTTGGTCTATACCCAAAGGATTTAAAATCAGCATATTACAGTGAGGCAGCCACATCAAAACAACAAAAAACCCCACATTCCTCCCTATTGTTTAACATCACTAGGTGGAGACCTTGTTCAGTTCATTTTGCTGATATAAATTGATAGCCCAGATACACAGTTTGTGAATGTGTATGTGTGTGTATGTGATAGAGAGAGGGAAAGTAAAGAGGAGAAGGAATAAACATTCAGATAAGCATTATTCCAATTATTACTGTTTTAAGATAAATTGTTCTAATTATTATTTTTTTTGTTTGTGGGGGATTGAACCCAGGGACACTTAACTATTGAGTCACATCCCAAGCCCTGTTTATTATTTTTTTTAATTTAATTTTTTAAGAGAGAGAGAGAGAGAATATTTTTTAATATTTATTTTTTAGTTTTCGGTGGACACAACATCTTTGTTTGTATGTGGTGCTGAGGATGGAACCCAGGTCGCACACATGCCAGGCGAGCGTGCTACCGCTTGAGCCACATCCCCAGCCCCAAGCCCTGTTTATTTTTTAATTTGAGACAGGACACTCCTGCGTTGCTCAGGCCCTTGCTAAGTTTCTCAGGCAGACTTTAAATTTGCGATCCTCTTGCCTCAGCCTCCCGAGCTGCTGGTATCATTACATCTCACCTGGCTGATAAGTTGATCTTTATTATCAAGATATAACTGCAAGGGTCTGGGGTTGTGGCTCAGTGGTAGAGCACTTGCTTTGCATATGTGAGGCACTGGTTTCAATTCTCAGCACTGCGTATCAATAAATGCAATAAAATAAAAGTCTGTCAATAACTAAAAAAATTAAAAACAAAAAAGAGGTAACTGCAAAAACAACAATTAAATTTTGGTAGTTTCTTTTCAGAGAAAGTATTCAATAAATCCATCTCTCTTTTCTTCTATTTCAATTTTTTGTTCCCTAAAGTGTATAGTATGCTAAATTTAACACATCAAAGAACATTTAACACTTCCAGCTGCCAGCACTACACAGTGTTGGAAACATGTATTTGAACTGGGTCATGCACAAACCAGGCCAGGCTCCAAAGGGCCAAATATATCGGGTTTCCAATCGGTTCACTGGGGTCTCAGATAGGTTCAGTGGCAGTGGGTCAGGGACAGATTTCACACTAAGAATCAGCAGGGTGGAGCCCGATGATGCTGGTATATATTACTGTGTGCAACTTCTACATGTTCATCCCACAGTGGTGCAGCTCCAAACCAAAACCTCCCTGCCTGGGTGGCCCAGCTGCCACATGAGATGCTTGTCTGGGCAGCAGCTCAGCAGATTCTCTGCCCTGTGAGAGGAAAGTGCTGGGAACTCAGGGAACAGGGTGCAGCTGAGGGCTGTGGACCATGACTGCCTGGGCCACAGCTCAGGCCACACCCATGAGTGGCCCTGTCAGTTGCAGCAGCCTGGCCTGGCATGTGGAGGACAAGCAAAGAGGTGTCCAAGGACCTTCTGAATGAGCAGACAGGATGAGTGTGGACACTGCAGAGGGAGCAGGACCTGCCCTGGGCAGCACTATGGCACAGGCAGGGATGGTGTAGGGACCTTCTGCAGGTCCCTTGTGCTTACAATTGCTGTTCTTTGTGAAATTGGGCTTCAAATGTAATCACAAACACAAATAAATGCCTAAGCCTGTAATAACGTATGAAAGGAAAATGATGGAAATGGATTATTATTTGGGCACTCAATCTGGCATTTCTCTCTTATTATTCCATTGTCCAGCAGGGAAACTGTGAGGATGCAGTTTCAGTCTCCCTGCCTGACACCCTTGACTTCCTGCCTTCATCTTGAGAAGGATCAGGGTTGGAAAAATAACTCATACGTCACCAAGAGGTAGAAATTTGTGCCGTGGTGATGAAGGTGATTCCTAGATACTAGAGCTCCTGGTGAATGTAACTGAAATCCCAAGGTCCTATTTGTAATGAGTATTAAATTTATATGCGAATATTTATTTATGTGGAAGAAAATATAATTCACATTTTTTAAATTTAAAAAGAATGTTGTGAATACTAATTTTTTAAATATCTGGAATCTCAGAAAGGTGAAAGAAGCAATTGTGGTGAAGGGAAACTTTGATTAAAACCAGACAGTTAGTTGTCCTTGCTTTGGATAAACCACTGAAGATGCTGCTCACAGTGAAGCAATCCCTCAGAGAAACGTGGAGGTGTGTAAAAGGCAGACACAGGGAGGGATGAATTAGTGGGTGAATGTGCAGTAATATTGGCTGCACAAACGATGGGTGAGTATCTTGTGCAGATCTAGATGTATATAAACCTGGAGAGCTTGAAAAGCAGTATGTTAGCAGAAAAAAGTAAAATAAAGGTAATTAAAAATTATACTGTTTCATAGAGTGGAAAAAGTCATTCCTCTGGCTGTGTGAATGGAAATCAGAGCTTCTGCCCAAGAGGCACCTGATACATCTCTGACCAACATCCCACAACATGCTCAAGACCAACCCTGAGCCAGGGCCACACAGGAAGCCACAGCCTGATTCCTCACTTCCAGAAAGGCAGGGTGGTGGGGAGGGTGAAAATGCTAATAGCTTAGCTGCTGGGTTAGGGCAATATTTTACACAAAATTATCCAATGCATGCAGAGAAACAGTAAGAAGTTAAAAAAAAGTGATGGCAGAGCTGTATTGTCCATTGGCCAAACAAAGTAAAGTTGTGTCACTGGGGAACGAAAACATGCATGCACCTGACATAATGTTAGTATCACAGAAAGAAGGTCTATGGCTGGAAGTGTTGAATAGTTCCTGAATTGTCCATGAAGTGTAAGAGTGCTTATGAGCTGAATTATCTCTGTAAAAATGAAGAGAGTCTTTTGTTTTTCTCTTTCATGGTTTGCCTTGTTAAAGAGTGATTGTGGGGGGACAGTTTTCTTTAAAAGATAAAAATTAAGTTCAATAAGTCACTCACATTCCAGGCCTCTTCTCCCACAGGAGCAGAGGGAGGAGGCCATGAGGTCCACATGGTGTACACACGGGGATGGAGCCTCTCTAGCCTGGTCCCCATGTGGTTGGGTGGAGCACCCCTGCCTGTCCCAGGAGCACACAGCCTTAATAATATGCTGTGGTACCAGCTGTGACAAGTACAGTGGTGACCTCCATCCTGAGTGCTATGAATGCACAAAAGACAACCTGAGTGACAGCAGTGAGAGACCACGGTGTCTCGCTCAGTTCTTATAATGATGCTGTCTTAACAGATAAAAATGTAAAATTAAATTTATGCTTGAAATATAGATCAGCCTCTCCAGGGCTGAGGCTATGGTGAGTATATTTCCAGGTTCATGTCGCCCTCTGGTGGGCAAGTAGTGGAACATCCCAGCGCAGAATTCAGTGAGAGGAAACATACCTGGAGGTGATCCACCTCTGTGTCCACAGGGTCCTGTGCCCTCTGCTCTCCACAATGATGCTCTACAGCTCCAGGAAGACAGCTGACCCACCTGTCCATCAAATTGGGCACACACTCACACCCAGAGAGAAGTTCTGAACCCAACTGTTATGAGAACAAGGGAAGAGGGCAGAGCAGATGTGTCTAACCAGGTCCCTCACTGATTTCAGGATGAACTCAGGCCAAAACCAGCTGTCAAGTCAAACCAGGTGTCCCATATTCCTTCTCCAGTACAGAGTCCTGATCCAAAAAACAGCAGGATCAACGACATCCAACATACAGCTTTCCAAATATGCTGAACTTATTTCATGAGCTCCTTCAAGATGGACTTCTTTTGTCACCTAGGATCAGTGTGAAGTGAATAAATACCTTCCTGTTCCCACTGTTGTCTCTTGGAACAATTTGAACCTCAGCTTGTAAACTTTGTCTTTTTCTCATAACAAGTAATAAAATGTGTGCCTTTTATCCTGTCTGTGTGTGTGAACATAAACATATCTCTTCTTCCATGAGACTTCCAAGTACCATGTCACTCCAGAGAGAGATGCTCTCTGAGGTCAGGTGGCCTCACGGTGCCCAGGCTCACACCACCTAGTGAGCTACAGCTTTGCTCACCCTAACATGAGAAGAGCCATAAGAAAAAAAAAAAAAAATCTCCCTCTAGTGAGCAGCAAGACCAGAGTCTACAGTAGCATCTTGACCCCACAATGAGCAATCCCACTGTCCCCTGCACTCCCCAGCTCTCCCTAATTTTTTCACAAATGGTGCAGACACCTTCTCTTGCAGGGTTCCTGAACAGCAGCAATATTTGAAGGGGACCTTGAAAGGAGAGTGCTCACTGCTGCCCTCTGCTGGCCCAACACACACTTTGCACAGTCCCCTGAAGGTTGCTCCTTTTTCAGGGGCCCTTTGCCTTCCTCTTGTGAGGATTCCTGTGATGCAGGGCCAATGGCTCAGAGATGCTTCAGCATCTCAGAATATTGGGTTATGAAGAGTCAGACCTCTCGCCTGACCTTAGTCTGCATTCAACATGTGGGAAACAGAATGGAACAGAACCTGTGTGTGCAAGGACCTGGACTTGGTTCATCCAAAGGGACCACTAGTGCTCTGCCCTCATGGGAGACACTCCTGACAGCCCATGGCAGACAGTGCCACACACAGGTGGCTCAATGCACTGCAGAAGCTATGCAGTCCCCTGCTGAGATGGTTCTTAAATACCAGCTTACCACTCCTCTCTCAACCCCCTTACATCGCCAGGTGGTGACAAAAATAAATAGAGAGAGAGAGAGAGAGAGAGAGAGAGAGAGAGAGAGAGAGAGAGAAAATAAAAGACAATCCACACATGAAAGTATCCTTCAAAACCAAAATGCCACAACACAAACCTTTCCCTATTTGTCTTTATGTTCAAGATAGATCCTGTGTTTTTTTTTTTTAATTCTCACTTTATTTAATACTGAAGTATATTTACACTCATTCAGTTTTCTTTAATATTGCATTTAAATATGACTCATGCACATACCAAAACTGAGGAGCTTGTTAAAGTTGGCCTCCAGGGCCAATGCCTCCTTAGCTTTGGCTCACTCCGAGAATGTGCTAGGAGGCCAGGAGCACAGGTGACTTCTAAACAACAAAGATACCTGTCTTCATGCAGAGAGGACTGGCCTGGGAACAGAGCCCTCCACATGGAAGGGTCAGGGTTCCAGCTCCCTGCAGAAGAGAAGCTGGAGTATAAAGGCCCACCACCCAGGCTCCTCAGGAGACAGCTACAGGGCTCTGAGCAGGTCCAGAGCCACAGAAAAGCAGAGGAAGGGAGGCAGAAGCAGTTTCTGCAAGTGTAGGCAGAAGTCTTGAGAGAGAAGAACTCAGCGATGGGCAGGTCAGAGAGTGGCCTAGGTAGAGAGCTCCAGGGAGAGGGGCCTGCTAAGAGATACCACCAGGCAGCAACAGAGGTCAGGGTGGTAACCAAAACCACCATCAGAGCTCACCTACGTCTGAGTTCTGAGGTGTGTTTGGCAGGTGTGGGCTAATTAATATGTGGGAGACTCTGGGTTTGATCTCCAGAACTGCAGGGAAACTGGGGGGGGAGGGGAATACCATGCCCACCCTCAACAGGGCAGAGGCTCTCTCCATGGGCTGAGTTCTAGGCAACAGGGTTACAGAGCTCCTGTGAGGCTCCAAACCCACAAGCCAAGTGCGTAGACCATGGGTGTCTCCCTAGGACAAGAAAAATAAGCTTCTAAGCACAGTGAGAAACCACCCAAGAGATACCTAGGGCAGAATGTGACAGGTATCAGGGTTTGGTTATTTATGTTTATTTTGATAAAAGTCCTTCTAAGTGGCCCAGGCTGGCTTCTAAATTGCAATCCTCCTGCCTCAGCACACTAAGTCACTGGGATCCCAAGTTTGCACCCCAAGTTCAGCTGCTTTGTTGTTTTAAGATGATACTCATTACTGTGTGAAACAGAAGAATATGGAAAGTTATTGAACATCAACTCCTCTGTTAATTTGTTTCCCAGGAAACTTGATCTAAGCAATAAAAATTAGTGATTACTAAGAATGTGGTATGTGCCCAGATGCTAAGGTACACAATATGCATGTAAGTTATTTTAGTGAATCCTCAGGCAACTCTCTAAGAGATATGTTATTATTCCCATATAGCTAATGAGAAACTGAGATGTGGGGGAAATGAAGAAACTAACCTGATGTCACACACAGTCATTAAGACAGAGCCAAGAATCTAATCCTCCCTGGGTGGGTGCTGCATGGAGCAACCCATGCCTCCTAGAGCTGGGAAGAAACCTGAGGACCAGAGGAAGCCACCAGCCTGCCTACAGCAAGGCCAGGTGTCTGATTTCCATGATGACATCAGCATGAGGCAGCAGGATGGATCCTATGGGCTCTGAAATAGCATCAAGGCAGTATAAGCCAACAGGTCAAGGGGAGAATCCAGAGGTGAATCTCCAAGACTGATGCCTGGGGGACCATAGCATAGGAGGCCATGGAATGGCTTTTCCCATGTTCCCAGGCTGTGCAGCAGCCTTGCTCAGGGCTGGGAGAGGGAAAGGCTGGTCCTGTGGAAGGAAGACACAGAGTCAGTGTGTGGAGGCAGACAGGGCCTGAGGCTGGGAGGCCATGGAGCTCTGCCAGGGAGCCTGAGGCCTCTGCCAAGGGCAGTGAGCACCCAAAGGTCAAGGAGAGAAGCAGGCCATGTGTTGCTGAGTACTTAGTGCCTGGTGCAGCTGACACACAGGAAGATGGGGGAAGTCATTGTCATTCCTGTGCCAACTGCAGATTACTTCTTTATCCTCTGCTTACGTGGATCACGTGATCTTATTAAAACTGATTCCTCCAAAGCACCTGCTTCTGAATATCCAATAGGGATCCAGTCATTATGGTAAGTGAAAAAAAAAGGCATATGTGGATAGGATTCCAACTTGGTGGCCCCAAACCCCAGGCCTTGTAAAATCCCACTCCCCAGGTACTCAAACAGGAATTTCAATAAAATTTCTTATGAAAGATTTTAAGACATAATCAAACAAGTTGAATTTAAGTGAGGGAGAGAGTACACATTAAATCTGTCTTCATCATTGAAACTCTTCCTTCTGTACATGGAGGCAGAAGAAGGAGGATCTCAGGCCATGAAGACTGGATGTGAGGAGTTGCTCTAACGCTGCACTTGGAGGTGGCAATTAGGGCAGTGTCCAGGAGCTCTGTGCTAATGGCCTGAGGGAAATTGGGACCTCACCTACAACTGAGGAATGATGACTCTGCCTCAGCCACTGGACCTGAAAGAAGACTCTGAACTTCAGCAAGGAGAGGTGTCCACTGACTGCTCCATTTCAGTCTTGTCAGGCTGAGTTGGGGACCCAGCCTGGACTCCTGAGGGACAGGCCTGGGAAGGAACACACTGCTCAATAGGGGGAATTTGTTACTCAACCACAGAAAACTGGGAGAGACATCACACTGCCATATCTCATCAAAAAGGATCAGAAAACTAAACACAAGAGCAATTGTCCCACATGGCTCATGGCTGAGGACCCTCAGCTCTCTGCTCTCTCTGCAGTGTGGTCAGGTTCTGCCTTCTTCTACACAGAGATCCTCCTGATCTGTCCACACCCACACAATCCAGGCTGAACTCAGGGCCTTTAAGAAGAAGGAAATGGTGGCATTTCAGGTAAATGGATGGAAGTGGAGAACATCATGACAAGTGAAAGAGCCAGACTCTGGAAGGTGAGGGTCCCATGTCACCCTCCTGTGCAAAAGGGAGAGCAAAGGAAGGGGAAAGGGGGTTGATGTGTCATAGGAGAGAAGGACAACCAGTGGCAAAGGAGACAGAGATGGAGGGTCTGGGGACTGGGACAGGGAGGAAATGTGGAAGGAATGCACCCCATGACACCATGTGCTTGAACACAGACACCACAGCACAGCAGTGAGCCCAGCTCCACAGAGGTCTAGAGCCCATCAATGACAAAGGAGCAGATAAATAAACAGAAGGAGGACAGCAGAGAAGAGGGAGGGGGTGGGGATGGGAGAAAGGGAAAAAGGGAGCACCAGGGACTGACATACTTGACTCCCTGCCTTCATCTTGGGAGGGATCAGAGTTGGAAAAGTCACTCCTATGTCACCAAGAGGGTAGAAGGTTGTGTCGTGGTGTTGAAGGTGATTCTTAGATAATAGAGCTCCTGTTGAATGTAACGGAAATCCCAAGGTCCTATTTGTGATGAGTATTAAATTTATATATGAATATTTATTTATGTGGAAGAAAAATAATTCACAATTTCTTAAATTTAAAAAGAATACTGCGAATAAGTAATTTTTTAAATATTTGGAATCCCAGAAAGGTGAAAGAAGAAATTGTGGGGAAGGGAACCTGTGATTAAAACCAGAGAGTTAGTTGTCCTTGTTTGGAGAAACCACTGAAGATGCCGCTCACAGAGGAGCTATCACACAGAGAGATGCAGAGGTGTGTAAAAGGCAGACGCAGGGAGAGATGAATCAGTGGATGAATGTGCACAAATATTGGCTGCACAAACTACGGGTGAGTACCTTGTGCAGCTCGAGATGTACATAAACCTGGAGAGTTTGAAAAGCAGTGTGTTAGCAGAAAAAAGTAAGATAAATGTAATTAAAAATTATACCGTTTCATATGGTGGAAAAAGTCATTCCTCTGGCTGTGGGAATGGAAACCAGAGATTCTGCCCAAGAGGCACCTGCTCCACCACTGACCAACATCCCATAACATGCTCAAGACCAACCCTGAGCCAGGGCCACACAGGAATCCACAGCCTGATTCTTCACTCACAGAAAGGCAGGGTGGTGGGGAGGATAAGATTCTAATAGCTTAGCTGCTGGGTTGGGGCAGCATTTTACACAAAATAATTCAATGTATGTAGACAAACAGTAATAAGTTAAAAACAAAAGTGATGGCAAAGCTGTATTGTCCATTGTTCGCACAAAGTAATGTTATTTCACTGGGTAACGAAAACATGCATGCACCTTACATAATGTTAGCATCACAGAAAGAAGGTCTATGGCTGGAAGTGTTGAGTAGTTCCTGAATTGTTCATGAAGTATAAGAGTGCTAATGAGCTAACTTATCTCTGTAAAAATAAAGAGTGTCTTTTGTTTTTCTCTTTCATGGTTTGCCTTGTTGAAGAGTGATTTTTTTTGGGGGGGAACAGTTTTATTTAACAGATAAAAATAATGTTCAATAAGTCACTCACATTCCTGGCCTCCTCTCCCTCAGGAGAAGAGGGAGGAGGCCATGAGCTCCACATGGTGCACACACCGGGATGGAGCCTCCCTAGCCTGGTCCCCACATGGTTGGGTGGAGCACCCCTGCCTGGCCCAGGAGCACACAGCCTTAATAATATGCTGTGGTGCCAGCTGTGACAAGTACAGTGGTGACCTCCATTCTGCGTGCTATGAATGCACACAAGACCACCTGAGTGACACCAGAGAGAGACCACTGTGTCTCGCTCAGTTACTATAATGATGCTATCTTAACAGATAAAAATGTAAAATTAAATTTATGCTTGAAATATAGATCAGCCCCTCCAGGGCTGAGGCTATGGTGAGTATATATCCAGGTTCATGTCACCCACTGGTGGTCAAGAAGTGGAACATCCTAGCACAGAATTCAGTGAGAGGAACCTACCTGAATATGAGCCACCTCTCTGTGAACAGGGTCCTGTGCCCTCTGCTCTCCACAATGATGCTCTACAGCTCCCACCCGTCCATCAAATGGGGCAGACATTCACACCCAGAGAGAAGTTCAGAACCAACTGTTATGGGAACAAGGGAAGAAGGCAGAGCAGATGTGTCTAACCAGGTCACTCACTGAGTTCAGGACGAACTCACGCCAAAACCAGGTATCAAGTCAAACCAGGTGTCCCATATTCCTTCTCCAGTACAGAGTCCAGATCCAAGAAACAGCAGGATCAATAACATCCAAAAGACACCTTTACAAATATGCTGAACTTATTTCATGAACTCCTTCAAGATGGGACTTCTTTTGTCAATAAGGTCAGTGTGAAGTGAACAAATAACTTTCTGTCCCCACCGTTGTCTCTTGGAACAGTTTGAACCTCAGCTTGTAAACTTTGTCTTTTTCTCATCATAAGTAACAAAATTTGAGCCTATTATCCTGTCTGTGTGTGTGAACTTAAACATATCTCTCCATGAGACTTCCAAGTAAGTGTTCACTCCAGAGAGAAGCTCCCTGAGGTCAGGTGGCCTCACAGTACCCAGGCTCACACCACCTATTGAGCTTCAGCTCTGCCCACCCTAACATGAGAAGAGCCATAAAAAATATCTCCCCCTAATGAGCACCAAGACCAGTCTACAGTAGCCTCCTGACCCGACCCCACAAGTAGCAATGCCCAGTGTCCCCTGCACTCTTCAGCTCTCTCTAAATTTCCAGAAATGGTACAGACACCTTCTCATGCAGGGTCCATGAACACAGAAAGATCTGAAGGGGACCTTGAAGGGAGAGTGCTCACTGCTGCCCTCTGCTGGCACAGTCTACAATTTGCACAGTCCCCTGAAGGTCACTCCTTTTTCAGGGTCCTTTGCCTTCCTCTTGTGAGGATTCCTGTGATGTGGGGCCAAAGGCTCAGAGCTGCTTCAGCATCTCAGAATATCAGGTTATGAAGAGTCAGACCCCTCGCCTGTCCTTTGTCTGTATTCTACATGTGGGAAACAGACTGGAACAGAACATGTGTGTGCCAGGACCTTGACTTGGTTCATCCAAAGGGACCTCTAGTGCTCTGCCCTCATGGGAGACACTCCTGACAGCCCATGGCAGACAGCGCCACACACAGGTGGCTCTATGCACTGCAGAAGCTATGCAATCCCCTGCTGAGATGGTCCTTAAATACCAGCTTACCACTCTTCGCTCAACCCCATTGCCATCTCCAGATATCTATCTATCTATCTATCTATCTATCTATCTATTTATTTTTATGACAAAAATAAGTAGATAGATAAACAGATAGATAGATAGATAGATAAAATAAAAGGCAATCCATGCATGGAAGTATCCTTCAAAACCAAATGCCACAACACAAACCTTTCCCTGTTTGTGTCTTCATGTTCAAGATAGATCCTGTGTTTTTTTTTTTAATTCTCACTTTATTTAATACTGAAGTATATTTACATTCATTTAGTTTTCTTTAATGTTGTATTCAAATATGATTCATGCAAATACCAATATTGGGGAGCTTGTTAAACTTGGCCTCCAGGGCCAATGCCTTCTTGGCTTTGGCCTACTCTGAGCATGTCCCAGGAGGCCAGGAGCATAGGTGACTTCTAAACACCAGAGACCCCTGTCTTCATGCAGAGGGCACTGGCCTGGCAACAGAGCCCTCCACATGGAAAGGTCAGGGTTCCAGCTCCCTGCAGAAGAGAAGCTGGGGGATAAAGGCCCACCACCCAGACTCCTCAAAAGACAGCTGTAGGGCTCTGAGAGGGCCAGACCCACAGAAAACCAGAGGAATGGAGGCAGTAGCAGTTTCTGCAAGTGTAGGCAGAAGTCTTGAGAGAGAAGTACTCAGTGATGGGCAGGACTCAGTGGGGGCCCCGGTAGAGAGCTCCATCTCTAAAATGCACCCCTCACTGCTCCCCCCACTTTAATCTCCCTGCACCAAGAAACCCACCAAGCCCACCTGGGTGTTGGCAATGGCCTCCTAACTGTGCCATCTCCTGTCTTTGACCTGTAAAGAGCCTATTATTTGTCCTGTCAGCCACCAAGTAAGCCTTTGATTATCTCCTCAGAGACACTGTGAAGAATTCTGCAGTGATCATGGCAGTGTGGTCATCCGAGTTGGTGACCTGGTTCCCTTGAGTTAATGTCCAGCAGAGGGATAGTTGGGTCACAAATTAGTCCTATATTTAATTAGGTTAGGATCTAAAACAGGCACATTTTCATAATTTTTTCCTGGGCCTTGCAAACTATTCAAGGAATAAATCAGAAACATGTGACATCTCAGCAAGAAGGAGACTTGAATGTCCTCTGAGGAGGAAGCAGCTGGCAAAGACTCACAGACCCTTGGCCTGGCAGGAGGTTCACATTTGAGTCTGCAGCTCTGTGGGGGGAGCATGTGGTGGTGCTAAGAGTAATTCTCTGCCTCACCCTGGAGCCTGTTGTGGAAAGCTGTCCCTGGCCCTCTGCCACTAAACAGCACTGGGACCTCAGCTGCCCTTGGGGGCACTCAGGAGAGGATAAGGCCAGGACCCTGTTCTGGTTTATGCTGGTTCCAGGCCCTGTTGTGCTCTGGTTGAATACGAGACTCTGGTTAGACTTGCAGCTGATGGTGACCATGTCTCCTGCAGACCAGCATGGGTCATCATGCTGTCCCCACAGGCACCTGAAATCGGGGAAATTAACAATGAACTATGAACACACACACACACACACACACACACACACACACACACACACTGTGTCATTTGTACTTTGAAATACAATTTACAATCCCTTTGCCAGGGTCTTGTGAGTCACCAAACAGTAAGACCCATATGGAAGTGGCCACTGTTTCCCTGTCCATCTTCAAATTGCTATTCCAACTTCACAGACTTATTACTCTAAGGCCACTGAAGTACTTAAGTTGCTCCCCCAAGGCCCAGAGCCACAGGAGCATGCACACCAGGGTCTGGGACACTATCCTGCTGCCCCTACTTCCTGACACAGCTCGGGTCTTATGGCAAAGTCCTCCTTTATGACATGTGGGCACTGACAGGGCTGCAGGGGCCTCTGTGAAGACAGTAGCACATGAGGAAGCAAACTGCCTGGACTGTGGGGCTGAGCAGAGCCTCTGACACTATGCATATCAGAGGATTAATGAAGAGCTTTTATTCTAACTCCAATTACTTGAATGGATTTAGTACTAAAAAATGTGCAGCTAATTACCCCAGATTAGTAATCCTGGTCAAATAATAAAACAAGGTGGAAACAACAAAGGAGAGAGAGAGAGAGAGAGAGAGAGAGAGAGAGAGAGAGAGAGAGAGAGAGAGAAGAGGAGGGAGGGAAGGGAGGGAGGAAGAGAGGAAGGCAGAGGAGGGAGAGGAACACAAACACCTCCTGAGAGTACTGAAAAAAAGGTCCAACCACATTCTATATACAAGAAAATCAGCATTTCCAAGGAAAATGTAGAAACCTTTGAACACAGAATCTGGAGAACATGTCACCTGCATTTTCACAGGACAGGAATCGCCCACATGACTCTTCCAGGCAAAGTCAGGTGGCAGCAGAGGAAGGGCTCAGTTGCACAGAGGATTATAAAATAAGAAGTGCTATGAGTGGATAAAAGTAAATCTGAGTGTCAGAAGTTAGAGGCCATGGTGTCTTAATTTCCTATAATGTTGTTCTCTGACCAGTAAAAAAAATGTAAAATTTAATTTATGCTTGAAAACTAGATCAGCCTCTCCAGGGCTCAGGCTCTGGTGAGTTTAGTTGCAGGTGCACGTCGCCCTCTGGTGGGTAAAGGATGGAACATCCTACCAGAGAATTCAGTGAGAGGAACCTGAGGTGAGTTACCTTGGTGCCCATAGGGCCCTGTGCCCTCTACTCTCCACACTGATGTCCTGCAGCTACAGGAAGACAGCTCAGCCACCTGTCCACCTCATGACATAGACACTCACACTCAGAGAGAAGCCCAGGAACCAGCTGTCACTCCTGGGAACACAGGAAGAGATCACAGCAGAAATGTCCACCCAGGTCACTCACTGAGGTAAGGCAGAGCTGAGGTCTAAACCAGGTGTCAAGGGCTAATGTTGTGTCCATCCTCTTCTCCAGTCCTGAGTCCAGCAAAAAGCAGGAAACAAGAGGCCCAACATAAAAGAATTATTTTAAATACTCTGAATATATCTCTTTAAATGCTTTGAGTTGGGGCTTCTGGTTTCTTTATCTCAGCTCAGTGGGACATGAATAAATAAAATTCTAATTTTTGGAACCTGAGGGCTGTGCTGAGGGGATTTCTCATTGGATCCCAGGTCTCTGACTCTCTGTTTCTCCATAGTTAAGGCTACATGTCAGATTCTTTTCCTCCTTTTTCTCCCCATCCCACTGTCATGGTCCACCTCTAGGATACTTGCAGGACATGGCCAGATTGTCCCTCCTCTCTTGATTTGTCCAATTGCTCAAGATATAGATAGGACGGATCCATGAAATCTAAGTCCAGCCATGCTAAGAGTCAGCCAAGTATATGATGCATGGCATTTTTGGTTGAAAGGTGATGCCAGCTAGCCATTGAGATGATATGATTATGTTAAGATTTGCATTCATATGGATATTGAACTCCTGCTGTTCACCTAGGCCTGCTACGAGAGTTCCCATTGGTTGGGGAAGTACAGTAGGAGGGAGTTCCCGGGGAGGAACTTCCTCTGGGGGTGCCGGGAGAACGCCACGTGTGTGGATCAGCCATCTTCCTGGGGGCCTACAGAACATTGGAGGCAGTTTCAAAAAATAAAGTTTGTTCCTGGTTGAGTGGCTCGTGATTTTGTGCCCAGCCAGACTGTGGCACAGCCACATTCCTGGAGTTTCAATTATGAGCCAAGACCTGGGTGTAGCTCAGTACAAGAGTGTTGCCTGAGATGTATGAGGCCCTGGATTTCATGCCCAGCATTGAAAAAAAAAAATAAAATAAAGTAAAAAAGAGAAACATGCCAAAGTAGTGACCACACACCATCCACACTCCTGCCTTGGCATGCCTTCAAAGCATTACAGGCTGCTCAAACTCACTTTTGTTTTGACATCTATAAATCTACTTTGCTACAAAGGCAATTTTATGGTTGTATTAATTTTTCCTTCATACAGAAATTCTAGAGCTAAAGAAAATGCTGAATGAGATGAGAAAATGCTATAGAGAGCTCAACAGCAGACTCCACCCTGTAGAAGAAAGGGCCTGTGAATTAGAGTATGTGAAAGTATCCACTCATAAGAGAATAAAGAGAAAGAAACAAATGGCATGAGTAAACCACACCAGATACGTGGGACCGGGTCAAAAATGCAGGAAATGTTTTATAGGCATTCCATGAAAACAGGAGAAATCTAAAGGGAAAAAAAAGATTGTTAAAAGTACTACTGGGGAATGGGAATGGGCTCAGTAGTCGAGCACTCAATTAGCACATAGGAAGCCCTATGTTCGATCCTCAGCACCACATAAAAATAAATAAATAAAATAAAGGTATTGTGATCAACTACAACTAAAAAATAAAATGATTTTTAAAAAGTATTATTGATTAAAAATTTACCAGATGTTAGGAAGAATATGGACATTGAGGTTAACTATGCTTGAAGGTCTAACCTAAAGAAGGACCAACCTAAAGGCGACACGGGCTGGGGTTGTGGCTCAGCAGTAGGGTGATCGCCTAGCATATGCAAGGCCATGGGTTTGATCCTCAGCACCACATATAAATAAATAAATAAATGAAGACATTGTGTCTAACTACAACTAAAAAATAAATATTTACAAAAAGAAGGGGACACTACAATATGTCATGAACAAATTTTTAAAATTTACAGAGACAGTTTTGAAAACCACAAGAGAAAAGCAACACGTGACATCCAAGAGAACTTCCATGTGTCTATCGGAAATTTCCCAGAAGAAATATGCAGGCAGGAGGGAAGAGAATAATATATGCAAAATGCTACAGAAAAAACCCTCAAGCAAGTATAACCAGTCATTGATCCCAAATTTTTCCATGAAATTTCTTAGCTAACTTTAAACAATTATCAAAATTTTGCCACTTTTGAATCTCATAAAAATAGAATCATGGGTAATGAGCTCCAGTGTATCTAGCTCTTGTGTACTCTTGTAGGGATCTTGAAGGCAGAAAATGTTTTCACTGGTGTATAGTATTTTATTGCATGTACTTCCCTTCTTCTATTTATCCATTCTACTCTTGATCGGCATTTACCTGATTCAGGTTGCAGTTATTACAGATAATGCTGTGTGGTCCCTGCACATGGGGATCTGTGCACATCTGCTTGTGCTCTGAGTGGAAGGCCTCGATCACAAGTATGTGCATGGACAGGACAGGCTCCAACTCAGGGACCACTTCACATTTCCAAACATATGAGCATGTTCTAGATCAGTCCCCAGGCAGCTTGATGCTATTTATGGTTCAGTTTTATGGTCTTTCTGTTGAAGGTTTCTGGTGGGTTGCAACTTTCACTCTCTTATGCTTATTGATGTAGATCCCACTTTATACACCAGGTGACTGCATATGAGGCTGACCGAGATCACTTCCTATGAAAAGGTCTTGTCCACAGTTTTTGTAGTGTCATCTCTGTCATAAAAACTATCTTCATTTTTCTGTCTCTGAACACCAATTCTGTTCCCCTGGGCAGCTTGGCTGAACTCACTCAGCACCAGGTTTCTGCATACCATGAGGTAAGAACTCAGCTTCTCCTGATTGGCCTCCTTTCTCTTCTCATCATTGGTGGGTGGAGCACTACTGCACTGAGTAGCGCACACAGCTTCAAAGACACCAATTCAAGGTTGAGTGCTGGGGCTGACAAGGAGAAAGAAACAGGGTGCAGAGGAACTTCTCCAGGCCTAGAAAGACCTCCCCTCAGTGGCCCTGGGATCCTGGCTGCCCATGAGCAGTGCCCTCAGCAGGTGGAGGCAGCAGGAGGAGCAGCTGGGGCAGCCCAGCCTCACACTTCTGCTCCCTGGGAGGTTTTTGTCATGGCCTGTGTCACTGTGTGCGGCCAACTGCTATACTGTTGACAGTAATAAGTGGCAAAATCTTCAGGCTTCAAGCTGCTGATGGTGAGAGAATAATCTGTCCCAGATCCACTGCCACTGAACCTCGAGGGGACCCCAGTTTGCAAACGGTTGGTATAATAGATCAGGAGCTTAGGAGCTTGCCCTGGTTTCTGCTGGTACCAGCTTAAGTAATTGCTAATGCCCTGACTGGCCCGGCAACTGATGGTGACTGTTTCTCCTTGAGATTTAGACAGGGAGGCTGGAGACTGGGTCATTATAATGTCACATTTGGCACCTACAATTGAACAGATGAGAAGAAATATGCACACAATTAATAATGTCATAAGAGGATTTCCCTGAACACCAGGCAGCACATCCCCCGTGCTGTCCCTCCTTACCTGGGAGGCAGAGCAGCAGGAGCCCCAGGAAATGAGCAGGAGCCCTCATGGCCATGCTGTGTCTTGACTAGGACTGACTCATGCACAGGGTGTCAGTAGCCTCTTAAGAAGTCCTCAGGGCAGTGGGCTGTGCTTCGGGCACATGCAAATCAACAGAGCTCGGCAGGCTGGGCACAGCTGCAGGAAGGCTCCTATAAGGCCTGGCCAAGTGTCCCCAGGTGTCGCACCATAGGCCAGGGCAGCCCAGATTTGCTAGAGAAAATGTGTTTCCTGAGAGGCACAGGAGAGAACCATCCCTCGTTCCTGTGAGCAGAGAAACCTCTTGGTCTCCTCAAGGTTCAGGACACACTTCTGCTCACTCTCCAACCAAGATGAGGTTCATGAACTCTGTCACAGCCCCACACCCTGCAGGAGGAGAAACTGATCTCTTCCTTTTTATACCTGAGCACAATATTTATTCCAGAGAGGCTTCCTCTATACCTGACTCCTTGAAGACCTGGGCATGAAAAATCATCAGTGTTACCAGCCAGAAATGCAAAGGGCGGTAAGAGGAAGCAACAGAAAGGGACACAACACACCAAGTACAGGCACCAAGGTTGGTAAGGAAGGGAAGGACGTTGACCATATGCCACTAGTGTCCCTTCATTCTGGTCTCCTGGACAAGTTGCTCCTCTGCCCTGAGTCTACCCTGTATCCTAACCTGTCTTTATTCTGTCACCAAATCTCACCCAGGTCCTAAGATAACACTGTCCCAGAGGCTGGTGCAAGGCTGGGGCACGTGCTTGGTGAGGAGAAAGATGTTTCAGAAGACTGGGCTGGAAAACCCTCCAGGGTACTGTAGCAAAAGTGGACACCTGGGTGGTGGAGGGGACACTGAAGCAAGGGGAGGAGGGTGTCCTCTCATGAAGATGGTGTTAGTGCAGACCCCTTTCCAGGTCAAATGTGGAGCCTGATGAGGAAGACACACTGCAGTGTGGCCCCAGTGTGCAGGTGGGGACATAGGCAGAGGGAGGAGGGCTTCTGTTATAGCTTACATATGAAGGGTCCCCCAAAGTCTCTTGGGGTGAAGACCTCATCGAGGTATTCGTCCATTTGATGAATGAATGATTAAATGATTTTGGAGGGTAGAACCTGTGGGAAGGAGGAGGTCACTGAGATTGTGCCCTGCAGGGTGCTACTTTACCCTGAGCCCTTCCTCATACCTTCCTTATCCCATGGCTGAGCAGCATTCCTCCACCCAGACCTTCCGCCATGATACTTCTGCCTTAGAGCCAGCTGATCATGGACTGAAACCATGACCCAGAGTAACTCTTTCCTCCTCTAAAGGGTTTTACCCCCAGATTTTTTTTCACAGTGACAAAAGGCAATTGACACAGCATCCGTACCTGTGTGTAAAGATTGATGTGCCCTGGCAAGGGGTATCAGAGCAGGATCAGGGTACATTCAAGAGTGGCCATGAGGCTGTCTAATGGAGGGCAGGCCAATGTCAAGAGGTTGTTTTCAGTCAGAGGAATGTTGGTGGGAAACAATGCACCAGAGACAATCAGAGCCACGATTCTCACTGCAGATGGAAGGGATCCCAAACAAAAAGGGACATCGGTAGAACAAACACGATTTTGACTAGAATCAGAAATATCAGAATAAACTCAGAATTGTATGTAGGAATAGATAAGGAGTGTGCATGCAGATAGATCAGGAGATGATAGATGTTGAGTTCCATAGATGGGTTGACTGAGAGAGTTATTTACTCATTCTCTTTAACCCAGGTACAGTAGCCCATGCTCCCAACACGCACTCACAGTGCCCAGACTTATTTGCCACTAAAGGAATCTTAGCATAAGAAACCCCTCCACCACCTTGAGTTGGGAACAAAAGAAGTCCTCCAAAAATGATAAGACCCTGGCAAAAGTAAAGAGAAACTACCAGGAAGGAGCCTTTCACTGGCCAGGTCTGGACAACTTGAAAATCAAGATTTGTAATTATGCAAACTAACCCATTAAACCAACAGATGTTCCATGAGTTCAGCCTGATACTGACACTTTGATGAGGAATGGGATATCTATAAAGGATTGAGGAACTTTTCAACAATTTCATGTTAACTTTTTTTGAGCTCTATTGTTGGAGATGCATCATAGTGAGGACCTTGGGCATGCTAGGTAAGTGCTCTGCCACTTAGTCACACCCCCAGACTCATGCTCATTTCAAATACACAAAGAAGAACTACAGGAGAGAAGTCTCAAATATTCCTTTAACCCAGGAATAAATGTGAACATCTGCAGTAGTGAGACAGATTGAAATCAGGCACCGTCCACTAGGGAGCCCTAACAGAAGAGCATCATTTCTAGATATTCTTTCCAGAGATGCTGCAGCTAACTTCTACCATGAGTGGTAGACAAACATCCTAATTGACAGACATTCTCCAAAAAGCTTTGTGAGCTCTCCAAAAGTGTAAGATCATAAGTTCAGGAAAAGTTCAGCCAAAGCGGGTTGCAGCATCTCTTACTTTGTGTCTCCCAGTACAGGTCTTGTAGGCTGCAGAGTGCTCACAGGGGATGTGCGGCTCCCAGAGCATCTTGGAGGCAGAGTCCCCGTGGTAAGCTACATCTTCCCATGGACAATCCTGAGCTGAGGGGCAGGTGGACTGTGCCGCCTTCCTCTACCCACCATTTGAGAACCTCTTTCAGGATTTGATATTTATAATTTGATTTCCTTGATTCGGCTTGATTTGGGTTTGGTCAGCTCTTCTTTTATTACTTTGTTGAAACAGAAACTGGGCTACGGGCTTTAAACTTTTCTTCTTTCTTTACTATTAAACACATTGAGAGTCCTATGTTTACATTATTTGTTCCTTCATGTGTTTATATTTGCCCATAAAGCAATAGAGAATCTGAATTTTCTCTCACTTGAGAAGAATCTGAGAAAAACAAGGACCTGAGAAACTGGGTTAGAAATCACCTGGAGGTACATTTCTGGTGCTTGTCACCTAAGGAGCTGCCATTCTTAATGGTCTTCTAACAGAGACCATTTTGGAGAAATCATTTTTAAAAAAAATCAAAATGATAAGAAATCTTGCCTCCTCAAGACACCTACTAGCTGGTGTTCACACTCAGTATCCTGAGACATGGGCACAGTGGACAGAACCTGAGGTTTGCTTTTGGTTCAGGAAATATTGGAAAGGTGAAGGGATTATTATGCAGATAAGTTAACATGCCAAGGCTGTTCATTTTAAGTGAGTCAAAAGGAGATTATTCTGGGTTTGCCTGATTGATTCACATCAGAGCCCTTAAATGGGAGTCAGCCTCTCACTCTTGTGGAAGGATTCTTTAGACTGGTCTCATTACTGAGCAGCCCATATGGTAGGACCCTCTGGTGGCCTGCAGGATCCTATAATAGACTCTGATCTACAGCCACCAATTACCTAGCATCCTCAACCACACAATCCCCAAAACCTGATTCTTTCAAAACCCTTAGTGTCCTTGGAAGCAGATTATTCAAGTCTGCAGATGACATGCAGTGAGAAACACCTTGATTGCAGCCAATGCGAAGCTGAGGATAGGACCCAGTCTGAGTCTTCCCAACTTCTATCCCACAGAAATTGTGAGATCACCAGGGGTTGTGTTAATTTGTTGTGCATCAATAGAAAACTAATTCAATGCCAGCCATGGTGTTCATATGTGCAATCCAGGTTACAATAGAGTGAGGCAGGAGCAGATCAGGATTGAGGCCACCCTCAGCAACAGAGTGAGACCATGTCTCAAAATAAATAAATAAATAAATAAATAAATAAACAAACAAATAAATAAATAAATAGTGCTGCAACAGTGCACAGGGGTAAAGAACTCTGAGTTTAATCCACGGTAGAGATAGAAAGAAAGCAAGAAGAAAGGAAGGGAGGGAGGGAGGGAGGAAAGAAGGGTGTGGGAGGCCATCCTCGCATGTGATTTGATTGACCTCCCTGGCTGGGTGAGAGGCGCTTAGACACAGCTGTGTCCGAGCTTTCCTGACCCTTCTCCAGGTCTGAGTGCTTGTCTGTCCAGAGGCATGTCTGGCCACTGCCCTGAAGACCCAATCTTCGTCCCTGACCTTGGAATGCTGCCCCCCTTAACCTTCATTTGATGGGATTTTCCCTGAAATTTTTTGTTCCCTAATAAAAGCCCACTCCCTGGCATGTTCTCTCTCTCTCTCTCTCTCTCTCTCTCTCTCTCTCTCTCTCTCTCTCTCTCTCTCTCTCTCTCGTTTCTTCTGTAAACCTCGCCACCACATTAGGTGGCTGGAGACAGGAGCTAAGAGAAGCCGTCCAGGAGGAGGTAAGTATTAAAGGTAATAAGGGTCTTGTCTCTTTAATTTAAAACTCCCTAGCAATTTCTTATGAATCAAACCTTCTTTCATGAAGCCAGCACTGGTCACATGGCAGAGATGGGAGGAAGGGAGAGATGGAGGTAAGGACGAAGAGAGGGAGGAAGGAAGGAAGGAAGGAAGGAAGGAAGGAAGGAAGGAAGGAAGGAAGGAAGGATGGGAGGGAGGAAGGATGGGAGGGAGGAAGGGAGGAAGGGAGGAAGGAAAAGGGAAATGGGTGCAGCTGAGGGCTGTGGACCACAACTGTGTCAGCCACAGCCGAGGGAACACCCATGCATAGCCCTGTCAGCTGCAGCAGCCTGGCCTGGCACATGGAGGACAACCACAGAAGTGTCCAGGCCCCTTCTGACAGGACAAGATGATCATGGACACTACAGGAGGAGCAGGACCTGGGCCCTGGGCAGGACTCTGGCACAGGCAGGGTGATGGTGTACGAAACTGACCCTCAACCTGGGGGAGGCTTGGTTTGGGGCTGAGGATCTTGGGAGGAGCACTGCGGTGCTGCTATAGGAACAATCGGCCATGTCCTCATCCTGGAGCTGCTGATGGAGAGTGAAATCTGTCCCTGACCCAATGCCCCTGAAACTCGAGGGGACTTTAGCTCCCCACATGGATGCCCAGAAGAGCAGCAGCCTGGGACCTGTCCTGGCTTCAGCTAGTGCCAGGCCATGTAGTCCTTATGGTTTGGATAAGAGACTCTGGATGGACTTGCAGCTGATGTTGACCATGTCTCCTGCAGACACAGCCAGGGAGCTCAAGACAGGGTCATCACCTTGTCTTCACAGGCACCTGCAGTCAGAAAAATCAGGAATGGACCATGAACTAACTCTCTCTCTCTCTCTCTCTCTCTCTCTCTCTCTCTCTCTCTCTCTCACACACACACACACACACACACACACACACACACACACTCACACACACAATTTTTTCACATATGCATTGGTAAGTTCCTGTTATCCCTAGTTTTTCTAAAGTTTTGAACATAAAGGGATGCTGTACTTTGTCGAATGCTTTTTCTGCGTCTATTGAGACGATCATATGGTTCTTATCTTTAAGTCTATTGATGTGGTGAATAACATTTATTGATTTCCGTATATTGAACCAGCCTTGCATCCCAGGGATGAATCCTGCTTCATCATGGTGCACAATTTTTTTGATGTGCCTTTGTATCCGATTCGCCAGAATTTTATTGAGGATTTTTGCATCTAGGTTCATCAGAGATATTGGTCTCTAGTTTTCTTTCTTTGAGGTGTCTTTGTCTGGTTTCGGAATCAGGGTGATATTGGCCTCATAGAATGAATTTGGCAGAGCTCCTTCTTTTTCTATTTCCTGAAATAGCTTGAAAAGTGTTGGTATTAATTCTTCCTTAAAGGTTTTGTAAAACTCCGCTGTATACCCATCCGGTCCTGGGCTTTTCTTGGTTGGAAGTCTTTTGATTGCTTCTTCTATTTCATCTATTGATATTGGTCTGTTTAAGTTGTGAGTATCCTCCTGACTCAGTCTGGGCAAATCATATGACTTACGGAATTTATCGATGTCTTCACTATCTTCTATTTTATTGGAATATAGTTTTTCAAAATAATTTCTAATTGTCTTCTGTATTTCTGTAGCGTCTGTTGTGATATTTCCTTGTTCATGCCATATGTTAGTAATTTGAGTTCTCTCTCTTCTTCTTTTTGTTAGCATGGCTAAGGGTCTGTCGATCTTATTTATTTTTTCAAAGAACCAACTTTTAGTTTTGTTAATTTTTTCAATAGTTTCTTTTGTTTCAATTTCGTTGATTTCCACTCTGATTTTAATTATTTCTTGCCTTCTGCTACATTTGCTGTTGTTTTGCTCTTCCTTTTCTAGGGCTTTGAGATGAAGTGTGAGCTCATTTACTTGTTGGTTTTTCCTTTTTTTGAGGAATGACCTCCAAGCGATGAATTTCCCTCTTAAACCTGCTTTCATTGTGTCCCATAGATTCTGATATGTTGCGTCTGTATTTTCATTTATCTCTAAGAATTTTTTGATTTCCTCCTTTATGTCTTCTGTAATCCATTGATCATTCAGTAACATATTGTTCATTTTCCATGTGATGTAGGATTTTTCCTTCCTTCTTTTATCATTGATTTCCAGTTTCATTCCATTATGATCAGATAAAATGCATGGTATTATCTCCACCCCTGTATATTTACTGAGGGTTGCCCTATGGCATAATATATGGTCTATTTTTGAGAAGGATCCATGTGCTGCTGAGAAAAAAGTATATCCACTTGATGACGGTTGATATATTCTATATATGTCAGTTAAGTCTAGGTTGTTGATTGTGATATTGAGTTCTATAGTTTCTTTATTCAACTTTTGTTTGGAGGATCTGTCAAATGGTGAGAGAGGTGTGTTGAAGTCACCCATAATTATTGTGTTGTGGTCTATTTGATTCTTGAACTTGAAGAGAATTTGTTTTATGAACATCACAGCACCATTATTTAGTGCATAAAGATTGATAATTGTTATGTCTTGTTGGTAAATGGTTCCTTTTAACAGTATATAATGTCCTTCCTTATCCCTTTTGATTAACTTAGTCTTGAAATCGATTTTATTCTATATGAGGATGGCCACCCCTGCTTGCTTACGAGGACCGTGTGCGTGGTATATTTTTTCCCAACCTTTCACCTTCAGCCTGTGTATGTCTTTTGCAATCAGATGTGTCTTCTGGAGGCAGCATATTGTTGGATTTGTTTTTTTTAATCCATGTTACCAGCCTATGTCGCTTTATTGGAGAGTTTAAGCCATTAACGTTTAGAGTTACTATTGATATATGGTTTGTACTTCCAGCCATGTTTGATTATTTATCTTCTTTTTTTATTTAATTTAGTTTGTTTCTCCATGGTTAGCTTTCCCCCCACCCTCTGTTTTTATAGAGGCACTTCCCACTGATGGTTTTGGTTATTGTTTTTCATTTCTTCCTCGTGTAGTATTTTACTCAAGATGCTTTGCAATGATGGTTTTCTGGCTGCAAATTCTTTTAGCTTTTGTTTATCATGAAAGATTTTTATTTCGTTGTCGTACCTGAAGCTTAATTTTGCTGGATACAGAATTCTTGTTTGGCATCCATTGTCTTTCAGTGTTTGATATACGTTGTTCCAGGATCTTCTTGCTTTCAGTGTCTGTGATGAAAAATCCTTGTTAACCTTATTGGTTTACCCCTGAATGTAATCTGCCTCCTTTCTCTTGTAGCTTTTAATGTTTTCTCTTTGTTCTGTATATTGGATATCTTCATAACAATGTGTCTTGGCGTTGGTCTACTGTGATTTTGTGTGCTCGGTGTCCTGTATGCATCTAAAATTTGTATATCCATTTCCTTTTATATTTCTGGAAAGTTTTCTGTAATTATTTCATTCAGCAGGCTACTCATTCCCTTGGTTTGAATCTCTGTACCTTCTTCTATCCCGATGACTCATAGGTTTTTTTTTTTATGTTATCCCTTATCTCTTGGATGTTTCTCTCATGATTTTTAACCAGCCTTTCTAAGTTGGCTAGGCTCTTTTCAAGATGATATATTTTGTCTTCATTATCTGACGTTCTGGCTTCTACTTGCTCCACTCTGTTAGTGATACTCTCAATTGAGTTTTTTAATTTGGTTTATTGTTTCCTTCATTTCTAGAATTATTGTTTGATTTTTTTTTATAATCTCTATCTCCTGATAAAGATGCTTAACTTCTTCTTTTATCTGTTTATGTAATTCATTTTCAAAGTGTTCTTTCACTGTTTGGATTTGCTGTCTCATATCCTCTTTAAGGTTCAATTCCATCTGTCTAAGGTATTCCTTGAGTTCTTTATATGACCATTTTTCTGCTGACTCTAGGTCCTCCTGAATTTTTAGGCTGTCCTTCATTGTTTGTACCCCTTTTCTTCCTTGCTTTTTTATGCTGCTCATGTTACTTCTTGTTCTGTTTGACTGCTGAGTTACTGTTTACTCTTATAAATTTATTTGATGCTTGGGAGGAAAGATATTAGAAGGGAAGGGAAGAAGTCACTAAAGAAAATGAGAGTAAGCAGGTAGAATTCAAGGAAGGGGGAATAAGAAAATTGAAAAGACAAAAGAAACAAAAACAAAACACACAAAAAAAAAGTTAGAAAAGAAAGAAAGAAAGAAAAGAAAAAATTTTTTTACAAAAATAATAATGATAATAAAAATAATGAAAATTAAAATTAAAAAAATAATAAAAATAAAATTAAAAAATTAAAAACATTTAAAAAAGTTAAAGAACAACAACAAAAAAATTGAAATGAAAGAAAAAAAAGAAAAAGAAAAAAATGATAATAATAATAATAATAAATGCAGTCATAGAGTTCGATTAATTTCTCTTCCAGTAGGTGGAGCTGTGACCACTGGATCAAGCTTCTCCTCTCACTAGGTGGGAACCAATCACTGTGCAGCAGCTCTTCCTCACAGACTGGGCGGGTCTCCAATCCTGAGTGCCTAGGGCCTTCTCTTGTGTTTCCTCAAGCCAGGCCTCGCTCACCTGTGACGCTCACCACAATACTGGCTACACGCCGTGTCTGCTGCTCCTGGGAGCCCTGTCGCGCTGGTTTCAATGCAGTTATCTCCTCTGCCCGTGATGTCAGTTGTCTGCCAAGGTGGTATCCCATGCAAATGGTGACCGTTCATTCCCTTTGCCGGGTGACCAATGCAACGGGTGGGTCCTGACTCTCTCTCCCAATCCCCATTTCAATCCTGTGGCCACTGCCTATGAAGGCTCGGTTGGTTTTTACCTCTGAAAGTTCATAAGGGCCAACCAGTTATTTCAGCAGGATCCTTAGTGCTGAGTCACGAGAAGCAGGCTAACCGGAGCTTGAATGCAGCCGATCGGGGCTCGGTGTGTGTGTTCTGAGGGGCCCAGACTGTACACCCCAGATCCACGTCAGCTCAGCATTGCCTAGTGATCCTGAGCAAACAGCATTTATACAATTTACAGCTCCCTATACCCGCGCAGTTGAAGAGGTCAGAGACTTGATCTCTCCCCGCCCGCTGCCATGTTAGATCTCCTCAATGATATTCATGTTGCCCTTACAGCTTCCTGGCATAAGCAAGTTCTTGGGATTATACAAACTGCTGCTTCTGTTTCCAGTCCAGCTTTCTAGAAATTAAACCCTGCCGCCATCGCCTCTTCCCCGGGGCCACGCTCAGGGGCACCACGCTCGTCAGCTACCATAGCTGCGCCGCTGCCCGGTGCCCTGCCCCCAGGGCCCAAGCGGCTGCCGCCACGGCTCTCTGGCCCCCTCCTCTGGAGCACGGGTCCCCTCGCAGGGGAATGCAGAAAGACCCCAGAGCAGGCTCTGCCCAAAGGTGCAGCGGCGAACAGGCGACCCAGGCACTCAAGGCTGCGGTCCAGCCTTCGGAGGACAGGGCTCGGCACGCAGCCCAGCTCCAACCTCTAGGTGCGGTTGCTGGACAATGTAGACATAGCCATCAAGACAGCAAGCAGAGAGCAAATGGCAGCTCCCACGGAGTGGATTTTCAGCACAGAAACCGCAGCCCAGCCAACAATCCCAATCCACAAACTCTCCCTGTATAAAAAAATATTAAAAAAAAAAAAAGGCAGGGCGCACTGAGCTTTCTTTGCCTCGGGTACTTACAATCCACTGCTGATTACACATTCAGCTTCTCTGCCCAGAGTGAAGCGAAAGAGGAAGCAGATGGGAGCAAAGGGCCCGTGGCTCTGGGCAGCAAAGCGTCCGGGAGCCAAACGTCTCTTTTTCGATCTCTTTGTTCTTCCTGCTGCTTGGCAAAGTGGTCCGCTACAGATTAACGGTGAAAGGAGCTCTTACAAGCTGCGCAAAATCTCGATTAAAGCCACTGCTCTGAGCCCCACGCTCAGCACTTCAGCAACCCCCGTGCGCAGCGGCCATCTTCGCCAAAACATTAATTATTTAAGAATGTATTGGAACTTCACTTTCATGCTCAAAACTCAACCTAACACTTTATATGGCAAGCTAGACCTTTCTGGGGATATTAAAAGTTACTGTTCCATATATATTAAAACAAGCTTGTCCATCATGTATAACAAATTAGAATAAATTAAAAAATATATATAAAATAAATAAATAAATAAATAAAAAGTGCTGCAACATAGCTCAGTGGTAAAGAACCCTGAGTTTAATCCACTGTACAGATGGAAAGAAAGCAATGAAGGAAGGAAGGAAGGGAGGGAGGGAGGGAAGGAGGAAGGAAAAGGGAAACGGGTGCAGCTGAGGGCTGTGGATCACAACTGTTTCAGCAGAGGCTCAGGGAAAACCCATGCATGGCCCTGTCAGCTGTAGCAGCCTTGCCTGGCATGTGAAGGACAACACAGAGGTGCCAGGCTCCATATGACAGAACAAGATGATCATGGACACTGCAGGAGAAGCAGGACCTGGGCCCTGGGCAGGACTCTGACACAGGGAGGTCAATGGTGTAGGAAACTTCTAGGAGGTCCCCTTGTTCTTGCTGATGCTGCTCTTTTTGAAACTGGGATTCAAACCTAATCACAAACTCATATAGATGACTTAGCCTGCAATCATTAATAGAGGACAATCATAGAAATGGCGGCTAGTGCTTGACCTCAGTCTTGTGCTTCTCCCTTATTATTTCAGGACCCACCAGGGATACAGTGAGGTGCACACTCCACTCTCCCTGCCCCTCACCCTGGAGAGCCCACCACCATCTGGGAACAATCAGAGGTGGAGAGGTCACTCTAGGCTTGCAAGATGGTGCCCTGGTGCCCTGTAGGGGCACATGGATCAAATTGTGTCTTAACACTCAATGTGGAGGGGACTTGAGCACCACCTCCTCCCATCACAACATCAGACACAAGTGTCCAGGAATAGACCTGAATAGAGAGTGGACACAGGATGAGGAAATGTCAGGAATATTCCATCACCTGTGTCTAGGGTGACAGAGCTAAGGAACTAGAGAATGGCCTGTGGGAGAATGAGCACAGCTGAGGTGAGGAGAACATGTGGAGTATGGAAAGATCCTCACCAGGAGCCAAGGCCTTGACCTGCAGTGGACACTTAGCTTTGGCCCAGGTCTTTGTTGTTTTACAATTTTTTTAATAAATTACAGAAATAAAAATAAAATGATGAGAACAGCTGATAGAAATGAGGAGAAGGGTACAGGGGCCTGAAGAGGAGGCAGAGCAGGAACCATTTAGAGTGAACCTCACCAGAAAGGCTCCTCTGACATGCAGGTCTGAGGAAGGGAGAAAGAGGGAGACAGAGAGAAAAAGAAAGATAGAGAAAGAGACAGACAGACAGACAGACAGACAGGTGTCAAGGTTTGTGAAACCTAAGGCAGAGTGAGGAATTACTTGTAGGAAGCAAATCGAAGGTGATTAAAGGTTAAGAAGGAATCAGAAGACAAGGAATCAAAATGTTAAGGTACAAAGAAAAACATCATAGCAAGATACATATTCCACATCGGGTACAGTGTCATATTTCATTTATGAAATTTAAATCTCTTGGTTATATATTTCTTCACTTTTGCCTTAACTTTTTTTCCACTTCCTCTTCGACTTTCTCTCACCAAATGCAATTTGATTTCTAAATCATGTCGATTCTGTCTTTAAGATGTGTTCCTTTCCTTTCTATCTCATTATTTAAGCCAATTATCTGCTCCAGTGAGTTAAGAACTACAAAGAATGCATTTCATATTGCAATCTCCAGCCACACATGACCAAAGACAAGTCATCAAATATTACTCCTCTTTATTAAATGTGACATCCCTAATATCTTGTTTTTAAAACCCTGCTTTTGGGCTGTGATTGTGGTTCATTGATAGTGTGCTTGCCTACCATGTGTAAAGCACTAGGTTCATTCTCAGCACCACATGTAAATAAATAAGATAAAGGTCCACTGATAATTAAAAATATATTTAAAAAATGTTAAGGTACAGATTCAGGAGGCATATGGAGAATCAGTCCTCAGTGTGTGAATGTCACTAGGTTCTTCTGTGAGGGTGAAGACTATATTGGCTGAGTCATGTGACCTGTCCATGAAACAGATTTATGTACCATGAAAACTCTGTACTGTCCCCAGAAGACCTGCCCAGCACTTGTGCTTGATGACTCCCACTAAATAAATAAACAACCCCTACAGGCCCAGTTCCTGAATTTTCTCCTGGGCCCTGCACATCCCCCAAGGAATGTTAAAAACATATGACCTGTCAGGAGAGGAGGCAGGAGAGCTCAGGGCTGTAGGAGGAGGAAGCAGCCAGGCAGCAAAGGCTCCCTGACCCTCAACCTCGGGGAGGCTTGGTCTGAGGCTGAGGCCCTTTGGAGGAGCACTGTGGTGCTGCTATAGGAACAATCAGCCATGTCCTCATCCTTGGGCTGCTGATGGAGAGTGAAATCTGTCCCTGACCCCCTGACCCTGAACCTCCAGGGGACCCCCAGCTGCCCACATGGATTCCCAGAAGAGGAGCAGCCTGGGACCTGTCCTGGATTCTGCTGGTGCCAGGCCATGTAGTCCTTGTGGTTGGATAAGAGATTCTGGCTGGACTTGCAGCTGATGGTGACCATGTCTCCTGGAGTCACAGCCAGGGAGCCTGGAGACAGGGTTACCACGCTGTCCCCACAGGCAACTGCAGCCAGAAAAATCAGGAATTGACCATGAATTTTCTCTCTCTCTCTCTCTCTCTCTCTCTCTCTCTCTCTCTCTCTCTCTCACACACACACACACACACAAAAAAAAAAAAAAAAAAACCTTTTCACATATGCATTGGAACATTTAATTTGATATTCACTATCAATTAGTATTAATAGTCAACACACAATTAGGTCCATATGGGAATTAGTCATTTTTTCTCAGTATATCTGAATATTAGCTTGCCAGTCCTATAAACCTATTAATCTGAAGATATCCAGCACTTAAATCTCTCATCAGAGGCCCAGAGCCACAGGAACATGCACACCTGTCTCTGAGACAACAACCTGCTGACTCTGTCTGCCTTTGAGCTAAGGTCTCATTCAAAAGTCTTCATGTATAAACTGTTGGCAGCAGGGCCAGGCCAGCAGGAGCCTATGCAAAGCCATTAGCAAATAAGAAAATAAAAGAAAACTTGTACTGCAGGGTTAGGGGGAGTATTTGATATCATTTAAGACATAAAAATACCAGAAAGTATAGTTTGGGGAACAGAAAACACAGAACTCAACATAGAAGATAAAAGAATCCAATCTACTCGATGATGGAAGGAGGGACTTAGTTTAAATCAAGGTGATATTTATAGTTTTAATTGCACAGAAATGACAGGCTAAGTACATAAATTGAAATATATATTATATATGTGTGTGTGTGTGTGTGTGTGTGTATATATATATATATATATATATATATATATATATATAGAGAGAGAGAGAGAGAGAGAGAGAGACATACATACATACCATATATACACCGAGACAGAGAGAGAGAGAGAGAGAGAGAGAGAGAGAGTTCAGAAATGTGAAAAAATATTTTTAAATACATTGATTTTTACAGAAATAATAGTCTATAAACAGGCTAAAATACCATATAGATAGGTAGGTAGAGAGATAGATACATGAAGAGATAGATGAAGTTCAGCAATCATAGGAAAAATATTTGAGT
This sequence comes from Marmota flaviventris, assembly GCF_047511675.1. NCBI lineage: Eukaryota > Metazoa > Chordata > Mammalia > Rodentia > Sciuridae > Marmota > Marmota flaviventris. Next base: position 79,029,092 of record NC_092511.1, on the reverse strand, counting down.
TGAGGAAATGGTAAATAAAGATAGGGAGACAAAGAGAAGTGACAAACTTGGGACCAGTTTCCATCCCCTGTGACCAGGACAGGCCTGAGCTGTGGTCACCTTGGCATTGAGGCTCTGTCAGCACTGCCCACACCAGAGCTCAGGACCTGGCTCTGCAGCCACAGCCAGAAGGCAGCCCAGAACCCACTCCTGGGAGCCCTGCAGGGCCCCACTCAAGCCAGGGATCAGGCTCTCAGCTAGGGTCAGAGTGACCAGGACCCTGGACACCATCCTCCCAGGACTGCCAGGACTGCAGCAGGCTCTGAGTAAGCAGGGAGGGGGAGGGAGAAGTAGGATCCCCTGGGAAGTGGGGCTGCCCCCCACCCTGCCAAGGCTGCTATTCCAAGGTGCATGTTGGAGAGGGGAAGGGCCACCAGGCTGCCTCAGTTACAGCCTCACATGAGCGGACATGTGGAGCCTCTGAGGAGGCATGGAGACCCCAAGTCCCCTTGAATCCTCATTGTCCTGTAAGGCCAAGACAAAAGAGTCAGAAGTTCTACACCCAAAATCAGAAGGATCACTTCAGTAGGAATGAAAACAATAGAAATAATGCAGTAAAGAGTTGTTCAGAGATGTCAGATTTTAAGCTGTGAAAGCATATTGAAAAAAATTATAAAATGACATGATGGGCCAGGACATGAAACTAAAAACATAAAAACAACCCTCTGGACCTTGACAAACTCAACACTTTTGCTTTCTTACTCTCAAAGGAACCCCAGCCATTTTCTTTCATTTTACTTACTTCTGCTCATTAAGATAAGAAACACAGAGAACTTCACCTCCAAAATCCAGAAAGACCACCATGCAAACCCACCTCTCCTCACAGTGTTCTCAGGGAAGCTGTCACTCTGGACAGGAGGACAGACACAGGGGTCTATTGGTACTAGAGAAACCATGACAGGGGCCTTGGCTGGTCATGGCCCACACACCAACTTCCCCACTGTGTGGGGGGAGTGTCAGGACCTGGGCTGTCTGGAAAAGCAGCACAGCCTTGTTGGCCAAAACAACACAGGCTTACTCTGTCCCAGCCAGTAAAGAAGGAGTCTGAAATCCATGACTCATAGCAGTGGGCACAGAACCCTCTCACCAGTGACCCACTGGAGAAATGCCCAGGACATCATCAGTGCAGATGCAATCACCCTGACATGAGGAGACCCTGGACTCAGTCCTCTTCTACTAAGGAAATCTCCTGTTAAACCCAGGACTTGTGACACCTGCTGCCCAGTGACTCTGAAAGAAAATAGCTGCAGGGCAAATAAATGCTCTCTCATCAGTGAGAAAGAACTAACAAAGAATTTTCCCCCTTATCCATTCTGCCCAGTGGCCACAAGGGGTTCTTCCCTGAGGAAGTGATGGGAAGACTCTGAGTGTCACACACAGGAAGATGACCAAGACAGAATGTCCATGACTTTGCAGACCTTGCTCCCAGGAATTGCACACCCACTGCCTCAGGTGGATATGTCGCTTCTCCTATTGCCTTAACAGGGCTGCTGGATCTCCAGCTGACACAAGGGTTCCTTCTTCCTTTCCCACCACCTTCTTTTGACCCTTCTGCTCTTATTGCATTCACTAGACCAGGAAAAGCTACCATCTAACACTGTCCCTGACACTCCCCTGTTTCTCCTGGTAATAGCAGACACAGAAGCTCTGCCACTGGCTCAACTGCCTGAGGCGGCTGGAAGAAAATCCATTGATGGATCCTTGTCAGGTGGCATTGTCATCTTCTCTCCTTAGCTCAGAGGGAGCCAGCCACTTGACATTCCCCACCTAGAGACTGACCTGGAGACAACCTCCCTAGCCTAGAGTCAGTACTGTCCTAGGGTGGCATCCCTGAACACCATGACCCCCACAGAGCCAGGCTTCCATGACAGGGCCTTCTGCCCTGTCCACAGAGAGCCTGGGCTGTTTCTCTACTGTATTTCCTCCAACTATAGAAGATATCTGATGTCCCTGGGCTCACAAGGAAAGCCCCTCCCTCCCTCACTCTCCCCACCCAACACCCACCAGGGCATTTGCATGCTTCTCTCTGGGGAGGAACTTCCTGCAAGGCTGACATAAAAGCTCAGCTCTAACATGCCCTTGACTCACCAGCACTCCTCAGCTCAGCTTCTCAAAATAAGGCTCCCTGCTCAGCACCTGGGGCTACTGCTGCTCTGGATCCCTGGTGAGGACAGAGGGGATGAGGAAGGAGAAGAGGGAGGGGAGCGCTGAGCCCCTATTCTGCCCATGTGTGCTCTGTCCCCATGAGAGAGGTACAAGTCTTGGCCTCTAGGATGTGCTTGCACTGGTTAGGTCTGTGTGAGAGAGGAACATTCCAGAATGAACAAGGACCTGCCTGTGATGAAGATTGTCATATGAAAAGAAGGGGATGTTATAGGTGAATTCTCCAGAGTCACTTATGGCTTAGAAAACTTGATTATTTTCTTAAAAATGGGTATTTAGGCCACATAAATCAAAATCACAAATACTACTTCTATCGAAATATACAAAAAATACAAAGATGTCTCATAATATTGAAAATAACTATGTTGTTCTCTTTTTCCAGGAACCAGTGGGGATGTTGTGATGACCAAGACTCCTCTCTCTGAGCCTGTCACACCTGGACAGTCAGCCTCCATCTTCTGTAAGTCCAGTCAGAGCCTCCTAGACAGTGATGGAAACACCTATTTGAGTTGGGTTGTGCACAAGCCAGGCCAGGCTCCACAGGGCCTAATATATAAGGTTTCAAACCATGTCTCTGGGGTCTCAGACATGTTCAGTGGCAGTGGATCAGAGACAGAGTTCACACTGAGAATCAGCAGAGTGGAGCCTCAGGACTCTGGGGTGTATTACTGCAGGCAACATACACAAGCTCCTCCCACAGTGGTACAGCCCTGAACAAAAACCTCCTTGCCTGGGGGCCCAGCTGCCACATGAGCTGCTGGGCTGGGCAGCAGCTCAGCAGATTCTCTGCCCTGTGAGAGGAAGGTACTGGGATCTCAGGGACCAGGTGCAGCTGAGGGTTGTGAACCATGACTCCCTGGGCCACAGCTCAGGCCACACCCATGAGAGGCCCTGTCAGCTGCAGCAGACTGGCTGGCATGTGGAAGACAACACAGAGGTGTCCTGTGACCTTCTGAATGAGCAGACAGGATAAGTGTGAACACTGCAGGAGGAGCAGGACCTGGGCCCTGGGCAGGACTCTGGCAAACAATCCAAGGAATCTGACTTGGGTGCCATTCAGGTCTTGCCCAATAATTTATTGTTCTGCAATTTTTTGTGAATTATAAAATTGAAAAGCAAACTATAAGAACAGGTGACAAAAATGAGAGAAAAGTACAGAGGCCAGAAGAGGAGGCAGAGCAGGTACCACTTAAGTGAATGTCACCAGAATGGCTCATGTGAGAAGCAGAGTCATGGAAAGAGACAGCAAAGGGAGAGGAAGAGAAAGAGGGGGAAAAAGGGAGAGAGAGACAGAGAGAGAGGTTTCTCTGGGTGAGAGGGTTTGAACTGCTGGGTGGAGCGTCTGATCCTGGAAGCATCCAGGTGGAAAGAGATGATATGTGAAGAAGGAGACCAGGAGGACAAGGGATGAACATGGACAAAGTTCAGATTGGAGCAGGCAAAGGGAGAATCAGTCCTCTGTAAGGGACACCTGTGGAGGAGGGGCACAAAGAACAGACACACATAGAGGGAAGTGCAGACAGACAGAGGTTGGCAGAAAAAAAGTCATGCTTACTGCTCTCTGCCATCTTCTTTAATAACCCCAAAGTTACATATTGCACCCACCAGTGACTACTTCAGCCAGTGTTCCTCTAACCCTGCATGCTGGCTCACTGAGGTAAGGTCCAGGTGGATGCAAACACAGAGACCTCTCCTTCACAAGATGTCACTGTGTAAATCAGGTAATGCATCCGCACAGTTATCCTAATAGCCTCAGCAGGGAATCGCTGGGCATTCCAATCCTGGGAATCAGAGTGCCTGTTACCCGCTGGGAGTTTGCTCACTAGGGAAACACTTCACTGTCTATTTCCATGGTCAGAATGAGTGTGATCCTCCTAGTGTGAAAATCACCAGATTGTCTTATGAGGGTGAGGACTAATGGTCATCTCAGTCATGCCATCTGTCCAGGGAAACATGTAGATTCCTGGGACCTTAAAACACACTGTCTCCAGAAGCCTTCTAGAGCCTTTGTGCTTGGTGATCTCCTGCTGAACTAATAATCATTCAGAATGTCCGTGTTCTTTATTTTCTCCTGGACCCTGAAATCCCTCCAAGGAATCAATCAAAATATGTGACCTGTCGAAACAGAGGAGACAGGAAGCCCAGAGCCCTGCAAAAAGGAAGCAGCTGAGCAAAGGCTCCCTGACCCTCAGCCTGGGGGAGGTTTGGTCTGAGGCTAAGGCTCTTGGGAGGAGCACTGCAGTGCTGCTGCAGGAACAATCTGTCACATCCTCAGCCTGGGGCTGCTGTTGGGGAGAGAAAAATCTGTCCCTGAACCACTACCCCTGAACCTCCAGGGGACCCCAGCTGCCCACGCAGATGCCCAGGAGGGGAGAAGTCCAGAAGCTTGTACTGGCTTCTGCTGGTGACAAGCCACATAGTCCTTGTGGTTGGATAAGAGACTCTGGCTGGACTTGCAGCTGATGGTGACCATGTCTCCTGCAGACACAGCCAGGGAGCCTGGAGACTCTGTCATCACGCTGTCCCCACAGACACCTGTAGTCAGAAAAATCAGGAATGGATCATGAACACATACACATACACACACACACACACACACACACACACACGTGCAAACACACACAAAATCTTTTTCACATGCACATTGAAATATGTCCTTTAAAATTTCCTATTAGTGTGGAAATCAGTACAGAATTAGGTCCATATGGGAAGTAGACATTAATTCCCACTATATCTTAACATTAGAGCATCAACTATACCAACATATTCATCTGACAACACTGCAATAATTAAATTTCTCACATGAAGCCCAGAGACTCCGGAACATACACTCCTGTGTGTGGGATAGCATCCTGCTGCCTCTGCCTGCCTGAGGCAGCTCAGGTCTCCTGTCAAAGTCCTGGTGTATTAAATGTGTTCAGCTGGGTGGGGCTGCAGGAGCCTCTGCAAAGCCATCAGCAAAGAGGGAAGAAAATTGCTGGACTATGGGAGGGGAATTGGGAATATATCTGACAAATAAGAAAAGAAAGAGCCAAAAATACCATCACAGATACTGTAGTTTTGTGAATGGAAAACACAGAAGTCAATGTAGAAGATCAAATGCAAGGAACCAAATGTCCCCACCCTTCCAATTTAGAAATATGAAAGGATAAGGAAAAAAATCATGAACTTGACGTGATAGGCAAAGTAATAGAATCTCTAAAAACACATTACTAACAGACTGGATATTATTGACACGTTAGGGTATTTGATATCCAAACCACATTATTTAACTGACCTGGGAATTTTAGCATTAATCCAGAAATAATATTGACAACTAAATATACATTTTAGTTTTTCCATTTAATCAGTATGAACGGCCCCTTAATTTTGTCTCAGGTAGGCAATGGGTGACATTACTGTTTTGTAACAAAATAGTAAAATAAATTATTAAATCAGATTCAAACTCCCCTGGAACTGCAAGGAACCACAACTTGTGAACCCAATAGCACATGGCTTGAGGAAGATACTAATTCTTGAGGGTAAGCATGTGAAAGGACATATATCTCTTGAATCCCTTTCTGTCAAGTCATCCTGTCCCTGGTATCATTGGTAAACTCTAAGCTTTGGCTTTGTGACTGCTCCAATGAGATCCTACTCATTTTATGTCATTCCATTTGCTTCTGCTTATTAAGATAAGGCAGATGGAGATCAGGGTCTTCAGAACCCAGAAAGGCCACCATGCCCACACACCTGATTCTCACAGTGTGCAGAGGGCAGCTGCTAACTCAGGAAGGACAGCCACCAAAGTTTATTGAGGCTGAGGGAAACTATGACAGGGTCCTCAGCTGCTGGGGCCCACACACCAAGATCCCACACTGTGGACAGGGTGTGTCAGAGGGCCTTGGCTGCCTGGAAAAGCAGCTCAGCCTTGGAGACCAAAATCACAAAGCCTCCTTTTCTCCCAGGCTGGAGGAGGAAGTCTAAATCTAATGTCTCAGTGCTGTGTGTGGCCCCAGAACGCTTCCCCAGTGCCCTCCCCTGGTGCAATGCCCAGGAGAATTTCTGGGCAGAGGGAATCACCTTTGTACATGCAGAGAGTCCACTCAGTCATGTTCTCACAGAGGAACTGTCCTGTTCAGCACAGGACTTGTGACACCTGCTGCCAAGTGCCATGATAAGGAGCAGCAGAGGGAGGAAGGAATTCCCCATCAATGAGAAGTGCCCTAGAATCCTCCCTGACCACCCTACCCAGTGGACTCAAGTGGTTCTTCTCTTGAGAAAAGTTTGCATGACTCTGCTGAGTCGCACACATGGAGATGGCTACAACAGGATGTCCACCAGTTTGTGGATCTGGCCCCCCCGGGAATTCCACACTAACTGCTTCAGGTGGACATGTCCCTTCTCCTGCCTTGGGCAGGGATACTGTCTCTCTGGCTGAAACACAGGATGTTTTCCCCCCAGCTTCTCTGACACTTGGGGTCTTATTGCTTTCAAAATGAAAAAAGAGGACATATAACAATGTTCTTCACAGTCTTATATTTCTCCAGGTAATAGCGAACACAGAGGCTAGAGAACTGGCACCACTGGGTGCTGTCAGGGGTCGAAATTTGAACATCAAATCTTGTGAAGTGGGCCTTGTCACATTTTCTCCTCCATTGTGAGGGAGCCAGCAGGGTAAATGTTCCCTACCAGGGGCTGTCCTGCAGACTACCTCTAGATCCTTGGTCTGTGCTATCTTATGGAGGAAAGCCCTGGGCACCTTGATGCCAACAGAGCCAGGCTTCCATGATGGGGCCTCCTCCCCACACCATAGGTTGCCTGGGAGGTTTCTCTACTGTATTTCCTCCAAAAATAGAAGACATCTGATTTCCCTGGACTCACAAGTTAGGCCCCTCCCTCCCTCCCTCTCCCCACCCAGACCCACCAGGGCATTTGCATGCTGCTCCCTGGGGAGGGCCTTCCTGCAAGGCTGACATAAAAGCTCAGCTCTATCCTCCCTTGACTCACCAGGACTTATCAGCTCAGCTTCTCAAAATGAGGCTCCCTGTTCAGTTCCTGGGGCTGCTGCTACTCTGGATCCCTGGTGAGGACAGAGGGGATGAGGTGGGAGATGGGGGAGCGAGGGGAGCCCTGGGCACCCATTCTGCCCATGTGTGCTACATCCATCTAAGAGATGAGCAGGTCTCTCCTCTAGGATGAGGCCGCTGAGGTCAATTGATGTGAGAGAGTATTCCAGATGGAGCAAGGGACTGGTCTCTGATCAATATTGTCACATAATAAGAGGGGGATGTTGTAGGTCAATTCTAGAGAGGCTCTTCTAAATTACAATATTTGAGGTGTATTTAAATATAAATATCTTTACTGTACAAATCAAAATCACAATAATAAGTTAACCTGAAATCCAAAATAAAGGAAAAAGCACAAATTCTCCTAAAGTATTTATATAACCTTGCATTGAACTATGATTTTTTTTCAGGAACCACTGGGGATATTGTGATGACCCAGACTCCTGTCTCTGATCCTGTCACCCCAGGACAGCCAGCCTCCATCTCCTGCAGGCCCAGTCAGAGCCTCCTACACACTGATGGAAACACCTATTTAAACTGGGTTGTGCACAAGCCAGGCCAGGCTCCACTGTGCCTAATATATAAGGATCCAACCACTACACTGGGGTCTCAGACAGGTTCAGTGGCAGTGGGTCAGGGACAGATTTCACACTGAGAATCAGCAGGGTGGAGGCTGAGGATCACAGTGGTGCAGCCCTGAACAAAAACATCCCTTCCTGGGTGGCACAGCTGCCACATGAGCTACTAGTCTGAGCAGCAGCTCAGCAGATTCTCTGCCCTGTGAGAGGAAAGTGCTGAGAACTCAGGGACCAGGTGCAGCTGAGGGCTGTGGACCATGACTGCCTGGGCCCCAACTCAGGCCACACCCATGAGTGGCCCTGTCAGCTGCAGCAGCCTGGCCTGCCATGTGGAGGACAAGGAGAGAAGTGTCCAGTACCTTCTGAATGAGCAGACAGGATGAACGTGGACACTGCAGAGGGAGAAGGACCTGGGCCCTGAGCAAGATGTGGCCAAGTTAGTGAAGAGAAGAAGTGAAATGCTAGAGGTCCCTCCAAAAGCTGCTCTTGTAATTCAGATTCAAACCTAATAAAACAAATAAACAGGTGAAACAGAACAATGACTTTTCCTGCAATAAATAATAACAGGAACAGCATAAAATTGACTTATTAAATTTGCATAATATATTGTATTTCTCTCATTATTACATGTCACTTACCACATGTAATCACTCCAGGTCACTCCAGGTGAAGTGGGCTGCACAAAATACCCACAAAAGCACAGAGTAATACCTTTTTGTAGGGTCCTCTGGTGCTTCTCTGACCTTAGGGGTCCATGGAATGAGAGAGAGGAGCAAGTGCTGAACGCTTTTATTGGGAAGAAACCATTCAAATGAGGCAAGGGGTCAGGATTCAGGGGGTGGAGTCAGCTTTGTGGTATCTCCTGTCAGCAGATTGACTGACATCTAGGAAGGCCACAACAAAGGCAGAGCAAGAGAAGGGTACACACAAAGGGAGTTTCCATGGAACCTTCTATCCCTAACAGGCAAAGGGCAGGATGACAAAGGAAACAGGTGAGTGTAACTCAACCCTAGGGACACGCCCCACAAAGAGAAAAGACCAGGTCAGGAATCATGACACTACCCCACCAGACACAGTGATCTTTCAGGTCCCAGTGGTGCATCAGGACTGGGAGGCATCATCACACAATGTGGTCCCCACAATTACAGGATTCAGCAGAGGCACAGGGATGACACAGACTCCAGTCACCCTGCCTGGAACCCCTCAACTGCCTGCCTCCATGTGGGGAAGGATCAGAGTTGGAAAAGTCACTCATAAGTCTCCCAGAGACTGGAAGGTTGTCCCTGGGGTCCTGCGACTCTGTGTCTCTACTGCCTCAGTGACTCCTAAAGATCCTGGGTAGATGCCCCTCAAGTCATATCACAGTTTTCTAGTTGGGCCACCAGGGCTGCTGATGCTCTGGACCCCTGGTGAGGACAGAAAGGATGAGGAATGAGAATGGGGAGGCGGGTGAGCTCTGGGGTTCCCATTCTGTCCAAGGGTGGAGACCTGAGGGCATCTGCCCACCTCAGATGTCTGGGCATGACTGGATGGAGATGGTCACTCAGGGGAGCCATTATGGTAAAGGTGAATATGATGTTGACCCAAAGACAGAGCTGAGCTCAGCAGCTCAGCAAGAGATGTAGTGGGAGCCCAGGTGCCCTCCACTGGCCACAGAAACCACAGCAGGAAGGATCCTGGGAGAGTCCCCTGGGAATGGGGGAGGTGTCCTCTGCCTTCTGACTCAGCCCCTTTCCTCTTCCTGAGCACATGTCCAGGGAGAATCCCAGCCTGGTGTCAAGGGCTCAGCTCCTGTCCTGTCTGTCAAGGAGGATCCATGCCACTGCCCAGGTCAGCTGGGTTCTCTTCCCCATACTCAACCTGAAACATAGGTTTGTAATATTTTTTAAAGAAATGTGAGGTAACATTCCCTGCAAGATTATAAATTCATGTATAATTAACAAGTTACCATGAGGAAAACCAATAATAAAGAAATGATTAATGCAAAGAAAATCAAGAAATTAGGGAAATACTCCACTCTAATTTCAAGATGTTATATTTTGTCTTCATTGTCTGAGTTTCAGTCTTCCAAGTGGTCTCTGTGTTGATGGTGCCTTCTTTTGAATCTAACATTTGGTTTATTGATTCCTTCATTTTCAGGATTTCTGCTTGTATTTTTCTCACAATATCTAACACTTTATTGCAGTGATCTTTTTCTATCTGTATTTGAAATGAATAAAACACACTGGATATATGGGAAAGGGTCAAAAAAAACAATAAATGCTTTATATGCATTCCATTAAAACAGGAGACATTTAATAAGAAAAAAGATTGTAAAAAGTAATAATTCTTAGAAATTTCCCAGATGACAGGAGGAATATGTACATTCAGGTTAACTATGCTTGAAGGTCCCAAATAAGACTAATCTAAAGATGGTCACACTAAAATAAAATATAAACAAATTATGAAAATTTACAGAGATACTTTGAAAGCCACAAGAGAAAAGCAACTCACAATATCCAAGGGAACTTCCATGTGGCTATCAGAAGAAATATGCAGACAGGAGGAAAGAGAATAATGTCTGTAAAATACTAGGAAAAAGACTCTCAAGGAAGAATAACCAGTCATTGACACCCCCCCCCCCTTTTCCCCATGCAATTTGTAAGGTATCTTAAGCAATTATCAAATTTTGCCAGTTTTTGATCCTCATAAAAATAGAATCATGGGTAATGAGTTGTGGTGTATCTGTGGCCTGTGTCACTTGCAGGGCTCTTGAATTCAGTGGCCATTTTCACTGGTGTATAGTATTTCATTGCATGCACTTCCCTTTTTCTATTTATCCATTCTTCCCTTGTTTGGCATTTAGCTGATTCAGGTTGAAGTTATCACAGATAATGCTGTGAGGTCCCTGCACATGGGAATCTGTGCACATCTGCGTGAGTGGAAAGCCTGGATCACAGGTACATGCATGGTCAGGGCAGGTCTCCAACACAGGGACCATTTCACATTTCCAAACACATGGGAATGTTCTAGATCAATCCTCAGAATGCACTCCATGTTTTAAACCTTCTTCTAAAGGTTTCTGCTGGTTTGTTGCAACTTTCACTCTCTGATGATTATTGATGTTGAGCCTGTTTTATACACCAGGAGACTGTTTACACATGAGGCTGACAGAGAACAATTCCTATGAAGAAGTTTTGATCATCGCTTTTGTAATGTCATCTCTGTCATAAAAACTGACCATCTATGCATTTATCTATCTCTGAACACCAATTCTGTTCCACTGGGCATCTTGGCTGAGCTCACCCAGCACCAGGGTCCTGCACCCACAGGGTAAGAACTCATCATGGTTCTTCTCCTGATTGGCCTTCTGTTAGCTTCCTGTCACTCACTGGTTGGTGGAGCACTACTGCACAGGGAAGGACACACACCTTCAGAGACACCCACTCAGTGGGCCTTATCTATGGTTGAGTGATGGGGCTGACAAGGAGAAAGAAACAGAGTACAGAGGAACTTCTCCAGGCCTAGAAATACCTTGCTGTGGCCCTCAGAGTCTGGCTGCCTCTGAGCAGTGCCCTCAGCAGGTGGAGGCAGCAGGAGGAGCAGGTGGGGCAGCCCAGCCTCACACTTCTGCTCCCTGGGAGGTTTTTGTCATGACTTGTGTCACTGTGGGATGGGAACTGTAATTTTGTAGACAGTAATAAGTGGCAACATCTTCAGGCTCCAGGCTGCTTATGGTGAGAGAATAATCTGTCCCAGATCCACTGCCACTGAACCTCGCCTGGACCCCAGATTGCAAACGGTTGGTATAAGAGATCAGAGGTTAGGAGCTTGCCCTGGTTTCTGATGGTACCAGCTTAATACATTGCCAATGCCCTGACTGGCACAGCAACTGATGTCTACTGTTTCTCCTTGAGATTTAGACAGGGATGTTGGAGACTGGGTAATTGTAATGTCACATTTGGCACCTACAATTGAAAACATGAGAAGAAATATGCACACAGTTAATAATGTCATAAGAGGATTTCCCTGAACACCAGGCAGCACTGATGAAATTGGTCTAAGCAAATCCCCAGTGCTGTCCCTCCTTACCTGGTAGGCAGAGCAGCAGGAGCCCCAGGAGCTGAGCTGGAATTCTCATGGCCATGCTGTGTCCTGACAGGGACTGACTCCTGCACAGTGTGTGAGCAGCCTCTTAAGAACCCCTTGCACCACCATGAGTGGGGAACAAAAGAAGTCCTCCAAAAATAATGATACCATGGCAAAAGTAAAGAGAAACTACCAGGAAGGAGCCTCTCACTGGCCAGGTCTGGATCACTTGAGAATTAAAATTTGTAATTAGGACAAACTAACACATTGAACAAAAGATGATCCATGAGTTCAGCCTGATACTGATAGTTTGATGAGGAATGGGATATCTATAAAGGATTGAGGAACTTTTCAATAATTTTAGGTCAACTCTTTTTTTTATAAGATATAGTTTTATTTTGAAACATATGTCCTTGTCTTTATTTATTTTTTTTAATTTTTATTATTGGTTGTTCAAAACATTACAAAGCTTTTGACATATCGTATTTCATACATTTGATTCAAGTGGGTTATGAACTCCCTTTTTTACCCCATACACAGATTGCAGAATCACATCAGTTACACATCCACTGTTTTACATATTGCCATACTAGTGTCTGATGTATTCTGTTGCCTTTCCTATCCTCTACTATCCCCCCTCCTCTCCCCTCCCCTCCCATCTTCTCTCTCTATCCCATCTACTGTCATTCATTTCGCCCCCTTGTTTTTTCCCTGTCCCCTCACTTCCTCTTATATGTAATTTTGTATAACAATGAGGGTCTCTTTCCATTTCCATGCAATTTCCCTTCTCTCTCCCTTTCCCTCCCACCTCTCATCCCTGTTTAATGTTAATCTTCTTCTCATGCTCTTCCTCCCTATTCTGTTCTTAGTTGTTCTCCTTTATATCAAAAAAGACATTTGGTATTTGTTTTTTTAGGGATTGGCTAGCTTCACTTAGCATAATCTGCTCTAATGCCATCCATTTCCCTGCAAATGCCATAATTTTGTCATTTTTTAGTGCTGAGTAATACTCCATTGTGTATAAATGCCACATTTTTTTTATCCATTCATCTATTGAAGGGCATCTAGGTTGGTTCCACAGTCCAGCTATTGTGAATTTTGGTGCTATGAACATCGATGTAGCAGTATCCCTATAGTACACTTTTTTAAGGTCTTTGGGGAATAGTCTGAGAAGGGGAATAGTTGGGTCAAATGGTGGTTCCATTCCCAGCTTTCCCAGGAATCTCCATACTGCTTTCCAAATTGAACGCACCAATTTGCAGTCCCACCAGCAATGTACAAGTGTACCCTTTTCCCCACATCCTCGCCAGCACTTGTTGTTGTTTGACTTCATAATGGCTGCCAATCTTACTGGAATGAGATGGTATCTTAGTGTGGTTTTGATTTGCATTTCTCTGACTGCTAGAGATGGTGAGAATTTTTTCATGTACTTGTTGATTGATTGTATGTCCTCCTCTGAGAAGTGTCTGTTCAGGTCTTTGGCCTATTTGTTGATTTGGTTATTTGTTTTCTTATTGTTTAATTTTTTGAGTTCTTTGTATACTCTGGATATTAGGGCTCTCTCTGAAGTGTGAGGAGTAAAAATTTTTCCCAGGATGTAGGCTCCCTATTTACCTCTCTTATTGTTTCTCTTGCTGAGAAAAAAAAAAAAAAAAAAAAAACTTTTTAGTTTGAGTAAGTCCCATTTGTTGATTCTTGTTATTAACTCTTGTGCTATGAGTGTCCTGTTAAGGAATTTGGAGCCTACCCCACAATATGTAGATTGGAGCTAACTTTTTCTTCTATCATACGTAGAGTCTCTGATTGGATATCAAGCTCTTTGATCCATTTTGAGTTAACTTTTGTGCATGGTGAGAGAAATGGATTCAGTTTCATTTTGTTGCATATGGATTTCCAGTTTTCCCAGCACCATTTGTTGAAGATGCTATCCTTCCTCCATTGCATGCTTTTAGCCCCTTTATCAAATATAATATAGTTCCAATTTTATGGATTGGTTTTTGTAATGTCATCTTTGTCATAAAAACTGTCTTCATTTTTTTGTCTCTGAACACCAATTCTGTTCCCCTGGGCATCTTGGCTGAGCTCACTCAGCACCAGGTTCCTGTATACCACAGGATAAGAACTCATCATGGTGGTTCTCCTGATTGGCCTCATTTCTCTTCTCACCATTGTTGGGTGGAGCACTACTGCACTAAGTAGTGCACACACCTTCAAAGACACCAATTCAAGGTTGAGTGCTGGGGCTGACAAGGAGAAAGAAACAGGGTGCAGAGGAACTTCTCGAGGCCTTGAAAGACCCCCCCTTCAGTGGCCCTGGGATGCTGGCTGCCCCTGAGCAGTGCCCTCAGCAGGTGGAGGCAGCAGGACAAGCAGCTGGGGCAGCCCAGCCTCACACTTCTGCTCCCTGGGAGGTTTTTGTCATGGCCTATATCACTGTGGGAGGGTAACTGTTACCTTGTTCACAGTAATAAGTGGCAACATCTTCAGGCTCCAGGCTGCTGATGGTGAGAGAATACTCTGTCCCAGATCCACTGCCACTGAACCTCGAGGGGACCCCAGATTGCAAACGGTTGGTATAATAGATCAGGAGCTTAGGAGCTTGCCCTGGTTTCTGCTGGTACCAGCTTAAGTAATTGCTAATGCCCTGACTGGCCTGGCAACTGATGGTGACTGTTTCTCCTTGAGATTTAGACAGGGAGGTTGGAGACTGGGTCATTATAATGTCACACTTGGCACCTACAATTGAACACATAAGAAGAAATATGCACACAATAAATAATGTCATAAGAGGATTTCCCTGAACACCAGGCAGCACTGATGAAATTGGTCTCAGCACATCCCTAGTGTGTCCCTCCTTACCTGGGAGGCAGAGCAGCAGGAGCCCCAGGAGCTGAGCAGGAGCTCTCATGGCCATGCTGTGTCCTGACAGGTACTGACTCGTGCACAGGGTGTGAACAGTCTCTTAAGAAGTCCTCAGGGCAGTGGGCTGTGCTGTGGGCACATGCAAATCAACAGAGCTTGGCAGGCTGGGCACAGCTGCAGGAAGGCTGCTCTAAGGCCTGGCCAAGTGTCCCCAGGTGTTCCAGCATAGGGCAGGGCAGCCCAGATTTGCCTGGAGAAAATGTGTTTCCTGAGAGGCACAGGAGAAAACCATCCCTCTTTCCTGTGAGCAGAGAGACCTCTTGGTCTCATCAAGGTTCAGGACACACTTCTCCTGCTCACTCTCCAACCAAGACGAAGTTCATAAGCTCTGTCACAGCCCCACACACCCCACACCCTGCAGGAGGAGTTACTGACCTCATCCTTTTTATACCTGAGCACAATATTTATTCCAGAGAGGCTTCCTCTATAGCTGACTCCTTGAAGACCTGGGCATGAAAAATCATCAGTGTTACCAGCCAGAAATGCAAAGGGTGGTAAGAGGAAGCAACAGAAAGGGACACAAAACACCAAGTACAGGCACTGAGGTTGGTAAGGAAGGGAAGGACGTTGACCATATGCCACTGCTGTCCCTTCATCCAGGTCTCCTGGACCAGTTGCTCCTCTGCCCTGAGTCTACCCTATATCCTAACCTGTCTTTATTCTGTCACCAAATATCACCCAGGTCCTAAGAAAACACTGTCCCAGAGGCTGGAGCAAGGCTGGGGCACATGCTTGGTGAGGAGAAAGGTGGGTTAGAGGGCTGGGCTAGAAGACCCTTGGAGCAAAAGAGGTCACCTGGGTGTTGGAGGGGACACTGAAGCAAGGGGAGGAGGGTGTCATCTCATGCAGATGGTGTTAGTGCAGGCCTCTGTCCAGGTCAAATGTGGAGCATGATGAGGAAGACACACTGCAGTGTGGTCCCAGTGTGCCGGTGGGGACATAGGCAGAGAGAGGAGGGTTTCTGTTACAGCTTACATATGAAGAGTCCCCCAAAGTCTCTTGGGGTGAAGACCTCATTACGGTATTCATCCATTTGATGAATGAATGATTTAAATGATTTTTGGGGGTAGAACCTGTGGGAAGTAGGAGGTCACTGAGATTGTGCCCTGGAGGGTGCTTCTTTACCATGAGCCCTTCCTTGTACCTTCCTTATCCCATGGCTGAGCAGCATTCCTCCACCCAGCCCTTCCGCCATGACACTTCTTCCTTGGAGCCAGCTGATCATGGACTGAAACCATGACCCAGAGTATCTCTTTCCTCCTCTCAAGTGTTTTACACCCAGGTTCTTTTCAGAGTGACAAAAGGCAATTGACACAGCATCCATACCAGTGTGTAAAGATTGATGTGCCCTGGCAAGGGGTATCAAAGCAGGATCAGGGTACATTCAAGAGTGGCCATGAGGCTGTCTAATGGAGGGAAGGGCAATGTCAAGAGGTTGCTTTCAGTCATAGGAATGTTGGTGAGAAACAATGTACCAGAGACAATCAGAGCCACAATTCTCACTGAAGGTGGAAGGGATCCCAAACAAAAAGGGACATTGTTAAAACAAACATGATTTTGTATAGAATCAGAAATATCCGAATAAACTCAGAATTGTATGTAGGAATAGATAGGAGTGTGCATGCAGATAGATCAGGAGATGATAAATGTTGAGGTCCATAAATGGGTTGACTGAGAGAGTTATTTACACATTCTCTTTAACCCAGGTACAATAGCCCAACATGCACTCACAGTGACCAGACTTATTTGCCACTAAAGGAATCTTAGGATAAGAAACACCTGAACCACCTTGAGGTGGGAACAAAAGAAGTCCTCCAAAAATGATGAGACCCTGGCAAAAGTAAAGGAAGGAGGAAGGAAGGAGGAAGGAGCCTCTCACTGGCCAGGTCTGTATAACGTGAAAATCAAGATTTGTAATTATGCAAACTAACCCATTAAATAAAAGATGATCCATGAGTTCAGCCTGATACTGATACTTTGATGAGGAATGGGATATCTATAAAGGATTGAGGAACTTTTCAACAATTTCATGTTAACTCTTTTTGAGCTCTATTGTTGGAGATGCATCATAGTGAGGGCCTTGGGCATGCTAGGTAAGTGCTCTGCCACTTAGTCACACCCCCAGACTCATGCTCATTTCAAATACACAAAGAAGTAGTACAGGAGAGAAGTCTCGAATATTCCTTTAACCCAGGAATCAATGTGAACATCTGCAGTAGTGAGACAGATTGAAATCAGGCACCATCCACTAGGGAGCGCTAACAGAAGAGCATCATTTCTAGATATTCTTGCCAGAGAAGCCGCAGCTAACTTCTACCATGAGTGGTAGAGAAACATCCTAATTGAAAGACATTCTCCAAAACAGCTTTGTGAGCTCTCCAAAAGTGTAAGATCATGAAGTTCAGGAAAAGTTCAGCCAAAGCGGTTTGCAGCAGTTCTCAGGTTGTGTCTCCCAGTACAGGGTCCTGTAGACTGCAGAGTGCTCACAGGGGATTTGCAGCTCCCAGAGCAGCTCTGAGGCAGAATCCCCGTGCTAAATAACAGCTTCCTATTGACAATTCTGAGCTGAGGGGCAGGTGGACAGTGCTGCCTTCCTCTGACCCACCATTTGAGAACCTCTTTCAGGATTTGATATTTATAATTTGATTTCCTTGATTCGGCTTGATTTGGGTTTGGTCAGCTCTTCTTTTATTACTTTGTTGAAACAGAAACTGGGCTACGGGTTTTAAACTTTTCTTCTTTCTTTACTATTAAACACATTGAGAGTCCTATGTTTACATTATTTGTTCCTTCATGTGTTTATATTTGCCCATAAAGCAATAGAGAATCTGAATTTTCTCTCACTTGAGAAGAATCTGAGAAAAACAAGGACCTGAGAAACTGGGTTAGAAATCACCTGGAGGTACATTTCGGATGCTCGTCACCTAAGGAGCTGCCATTCTTAATGGTCTTCTAACAGAGACCATTTTGGAGAAATATTTTTTTAAAAAAGCAAAATGATAAGAAATCTTGCCTCCTCAAGACACCTACTAGCTGGTGTTCACACTCAGTATCCTGAGACATGGGCACAGTGGACAGAACCTGAGGTTTCCTTTTGGTTCTGGAAATATTGGAAAGGTGAAGGGATTATTATGCAGATAAGTTAACATGACAAGGCTGTTCATTTTAAGTGAGTCAAAAGGAGATTATTCTGGGTTTGCCTGATTGATTCACATCAGAGCCCTTAAATGGGAGTCAGCCTCTCACTCTTGTGGAAGGATTCTTTAGACTGGTCTCATTACTGAGCAGCCCATATGGTAGGACCCTCTGGTGGCCTGCAGGATCCTATAATAGACTCTGATCTACAGCCACCAATAACCTATCATCCTCAACCACACAATCCCCAAAACCTGATTCTTTCAAAACCCTTAGTGTCCTTGGAAGCAGATTGTTCAAGTCTGCAGATGACATGCAGTGAGAAACACCTTGATTGCAGCCAATGCGAAGCTGAGGATAGGACCCAGTCTGAGTCTTCCCAACTTCTATCCCACAGAAATTGTGAGATCACCAGGGGTTGTGTTAATTTGTTGTGCATCAATAGAAAACTAATTCAATGCCAGCCATGGTGTTCATATGTGCAATCCAGGTTACAATAGAGTGAGGCAGGAGCAGATCAGGATTGAGGCCACCCTCAGCAACAGAGTGAGACCATGTCTCAAAATAAATAAATAAATAAATAAATAAATAAATAAATAGTGCTGCAACAGTGCACAGGGGTAAAGAACTCTGAGTTTAATCCACTGTACAGATAGAAAGAAAGCAAGAAGAAAGGAAGGGAGGGAGGGAGGGAGGAAAGAAGGGTGTGGGAGGCCATCCTCGCATGTGATTTGATTGACCTCCCTGGCTGGGTGAGAGGCGCTTAGACACAGCTGTGTCCGAGCTTTCCTGACCCTTCTCCAGGTCTGAGTGCTTGTCTGTCCAGAGGCATGTCTGGCCACTGCCCCGAAGACCCAATTGTCGTCGCTGACCTTGGAATGCTGCCCCCCTTAACCTTCATTTGATGGGATTTTCCCTGAAATTTTTTGTTCCCTAATAAAAGCCCACTCCCTGGCGTGTTCTCTCTCTCTCTCTCTCTCTCTCTCTCTCTCTCTCTCTCTCTCTTTCTTCTGTAAACCTCACCACCGCATTAGGTGGCTGGAGACAGGAGCTAAGAGAAGCTGTCCAGGAGCAGGTAGGGATTAAAGGTAATAAGGGTCTTGTCTCTTTAATTTAAAACTCCCTAGCAATTTCTTATGAATCAAACCTTCTTTCATGAAGCCAGCACTGGTCACATGGCAGAGATGGGAGGAAGGGAGAGATGGAGGTAAGGAGGAAGGGAAGGAGGGAGGAAGGAAGGAAGGAAGGAAGGAAGGAAGGAAGGAAGGAAGGTAGGTTGGGAGGGAGGAAGGAAGGAAGGAAGGAAGGAAGGAAGGAAGGAAGGAAGGAAGGATGGGAGGGAGGAAGGGAGGAAGGAAAAGGGAAACGGGTGCAGCTGAGGGCTGTGGACCACAACTGTGTCAGCCACAGCCGAGGGAACACCCATACATGGCCCTGTCAGCTGCAGCAGCCTGGCCTGGCATGTGGAGGACAACCACAGAAGTGTCCAGGCCCCTTCTGACAGGACAAGATGATCATGGACACTACAGGAGGAGCAGGACCTGGGCCCTAGGCAGGACTCTGGCACAGGCAGGGTGATGGTGTACGAAACTGACCCTCAACCTGGGGGAGACTTGGTTTGGGGCTGAGGCTCTTGGGAGGAGCACTGGGGTGCTGCTATAGGAACAATCGGCCATGTCCTCATCCTGGAGCTGCTGATGGAGAGTGAAATCTGTCCCTGACCCAATGCCCCTGAAACTCGAGGGGACTTTAGCTCCCCACATGGATGCCCAGGAGAGCAGCAGCCTGGGACCTGTCCTGGCTTCAGCTAGTGCCAGGCCATGTAGTCCTTGTGGTTTGGGTAAGAGACTCTGGATGGACTTGCAGCTGATGTTGACCATGTCTCCTGCAGACACAGCCTGGGAGCTCAAGACTGGGTCATCACCTTGTCTTCACAGGCACCTGCAGTCAGAAAAATCAGGAATGGACCATGAACTATCTCTCTCTCTCTCTCTCTCTCTCTCTCTCTCTCTCTCTCTCTCTCACACACACACACACACACACACACACACACACAATTTTTTCACATATGCATTGGATCATTTCATTTGATATTCACTTTCAATTAGTATTAAAAGTCAGCACACAATTAGGTCCATATGGAAAGTAGTCATTTTTTCTCACTATATCTTAAAATTTGCTTGCCAGCCCTATAAAGCTATTAATCTGAATATATCCAACACTTAAATCTCTCACCAGAGGCCCAGAGCCACAGGAAAATGCACACTTGTGTCTGAGACAACATCCTGCTGCCCCTGTCTGCCTTTGAGTTCAGGTCACATTACAAAGTCCTCATGTATAAACTGTGGGCAGCAGGGCTGATCCTGCAGGAGTCTTGCAAAGCCATTAGCAAATAAGAAAGCAAAAACCTGTACTGCAGGGGTGGGGGGAGTATTTGATATCATTTAAGACAGAAAAATACCAGAAAGTATAGTTTGGGAAACAAAAAACACAGAAATCAACATAGAAGTTCAAAGAATCCAACCTATTCGATGATGGAAGGAGGGGCTTAGATTAAATCAAAGTGATATGTATAGGTTTAATTGTACAGAAATGACAGGCAAAGTACATAAATTGAAATACATTTTATATATGTATATATACATATATATATATATATATATATATATATAGAGAGAGAGAGAGAGAGAGAGAGAGAGAGAGAGTATGTGTGTTCAGAAAAATGAGGAAATATATTCCAATACATTGACTTTTACAGAAATGATAGGCTATATATACAGACTGAAATACCAGGTAGGTAGGTAGGTAGGTAGATAGATAGATAGATAGATAGACGGAGTTCAGCAAACAAGAAATATATCTGAGTTGAGTTTTTCAGAAGTGAGACCTAAAATCAAGAATTCTTGTATAATAATTTAAAAGCTAATAACACTAAAAAACCTATAGAAAAAAATGTAGAAATGAAGGGACAGAGGGAGGAAGGAATGAAGATTGAGGAAATGGTAAAAAAAAAAAAAAAGAGAGAGAGAGAGAGAGACAAAAGGAAGTGACAACCTTGGGGCCACTTTCCGTCACCCATGACCAGTACAGGCATGAGCTACGGCCACCTCGTCCCTGAGACTCTGACAGCACTGCCGACACCAGAGCTCAGGACCTGGCTCTGCAGCCACAGCCAGAAGACAGCCCAGAACCCACTCCTGGGAGCCCTGCAGGGCTCTGCAGGGCCCCATTCAAGCCAGGGGTCGGCCTCTCAGCTAGGGTCAGTGTGAACAGGACCCTGGATACCATCCTCCCAGGACTGCCAGGACTGCAGCAGGCTCTGAGTAAGCAGGGAGGGGAGGGAGAAGCAGGATCCCCTGGGAAGTGGGGCTACCCCCCACCCTGCCAAGGCTGCTATTCCAAGGTGCATGTGGGAGAGGGGAAGGGCCACCAGCCTGCCTCAGTAATAGCTTCACTGCTGAGCAGACATGTGGAGGCTCTGAGGCAGCACAGCCATGCCAAGTCCTCTTGAATCCTCACACATGGTCCTATAAGGCCCAAGACCACAGAGTCAGAGGTTCTGCACCCAAAATCAGAAGGACAACTTGAGTAGAAATGAAAACAATAAACATGATGGAGAGGAGAGTCCTCCCAGATGTCAGATTTGGAGCTGTGAAAGCACATTGAAAAAAAAAAAAAAACAAATTATAAAATGATATGATGGGCCAGGACATGGAACTAAAAACATAAAGCATATTAATAAACCCGATATTATTGACATCTGAGGACATTTCATATCCAAAGCAAACTGTTTAACATTTTGTGAAATTTTAGGATTAAACCAAAAATGTTATTAACAAACAAGTAAATTTTAATATTTTCATTTATTCAATGTGGTCAATCACTTTTACCCAATAGAAATAATATGGTGACATCACTTTTTTCTTTATAAAACATTGAAGAGAGAAAAACTCCCTAGCTTAGGGTCAGTACTGTCCTAGGTGGCAGCCCTGGACACCATGACCCACACAGGGCCAGGCTTCCATGACAGGGCCTTCTGCCCAGGCCACAGAGAGCCTGGGCTGCTTCTCTATTTTATTGGCTCCAACTATAGAAGACATCTGATGTCCCTGGGCTCACAGGACGGCCCCTCCCTTCCCTCACTCTTCTCACCCAGCACCAACTGTGCTGCTCCCTGGGGAGGGCCTTCCTGCAAGGCTGACATAAAAGCTCAGCTCTAACCTGCTCTTGACTCGCCAGGACTCCTCAGCTCAGCTTCTCAAAATGAGGCTCCCTGCTCAGCTCCTGGGACTGCTGCTGCTCTGGATCCCTAGTGAGGACAGAGGGGATGGGGAAGGAGAAGTGGGAGGGAGATGAGCCCTGGGGCCCCCATTCTGCCCATGGGTTCTCTGTCCTCATGAGAGAGATACAAGTCTTGGCCTCTAGGATGTGTTTGAACTGGGTAGGTCTGTGTGAGACAGGAACATTCCAGAAAGAGCAATGACCTGCCTGTGATGAAGATTGTCACATAAAAAGAGGGGGATGCTATAGGTGAATTCTCCAGATTCATTTATGGCTTAGAAAACTTGATTCCTTTCTTGAAAACTGACATTTAGGCCACATAAATCAAAATCACAAATATTACTTCCATGGAAATATATAAAGTAATACAAATATGTCTCATAATACTTGACAATAATAATCATTTTCTCATTTTCCAGGAACCAGTGGGGATATTGTGTCAACCCAGACTCCTCTCTATGAGCCCATCACCCTGGGACAGCCAGCGTCCATCTCCTGCAGGTCCAGTCAGAGCCTCGTAGATAGTGGTGGAAACACCTATTTGAGTTGGATTGTGCACAAGCCAGGCCAGGCTCCACGGGGCCTAATATATAAGGTTTCCAAATGGTTCACTGGGGTCTCAGACAGATTCAGTGGCAGTGGGTCAGGGACAGATTTCACACTGAGAATCAGCAGGGTGGAGGCTGAGGATGCTGGGGTGTATTACTGCTCTCAACTTACAGAAGCTCCTCCCACAGTGGTACAGCCCCAAACAAAAACCTCCCTGTTTGGGTGGCCCAGCTGCCACATGAACTGCTGGTGTTCAGCAGCAGATCAGCAGATTCTCTGACCTGTGAGAGGAAGGTGCTGGGAACTCAGGGAACAGGGTGCAGCTGAGGGCTATGGACCATGACTGCCTGGGTCACAGCTCAGGCCACACCCATGAATGGCCCTGTCAGCAGCGGCAGCCTGGCCTGGCATGTGGAGGTCAACACAGAGGTATCCAGGCCCCTTCTGAATGAGCAGACAGGATGAGACTGGACACTGCAGAGGGAGCAGGACCTGGGGCCTGGGCAGGACTCTGGAACAGGAAGAGTGATGGTGTAGGGAACTTCTCAAGGTCTCCCTTTTGCTTGCAAATGCTATTCTTTGTGAAATTGGGGTTCACACCTAATCACAAACCTGCAAAAGTGATATATCCTATGATGATTAAAGACTTGAAAATGTTTTGTTAAAGTGGCCCTCAATTTTGTATTTCTCTTAGTATTCCAGGATGCAGCAGGACACAGGGATGGTACAGCCTCTAGTAACCCTACATGTAACCCCTAGACTGCCTGTATTTATCTCTGGAAGGATCAAAGTCAAATAATACATTTCTAAGTCAGCTAGTTGGTCAAATCTGTGCCCTGGGTCCCTGCAGGTGCAGGGGAAGTCGACATCATACACACTCTGTGTCTCTATTGCCTTCATGATTCCTAAAGGTCCTAGTAGATTTCCCTCAGCTCATCTCACATGATCGTAGGCAGACTGGGAGGGCATAGGTGATCTCCCAAAACTGGATTCTGTCCTCCTGAAATGCCTGGGCATGAATTGAGGGAGAGTGTCCTGGAGACTGGAGACTTTATGGTCAAGGTGAAGTTGATGTTCACCCAAAGCAGAGTTGGACTGGAAAGGTCAGCAGGAGATGCAGTGGATTCCAGGTGCAAATCACTAGCCCACAGCAACCACAAGCAGGCAGCATTCTAGGAGAGTCCCAGGGAAACTGGGGAGGTAATCTTTGCTTTCTGACCTTTCCCCTCCCTCAGCACAGCACATGTTCAGGGAGAATCCCAGGCTGGTATTGAGGGGTCAGCTCCTGTCACATCTGTTAAGGTGGCTCCATGCAACTGTCTGGACTCTATTTGGCATGCTCTTCCATTGATCTACCCTTGCCACATAAGTTTGAAATGTTTTTAAAAGAAATGTGAGTGAACAATCCCTAGAAAATTATAAATGCATATATAAATAACAAGTTCCCATGAGGAAAAACAATAATGTAGATACTGAATAATGCAAAAAAATCAAGAAAGTAGGAAAATGGATCTGAATACAAAAGAGCAAATAGATACAATGAATGAAAGGATGACAGATTTGGCCCCAGGTTTCCAAGTAATTTTATAATATTTTAAGTAAAATTTTAGAAAAATAAAAAGGATTGAAATCAAAACTGCATGCTGTTATAAAATACACACACAGGGTAAGAGTGTAAGCTGATTGAAAGAGGGAATACCAAACACACATCATGCAAGGATGAGCTAAGTACACTGGCCAGGACCACAAACAGGAGACAAACTGGGACACCCCATGAGAGCAGAAGGATCAGGGAACCAGGAATCTCTTCCAGTACTGATCCTGGATGGACCCAGATGGACTTCAAGTTCATGGCAGGAGACAGCAGAGCATTCCAGCCATCAGGTAGGAGCTACCTCCAGCAAAGGCCGAGCCAACTGAACACTCAACACTTCCTCGGTAGCCCACCAGGGAAGCGAGGCCAGGGGCAAGCCACTGCCCAAGACTGAGGAGAAAGAGGGCAGATGCAGAGGATCACACTCACCAGAACAAAAAGGTTCAGGAAGGAGCCACTAAGAAACAGGGACAGGGACAGGAAAACTGAACTGTAATTGACAAGTGGCCGGAGACTTAGCCTGGAAAATAGAATAGTTACAAAACCCAGGTCACCCCATCATGGGGAAGCTCCTGTAAGCTCTACCTCCAGGAGCTTAGAAGAATTTCTCAAAAAGAGCCAGATAATTTAGCAGGGGAAAGGAAAAGCAGCAATTCTGAAATAGGCCAGAGCATTCTGTTCTCCAGAAAGATCTGCCCTCAGGGGAAGTTGATTAACCAAGCCCAGCCTGAGGGGTCTATTAGAGTCTGCTGACCTGGAGCAAAGAAAACATCCCACTCTGCCCACTGCTAATCCTGCATGTGGGAGAAGACAACCACCAACTTCAGCCACCCCAGCCAGACCCCCTGAACAAGGGAGGAAGCTGACAGCCTTCCTGAAGCTTGGAGCCCAAGATGCACACTCAGTAATGTGCCCAGGGCTGGGGAGGAGCTCAGAGGAGCAGCACTGCCCAGACATGGGAGCCCTGGGCTCAATGCCAGCACACAGAACAGGACAGGGACCAAGTCACAGGACCAGGGAGCATTTCCTCTCTTTATCACCTCAGAATCAGAGGCCTGGTCCCAGCAGCCCCTCTGACCCAGTGGGTCATGTTCTGCTGTCAGGAAAACAGTGTGAGGTACTGAAAGCCCAAGGAGCCCTGTGAGGAGACTGAACAGCATCAGAACCATAACCAGACCCAGCAGGAATGATGGACCCTCACACAGAGGAGTCAAGACTCTGTGCTAAGAGTTCTATGAATGGGAAAAAATCCTCACCTGACATTTCTCTTCACCATTGCCTGTCTCTGAGCTTCACCATAAAGATCCTGGAAACAGCTGTCCTTGGTCACCATGCTCAAAACTTGTACTCAGTTCTGTTTCAGGCTTCCCCATTCAAGGTGCTACCCCACGGTGCCACTGAAACTCCTGCTCAGTATCACCTGAGACATCCACACTGCCCAGTGCAGTATCCAAACAATCCTCATCCTACTAGACCCACCAATGTCACTTAGCACCTCAGAACACCCTCCTCCTCCAGGCACTTTCTTCCTGAGCCTCAGGACATCACTCTCTCCTGCTGCTCCCCCTCCCACTGCCCCTTCCCAATCACCTTCCTGGTCCTCCCTCTCCACGTCCCAGAACTCAGGCCCTGGGCCTCTGCTCTGTGCAGCCCTCACTGCAGTGGTCATCAGAGCCCAGTCCCCAGGGCAGACCTCACCCCTGAACCCCAGCCTCAATCACTCTGTGGGCTACTTGGCAACACACTGCCAGTCTAATGCACATGGCCAGCCCAATGTCCAGAGCCACATTCTTCATATCCTCCACAAGGTCACTCTCCTCACAGTCCCCTCTCTCAGGACAAATGGCACCTCCACCCTGCTAGCTTCTCAAAGCAAGATCTCACAGTCATCTTGAGACTCCTTCTCTCATATCCCTTGACCTAACCACATCAGGTTGTTCACCTCCATATCCAAAATGCACCCCTCACTGCTCCCCCCATTTTAATCTCCCTGCACCAAGGAACCCACCAGGCCCATCTGGGTGTTGGCAATTGCCTCCTAACTGTGCCCTCTCCTGACTTTGACCTACAGAAAAGCCCTATTCCCTTGTCCAGTCACTCACAGAAGAACTCTGACTGTCTCTCATAGGGGTTGTGAAAAATTTTACAGTGATCTTGGCCGTGTGGTCATCTTTATCAGTTGGTGACCTGGTTCCCTTGAATAAATACACAACAGAAGGATTGTGGGTCACAGAGTACTTCTATTATTAGTTAGCTTAGAATCTAGAAAAGTCAAAATACCCAAATTTTTTCCTCACCCTGTGGAGCCCTCCAAGGAATGAATTAAAAAGATGAGGACTCTCAGAAAGAAAGGGGGCAGGAGAACTTGGAGCTCTATGAGGGAAAGCAGCTGGACAAAGACTCCCTGTCCGTGTCCTGGGGGGAGTTAGAGGCTGAGGCTGAGCTCTGGGGGAGGAGCACTGTGGTGCTGATCACAGGAAAAATCACCCCTGTCCTCAGTCTGGGAGAATAAAATCAGATGGGGAGAGTGAAACCTTTCCTTGACCCACTGCCCCTGAACATGTGTGGCACCCCAGCTCCCCAGGTGGCCACCCAGGAGAGGGGCAGCCTGGGACTCTGTCCTAGGTTCTGCTGGTGCCAGGCCAACCATCCTTCTGGTTGGACAAGAGACTCTGGCTGGACTTCCCATGATGCTAAATCTAACCAAAAAATGAGGGATAACTATAATTGCAGTATGTGACCAGTCACTAAGCCACATAACTCACTTACACTAAGTTAGTTACTCCCCCAGCAACTTTCTAAGAGAAATGCTATTACTCCCATATTTCAGATCAAAAACTGAGGTGTTGGGGGACTGAAATGGCTAGCCCAATGTCTCACACACTTCTTAAGATGAAGAGTCAAGATCCTAACACTCTATGAGAGGGGGTGTGTAACATCAAACATGTCATGCCTATTCACTGTGGGAAGAAACTTGATGGCAAGAGGAGGCCATTGGCCAGCCTCCAGGAAGGCTAGATTTCCATGGTGACATCAGCATGTGGCATGGGGATGAATCCACTGGGCTCTGAAATAGCACCAGGGTGTTGTGAGACTGCAGGTCTAAGGTGGGACTCCATGGCTGAACTTTCAGAGTCCTGTGCCTTAGAGGACAGTCTGGGGGCCATTGAATGTCTTTCCACAGCATTCTCAGGCTGCACACCAGCCTTGCTTAGGGCTGGGAGAAGGATGGGCTTGTCCAGGGGAAGGAAGACACAGAGTCAGTGTGTGGCAGCACTCAGGGCCTGAGGCTGGGAGGGCATGGAGCTCTGCCAGGTAGCCCGAGGCCTCTGCTGAGGGCAGTGAGCATCTTTGGGTCAAGGAGAGAATCAGGTCATGTGTTCCTGAGTACTTAGTGCCTGGTGCAGCTGACACACAGGAAGACGGGGGAAGCCATTGTCATTCCTGTGCCAACTGCAGGTTACCTCTTTAGACTCTGCTTACCTGGAATCACATGATCTTATTAAAACTGATTCCTCCAAACAGCACCTGATTCTGAATATCCAACAGGGATACAATCTTTATGGTGAGTGAAAAAAAAATAGCAGTATGTGGACAGGAAAATAAGTTGTTGGCCCCAAACCCCGGGCCGTGTACCATCCCACTCCCCAGGTACTCAAACAGGAAATTTAACAAAATATGTTTTGAAGGATCTTGAAGACATAATCAAACAAGTTGAATTTAAGAGAGGGAGAGAGTATACACTAGATTTGTCTTCATCATTGAAGCCCATCCAACTGCACATGGAGGCAGAAGAAGGATCTCAAGCCATGAACACTGAATGTGAGGAGATGCTCTAATGCTGCTCTTAGAGGTAGCAGGAGCCACAATTGAAACAATTAGGGCAGCTTCCAGGAGCTCTGTGCTGATGGCCACAGAGAAATTGGGCCTCACCCTACAACTGTGGAAAGGTGACTCGGCCAGGCCACAGGCACTGAACCTGGAAGAAGATCCTGAATTTCAGGAAGGAGAGCTGCCTACTGACTGCTCCATTTCAGTCTTCTCAGGCTGAGCTGAGGATCCAGCCTGGTCTCCTGAGGGACATGCCTGGGAAGGAACACACTGCTCAACAGGGGGGAATTTGTTGCTCAGCCATAGAAAACTAGGAGAGACGTCACACTTCCATTTCTCCTCAAAAGGATCAGAAAACTAAACACAAGAGCAATTGTCCCACATGGCTCATGGCTGAGGGGACCTTCAGCTCTCTGTTCTCTCTGCTTGTGGTCAGGTTCTGCCTTCTTCTGCCAAAGAGATCCTCCTGATCTGTCCACACGCACATAATCCAGGATGAACTCATGGCCTTAAAGAAGAAGGAAATGGTGACATTTCAGGTAAATGGATGGAAGTGGAGAACATCATGACAAGTGAAAGAGCCAGACTCTGGAAGGTGAGTGTCCCATGTCACCCCTCCTGTGAAAAGCTAGAACAAAGGAAGGGGAAAGGGAAGTAAGGTGTCATAGGAGACAAGGACAACCAGTGGCAAAGGAGACAGAGATGGAGGGTCAGGGGACTGGGACAGGGAGGAAATGTGGAAGGAATGCACCCCATGACACCATGTGCTTGGGCACAGACACCACAGAACAGCAGTGAGCCCAGCTCCACAGAGGTCTAGAGCCGACCAATGACAAAGGAGCAGATGAATAAACAGAAGGAGGATAGGAGAGAAGAGGGAGGGGGGGATGGAAGAAAGGGAAAGAGGGGGCACCAGGGACTAAGATGGAGCACAGTGTATCCCCTGCCTGCAGATTGTGCCCAGGGAACCATCTGTTTTGCAGAACACCAATGCACCAATAGGAGCATTTACAATAGTAAACAGGACACTGAAGCAGAGTCATGGAAAAGGGAAATCTACTTACCTAGAAAATATCTTTATAAGTAAATCAGGCATAAACTTTGGAAATCAGTTGAGATAATCAGATCTAAACTGCATCTGAGATGGCTCAGGGCCATAATGAGATCCCCAGGAATCACCATGAGGACATCCTTAGGACAAGGAGAAGACAGAGGAGTGATCTGCCCAACCACTTTCTCCAAAGGGTTCCTGTGCTCTGGAACTTTCTGAGACTCTGCACTTTTCCTGTTCCTGCCCAGTGAGTTCCAAACCATTATCATTCATTTCATTTTCTTGTGCTCTTTCAGAAAAAGCACAGGAAGACTGCAACCTGGGGAGACGGCAAACAGACACATTTCACAGGTTCAGAGGATGCTGCCCACTCAGGGCAGGACAGCCACAGAGATTCAGTTAAACTAAGAGACACATGTCAGGGTCCTAGGCTGCAGGTGGCCCAAGGTCCACACAGTGGAGAGGGTGTGACAGAGGTCCTGGGCTGGGAAGAAAAGCAGCACAGCCATGTTGGCCAACACAACACAGGCTCCCTCTGTCCCACTTGTGGATGAGGAGGGCTAAAATCAATGTCCCTGTGCAGGGAAAAGGACCTTCTCCCCAAGACACCTTGGAGCCAGTCCCAGGAGACCAGTAGTGCATATGGAACCCCTGAACATGGGGAGAGTGCCTGGGTGCAGTTCTGACCTAGGGAATCTACTTTAAAATCCAGGGTGGTGACACCTGCTCCCTAGTGTCCCTGACAAGGAGGAGCACATGGGGAGGGATGTCTCTATCATCTATGAGAAGGAATTAATGCAGAATCCTCCTTATCCACACTGCCCTGTGGGCTCAGGGGTCCATCTCCTGGAAAAAGTTTGGAGGCTCTGAGTGTCAAATGCATGCAGATGACTAGGAAAGGATGGCCACCAGTTACACACCTTGCCTCAGGAGCTTCACATGGACTACCTCAGGACACAAGATTCTTGTCCTTTTTCCTTGATCGGGGCTACTTGATCTTCAGCTGAAACACGATTTCTCTTCCCACCAGATTCTTGACACATTTCTGCACTTATTTTAGTCACTAGCCCAGGAAAAGTTGACATCTAAACTGTCCCTGATGCTCTTGTATTTCTGCAGATACATCAGACACCAGAAGCTCTTGAACTTCTTCAACTGCATGCTGTGGCTGGAAGAAATTTCAAACATCAATCAACATTTGTGAGGTGGCAGTTGTCACCTTCTCTTCTCAGCTGAGAGGAAAAGAGCAGGATGGTCATTTCCCTCACAGAGGCTGACCTGCAGGCCACCTCCCTATCTGTGCATCTGTGCTGTCTTAGGAGGGCAGGCCCTGGGCACCATGACCCCTCACAGAATGAGGCTTCCATGATGAGGCCTCCTGCTCACACCACAGGCACCCAGGGCTGTTTATCTGCTCTCTTTCTTCCAACTGTAGAAGACATCTGATGTCCCTGGGTTCACAAGGAGACCATTCCCTCCATCACTCTCCCCACCCAGCACCCACCAGGGCATTTGCATGCTGCTCCCTGGGGAGGACCTTCCTGCAAGGCTGACATAAAAGCTCAGCTCTAACCTGCCCTTGACTCACCAGGACTCCTCAGCTCAGCTTCTCAAAATGAGGCTCCCTGCTCAGCTCCTGGGGATGCTGCTGCTCTGGATCCCTGGTGAGGACAGAGGGGATGAGGAGGGAGAAGAAGAGGTAGGGGAGCCTTGGGCTCCCATTCTGTCCATGTGTGCTGTGTCCACATGAAGAATGAGCAGGTCTGTCCTCCAGGACGAGGCAGCTGAGGTCAACTGATGTGAGACAGTATTCCAGAAGGAGCAAGGGACTGGTTCTGGTGAATGTTGTCATATAATACGAGGGAGATGTTAAAGAGAATTCTAGAGAGTGTCTTAGAACTTACTCTATTTGAGTTCTTTATGTATATGCATAGTTTTAGTGTATAAATGAAAAACAAAAATTAATTTAGTCTGAAATGTACAAAAAATGGGAAAATTTTTCTTAAAGTATCTATATAACCTTGCATTACTCTGTGATTTTTACAGGAACCAGTGGGGATATTGTGATGACGCAGACTCCTCTCTCTGAGCCCGTCACCCCTGGACAGTCAATCTCCCTGTCCTGCAGGTCCAGTCAGAGCTTCCTACACAGTAATGGAAACACCTATTTGAGTTGGTTTGTGCACAAACCAGGCCAGGCTCCACAGTGCCTAATATATCGGGTTTCCAATTGGTTCACTGGAGTCTCAGATAGGTTTAGTGGGAGTGGGTCAGGGACAGATTTCACACTGAAAATCAGCAGGATGCCTCCTGATGATGCTGGAATATATTACTGCCAGCAAGGTAAAGAGTTACCTCTCACAGTGGTGCAGCCCCGAACGAAAACCTCCCTGCCTGGGTGGCCCAGCTGCCACATGAGCTCTGGTCTGGGCAGCACCTCAGCAGATTTTATGCCCTGTGAGGGGAAGGTGCTGGGAACTCAGGGATCAGGTGCAGCTGAGGGCTGTGAACCATGACTGCCTGCGCCATAGCACACCACACCCATGAGTGGACCTGTCCGCTGCAGCAGCCTGGCCTGGCATGTGGAGGACAAACACAGAGGTGTCCAGGAACCTTCTGAATGAGCAGACAGGATGAGAGTCGACACTGCAGAAGGAGGAGGACCTGGGCCCAGGGAAGGACTCTGATAAAGAATCAGAGGTCTTCACCCAGAGTGGAAATTCATCTTTTGCCCAGAAATTTATTTTATGCAATTTTGTAATAAACTATGGAACTAAAAAGGAAACTGATTTAACAACTGAAAGAAGTTAGAGCAGAGAACCACAAGAGGAGGGAGAGCAAGCGACCACAAGAGGCAGAGCAGGGGACCACTTACAGAGGATCTCACCAGAAAGGCTCCTCAGAAGCCAGGGTCTGACCAAGGATGAAAACAGAGGGGTAGGTAATAAGAGAGAGAGAGAGAGAGAGAGAGAGAGAGAGAGACTCTCTATGAGAGGGGTGATCTGCTGGGTGAAGAGTCTCATACTGGAGGGACCCAGGTGGAAGGAGATTTCACGTCATGAAAGAGGCCAGGATGAAAAGGAATAAAATTTGGTATCTTCTATATTGGACGAGGCACAGGGAAGTACTAGTCATCAGAGTGTGGAAGCCACCAGATTCTCCTTTGAGGTGAAGACTAATGCCTGCTCAGTCACGTGATCTGTCCATGGAAACACACAGATTCCTGTCACCTGAAAAGTCTTGTACTTTCCCCAGGAGACCTGCCCAGCCTTGTGCTTGGTGACTCCCACGAGATGAACAAGCAGTTATATGGCCAATAAAGATTCTGTTCTTGATTTTCTCCTGGGCCCTGCAAATCCTCCAAGAAATTAATCAAAATATGTCACCTGTGAGGGGAAAGGAAGCAGGAAAACCCAGAGCCCTGTGATCAAAGGCTCCCTGGCCCTCAGCCTGGTGGAGGCTTGTGTCTAAGGCTGAGGCTCTTGGGAGGAGCACTGTGATGTTGCTACAGGAACAATGTGCCAAGTCCTCAACCTGGGGCTGCTGATGGGGAGAGTGAAATGTGCTCCTGACCCACTGCCCCTGAAGCTGCATGGGATTCAAGCAGACCATGTGGATGCCCAGGAGAGGAGCCTGGGAGCCTGTCCTGGATTCTGCTCGGGCCAGGCCATGTAGTCCTTGTGTCTGGATAAAAGACTCTGGCTACACTTGCAGCTGATGGTGACCATGTCTCCTGCAGACACAGCCAGGGAGCCTGGAGATTGGGTCTCACCTTGTACCCAAAGGCACCTTCAATCAGGAAAATCAGGAGTGGACCCTGACCTCTCTCTCTCTCTCTCGACCTCTCTCTCTCTCTCTCTCTCTCTCTCTCTCTCTCACACACACACACACACACACACACACACACACTCACACACATGTGCACGTTTCATAATATGTACTTTGAAATATCATTTAACATCCATTCTCCAGGGATGTGTGATCAGCTCATAATTAAGCCCATATTGGAATTCACCATAATTTCCCAGCACATGTTTTAATGGCTTTTCCAACTCTACAATTATGAAGACATTGAAGTCTGAGAGCCACAGAAACATGAACTATGGTGTTGAGGACATCATCTTGCTTCCCCTGCCAGCCTGATTCAGCTCAGGTCTCATGGCAATGACTTTGTTTATAAAATGTGGCAGCTGGGCTGGTGCAGGGCCCATGAAAAGCCCCCAGCAGATAGGGAGGCACATTGCCTGGATGGTGGTTTCTGAGCAGAGACTAAATCTGAAAACAGGCAGATGAATTAATGAAGAGCTTCTATTTTGCCTCAAATATAACTCAGAGTAGATTCATTATTCAAAAAAAATGTTAAGCCAATTAATATATACTAATAATGCTGGTAAAATAATAAGACCTGCTGCAAAATACCACATCATATGAAGAAGAGAGGAGAGGGAGAAGGAGGGCCAGGAGGGAGGGAGGGAGGGAGGGAGGAAAGGAAGGAAGGAAGGAAGGAAAGAAGGAAGGAAGGAAGGAAGGAAGGAAGGAAGGAAGGAAGGAAGGAAAGAGGAAGGAAGGAAAGAAAGAAAGAAGGAAGTGGAAGAAAAGGAACACAAACAACAACTTCAAACACTAAAAACTAACTTTCAACCCAAGTTTCTGTAGCTAGAAAATTGAGATTTTTAGATTGAGGAAAATGTAGAAACCTTTTCACACAGATTCTGGAGAACACATCCTGGTCTTTGCACAGGACAGGAAATGCCCATATAACATGTCCAGGCAAAATTGTGGGGCTTTTTTCTCCTAGTGAATAAAACTACCTGTGCCTTTTATCCTGCATGTGTGTGAACTTAAACATGGCATTACTTACCTGAGACATTCAGGTAAGAGGACACTCCAGAGCAATGATTCTGAAGTTACATGGCTGACACCACCTGGTGTGCTCAAACTTGACCCACCTGAATTTGAGAAGATCAATAAAGAAAATGATATTTACTGGCATTTTATCTGCAAAAGTAGAATCTGTAACAGTTCCAAAGTCCATCTTTCTGTCGGAAGCAATGACCTGGTGTCCCCTACTCTCTTCAGCTTCTGAGCAAGATACACACATGGTGCAGACACCTCTTCTGAGCACCCAGCACTCCTGGAGAATCTGAAGGTGACCTGGAAACAGAGGACTCTGTGTTGCCCTCTGCTGGCCACTCTCAGGTACTGCATGCTTCCAGGAAGATGGCTCAGCAGCCTTCCTCTTGAGGGGGCCCTCCTGTGATCAGAGCCAAGCTGAGGAACAGCTTTTGTTCTCAGGGTACAGAGCTATGAGGAGCCAGACCCCTGCCTGCCCTTTGTCTTCATCCTACACGTAGGAAACAGGGTCAGAGAGAACATGTGTGTGCAGGATGTGTTCTTGGTCCATGCAACTGGATTCCTGGGGCTCTGCCCTCATGGGGACACTCTCCTGACAGCCAAGGTCACAAAATGCCACAGGTTTCTCTGTGCAATGCACAGCTTTCTGTCTTCTGATGAGATGGTTTTTAACTACTCTGGTGGGATCCCATCCCATGTTCCTTCACTACACACTGCAACCCTGGTCAAGTTCACCTGGTGACAGAAACAGGACAATTCACAGACCAAAGTAATTTCCAAATACAGATCACCACATTACAAACCAATAATTTACTGATAAGTCTTCATTCTTAAGATAGATCCATTAGTTTTTTAAATTTCTTACTTTTTTCATATTGAAGTATTTTGCATAAATTTTAACTTTTTAAAAATATTACATTAAAATAAAATTCATGAAAATACCCACATTGGGGAGCTCCTTACACTTGGCCCCAAGGCCAACACCTCCCTGGCCTCAGCCTAGTCTGGAACATGTCCCTTGGATGGTGAGGACACTGGTGACTTTCATACACCAGAGACCCCACCTTCACTGAGGAGGACACTGGCCTGGAAACAGTGTGAGACAATGTCACCATTCACATGGGGACAGACACTAAATGACCACAGTGAATTGTAGCTCCATGGATATCTGTAACGCATCAATGAAAAACAAGTAGATAAATAGACAGAATGAACATGAGATGAGATTATTACCTAGGTAGATGTATTGTTGGGGTTTAAGTGTGTGGAGTTTAGCTCCCTCAGGCCTGACTTTTTGCAAGAGCTATGGCTGTGATTTAGGTCAGCTGAGGCAAACCTCAGCTAGGAGGAGGAAACGTTCTCTTCCCCTTATCGCAAGGCACAAGTTCTGCATGGTTTGGCCAAGAGGAAGAAGCTTCTTGCATACTTATCCTGGGAACAATACATTCTAAAGAAACAAATGCATCCTCAGGGGACTAGATAATGTCTACAAAGAACTTTAGGAGGGTACTTATCAAACAAACAGGAACAATCTGAATCTAGCTCTGTGTATCCGCTGAGGCATGATATTTGGGCAATGTGGGCAATGTGATATTAAAGAATTGCTTGCTTTGTTAGAAGAAGTATATAAAAGGAACTTGCAAATAAACCTCAGCATGCAGAGTTGCAATTGCTGCCTTGGCTCTGCATCCCCTGTGTCCTGGTTATTTCGTGACCCTTACCCAGGGACCCGAACGCTCTAGACGTTCACAATGTATGATTGCACGAATGATGTGACCCTACTGTGAATACAACCAGAGAATTCAAACATTCTGTTAGATTTGTGTATAATGTATTAACAAGCATTGTGGTATCATACAACTGATTAGAACAAATAAATCAATCAGAAACAAGAATTGGACAGATTTTATATTATGTCTGTTGATCAGGTTAAAATTTTGTCTTTTCGGTGTATAGTTGGCAGATATTTGCAAAATTACAATGCATTCATGGTTTTGAGGGGCTGGGTCACATTAGAGAGGTTAAATTGGGCAAAAATACATAAATCACAAGGATTTAGATGAAGCAGTTAATCATGTTGAAGTTATAGCATTTCAAATTTTATTGTCATATATTTAGACATTTGTCACATTTTTAATTGCCCTTATTTGTATGCTCTTATACAACATATTTCGACCTTACCATTACTCCAGAGAGTTCAGTATTGAAAAAATAAAAACCAAAAATTGACACTGTGGTAGTGGCATTTAAACAATATAATATATTGTAAACACAATGAGATAGGGAATATAATGTATGAAGTCTTTGCATTGGCTTGAAGCAATATAATATACATTGTAAACAAAACACTGCTCTTATATAATAAACATTTTATACTGTTTGTATGTATAAAATAAAAAAAGAAACAAGAATTGTAAGGAACATTGTAAAATGTTATATTTTTTTAAAAAACAAACACTTATGCACATGGAGAATTAATAATTTGATCAGGTAAAGTATTTTTGCCTTTTCCAAAATAAAAATAAATGGACCAAATAAATAAAAATTAATTTAAAAAGTAAACAGAAGGAAGGCAAGGAGAGAACATGAGAGTTATATGGGAAGGGAAAAAAGAGGGAAAAGGGAGGCACTGAGGACTGAAATAGAGTGAATTAAATTCCATTCCTGTAAGATTGTGTCCCAAAACCCAATATTATGCACACTGTAATGCACCAGTAAAAACATTGTCAATTTAAGCAGGGCACTGAAGTATAATGTTGGCAAAGGAAAACCTAGCTACCTAGAAAATAGCTTAATAATTAAATCAGGTATAAAATATGATTATATAATGAGATTTTGTAATCAGGACAGACCAGGGCCACACCCTGAGGGCACCACAGCACATGGCCAGAGGAGGTGCTCAGGGCAAGGAGAGGAAAGATGAGTGACTTTGTCCAACCCACTTTCCAGAAATGTGTCCCACACTCTAGACCTTCTTAAACTCTGAGCTTTGCCTATTGCTGCCCAATGAGACCTGAGAAAGTCACTTTCATTTCCTTTAAGCCACTCATTAGAAAAGGCACCTGAAGAATGTGATCTGGAGAACTGCAAACACAGCTGCTCCTCAGAGTTCAGAGGGAAGCTGCTCACTGGGGACAGGAGGACAGCCACAGAGGTTCACAGGGACTAAGAGAGACCATGGCAGGGTCCTGAGCTGCTTAGGGCCCCACACTGTGTTCCACACCATGGAAAGGGTGTGTCAGAGGACCTGGGATCTCTGGAAAAGCAGGTCAGCCTTGTGGGCCAAAAACAAAACAGGCTTACTGTCTCCAGCTTGGGAGGGGAAAGCTGAAACTAATGTCCCTGTGCGGTGACCCAGAGCCCTCTCCCCAGTGAGCCACTTGAGGCAAGACCCAGGAGACTGCGAGTGCAGAGGGAATCACCCTGAGAAATGGAGAGAGAGGATGCAGTCATGTTCCAACCCAGGGAATCTACTTTTAAACACAGGACTTGTTACAACTGCAGCCCAATGTTCCTGACATGGAAGAGCAGAGGGGGAGGAATTCCCTGTCTTCACTGAGAGGAAACTAACAAGACATCCTCCCTTGTCCACTCTGTGAAGTGACCTCAAGGAGTTCTTCTCTAGGAAAAGGTTTGGCTGACTCTGAGAGTCACACACATGGAGATGACTAGGACAGGATGACCACCCATTTATAGATCTACCTCATGTGAATTCCACACTCACAGCTTCAGGTGGACATGTCCCTTCTCCTCTTGCTGTGGGCAGGGCTACTGGATCTCCAGCTGAGTCACAGGTTTCTTTTCCCCACCAGCTTCTTTTGACCCTTGTGATCCTATTTCATTCATTAGGCTACGAAGAGACATCCTCTAACACTGCCCCTGACATTCTTGTATTTCTCCAGGTCACAGCAGACACAGAAGCTCTTGATGTAGCTCAACTGCATGCTGTGGCTGGTAGAAAATTCAGAAAATCTATTCTTCTGAGGTGAGACTTGTCACCTTGTCTCCTTATCTTGGATGAAGTCAGCAGAATGTGACTTCCTCCCAGATGCTGAGAAGCAGGCAGCCTGAATGTCCTTAGATCTCTCCTATCTCAGGTAACAGACCCTGAAACCATGACCTCCCACAGAGTCAGGCTTCTGATGGGACCTCCTGCACACACGACAGGCATCATGGGCTGTTTCACTATTTCCTCCAAATATAAAGATACTTGATGTCCCTGGTCTCAAAAGGCAGGCCCCACCCTCCCTCAATCTCCCCACCCAGCACCCACCAGGGCATTTGCAAGCTGCTCCCTGGGGAGGACCTTCCTGCAAGGCTGACATAAAAGCTCAGCTCTAACCTGCCCTTGACTCACCAGGACTCCTCAGCTCAGCTTCTCAAAATGAGGCTCCCTGCTCAGCTCCTGGGGCTGCTGCTCCTCTGGATCTCTGGTGAGGACAGAGGGGATGGGGAGGGATAAGGGGGAGGGAGGTGAGACCTGGGCCCCCCTTCTGTGCATATGTGCTCTGTCCACATGAGGGATGTGCAGGTCTGTCCTCCAGGATGAGGCAGCTGAGGTCGACTGATGTGAGACAGTATTCCAGAAGGAGCAAGGGACTGGCTCTGATCAAAGTTGCCACATAATAAGGGGGCGGGGGGGGGGGTATTGTAGGTAAATTCTACAGAAGTTCTTATAGGTTACAATATTTGAGGTGTTTTTAAACATGAATAATTCTACTGTATAAATAAAAATCACAATAATAAGTTAACCTAAAATACACAATAAAGGAAAAAGCACAAATTCTCCTAAAGTTTTTGCATGACCTTTCATTGTCCTGTTTTTTTGTTTTCCCAGGATTCAGTGGGGATGTTGTTCTGACCCAGACTCCTCTCTCTGAGCCCATTGCCCCTGGACAGCCAGCCTCCATCTCCTGCAGGTCCAGTCAGAGCCTCCTACACAGTAATGGAAACACCTATTTGTGTTGGGTTGTGCACAAGCCAGGCCAGGATCCACAGAGTATAATATATAAGGTTTCCAACCAAAACACTGGGGTCTCAGACAGGTTCAGTAGCAGTGGCTCAGGGACAGAGTTCACAATGAGAATCAGCAGGGTGGAGCCTGAGGATGCTGGGGTGTATTAAGGCTTGCAAGGGACACATGCTCCTCCCACAGTGGTGCAGCCATGAACAAAAACCTCCCTGCCTGGGTGGCCCAGCTGCCACATGAACTCTGGTTTGGGCAGCAGCTCAGAAGATTCTCTGCCCTGTGAGAGGAAGGTGCTGGGAATTCAGGGAACAGGTGCAGCTGAGGGCTGTGGACCATGAGGGGCCCTGTCAGCTGCAGCGGCCTGGCCAGGCATGTGGAGGACAACACAGAGGTGTGCAGGGACCTTCTGAATGAGCAGACAGGATGAGCATGGACACTGCAATAGGAAGAACTTGGCCCTGGGCAGGACTCTGGCACAGGCAGGGCTGGTGTAGGGATCTTCTGCAGGTCCCTTTATGCTTGCAAATGCTATTTTTTTGTGAAATTGGGATTCAAATCTAATCACACACAAAAAAAATACCTAAGCCTGTAATAACTTATGAAAGGAAAATGATAAAAATGGCTTATTAATTGGGCACTCAATCTTGTATTTCTCTCTTCTTTTTCCAGGAAGCATCAGGGATACAGTGAGGATGCAGTTTCCACTCTCCCTGCCTGATACCCTTGACTCCCTGCCTTCATTTTGGGAAGGATCACAGTTGGAAAAGTCACTCATATGTCACCAAGAGGGTGGAAGGTTGTGCCGTGGTGATGAAGGTGATTCCTAGATAATAGAGCTCCTGGTGAATGTAACTGAAATCCCAAGGTCCTATTTGTGATGAGTATTAAATTTATAAGTGAATATTTATTTATGTAGAAGAAAAATTTTGTAAATTTAAAAATAATGCTGTGAATAGGTAATTTTTAAATATTTGGAATCCAAGAAAGGTGAAAGAAGCAATTGTGGTGAAGGGAAACTGTGATTAAAACCAGACAGTTAGTTGTCCTTGTTTGGAGAAACCACTGAAGACGCTGCTCACAAAGAGCAATCACTCAGAGAGACATGGAGGGTGTAAAAGGCAGACGCAAGGAGGCATGAATTAGTGGGTGAATGTGCACTAATACTGGCTGTACAAATGACCTTGCACAGATGGAGCTGTACATAAACCTGGAGAGCTTGAAAAGCAGTGTGTTAGCAGAAAAAAAGGAAATAAATGTAATTAAAAATTATACTGTTGAAGAGTGGAAAAAGTCATTCCTCTGGCTGTGGGAATGGAAACCAGAGCTTCTGCCCAAGAGTCACCTGCTCCACCACTGACCAACATCCCCCAGCATACTCAAGACCAACCCTGAGCCAGAGCCACACAGGAAGCCCCGGCCAGATTCCTTACACACAGAAAGGCAGGGTGGTGGGGAGGATAAAATGCTAATGGCTTAGCTGCTGGGGTGGGGCAATATTTTACACAAAATTATACAATACATGCAGAGAAACAGTAAGAAGTTTAAAAAAAAACTGATGGCAAAGCTGTATTGTCTATTCGCCACACAAAGTAATGTTGTTTCCCTGGGTAACGTAAACATGCATGCACCTGACATAATGTTAGCATCACAGAAAGAAGGTCTATGGCTGGAAGTGTTGAGTAATTCCTGAATTGTCCATGAAGTGTAAGAGTGCTAATGAGCTGACATATCTCTAAAAATAAAGAGTTTCTCTTTCATGGTTTGCCTTGTAAAAGAGTGATGGTGGGGGGACAGTTTTCTTTAACAGATAAAAATAATGTTCAATAAGTCACTCACATTCCAGGCCTCCTCTCCCACAGTAGCAGAGGAAGGAGGCCATGGGCTCCACATGGTGCACACATGAGGATGGAGCCTCCCTAGCCTGGTTCCCCACAGGATTGTGTGAAGCACCCCTGCCTGGCCCAGGAGCACACAGCCTTAACAATATGCTATGCTGCCTGCTGTGACAAGTGCGGTGGTGACCTCCATCCTGAATGCTGTGAATGCACAAAAGACAACCTGAGTGACAGCAGTGAGAGACCATGATGTCTCACTCTGTTCCTATAATGATGCTGTCTTAACAGATAAAAATGTAAAATAAAATTTATGCTTGAAATATAGATCTGCTTCTCCAGGGCTGAGGCTATGGTGAGTGTATTTCCAGGTTCACATTGTCCTCTGGTGGGCAAGAAGTGGAACATCCTAATACAGATTTCAGTGAGAGGAACCTACCTGAAGGTGAGCCACCTCTGTGTCCACAGGGTCCTGTGCCCTCTTCTCTCCACAATAATGCTCTAAATCTCCAGGAAACCAGATCGCCCACCTGTCTATCAAATGGGCAGAAAGAAGTTCAGAACCCAACTGTTATGCCTGGGAACAAGGGAAGAGGGCAGAGCAGATGTGTCTAACCAGGTCCCTCACTGAGTTCAGAACAAGCTCAGGCTAAAACCAGGTGTCAAGTAAAACCAGGTGTCCTGTCCTCCTTCTCCTGTACAGAGTCCAGATCCAAGAAACAGCTGGATCAAAAACATCCAACATACACCTTTCCAAAAACGCTGAACTTATTTCATGATCTCCTACAAGATGGACTTCTTTTGGCATCTAGGACCAGTGTAAAGTGAACAAATACCTTTCTGTTCCCATTCTTGTCTCTTGGAACAGTTTGAACCTCAGCTTGGAAACTTTATCTTTTTCTCATCACAAGTAATAAAGTTTGTGCCTATTATCCTGTCTGTGTGTGTGAACTTAAATATATCTCTTCTTCCATGAGACTTCCAAGTAAGAGGTCACTCCAGAGAGATGCTCCCTGAGGTCAGGTGGCCTCACAGTGCCCGGGCTCACAGCATCTAGTGAGCTACAGCTTTGCCCACCCTAACATGAGAAGAGACAAAAAAAAAAAAAAAAAATCTCCCACTAATGTGCAGCAAGACCAGGGTCTACAGTAGCCTCCTGACTCCACAAGGAGCAATGACAAATTTCCCCTGTACTCTCCAGCTCTCCCTAATTTTCCAGAAATGGTACAAACACCATCTCCTGCAGGGTCCCTGAACAGCTGCAAGATCTGAAGGAAATCTTGAAAGGAGAGTGCTCACTGCTGCCCTCTGCTGGTCCAGCCCACACTTTGCGCAGTCCCCTGAAGGTCTCTCCTTTTTCAGGGCCATTTGCCTTCCTCTTGTGAGGATTCTTGTGATGCAGGGCCAATGGCTCAGAGCTGCTTCATCATCTCAGAATATAGGGTTATGAAGAGTCAGACCCCTCGCCTGTCCTTTGTTTGCATTCTACATATGGGAAACAGACTCAAACAGAACCTGTGTATGCCAGGACCTGGACTTGGTTCATCCATAGGGACCCCTAGTATTCTGCCCTCATGGGAGACACTCCTGACAGCGCATGGCAGACAGCGCCACACACAGGTGGCTCTATGCACTGCAGAAGCTATGCAGTCCCCTGCTGAGATGGTCCTTAAATACCAGCTTACCTCTCCTCTCTCAACCCCTTTGCATCCCCAGCTGGTGACAAAAAATGAATAGATAGATAGATAGATAGATAGATAGATAGATAGATAGATAAAAGAAAAGAAAATCCACATATGGAAGTATCCTTCAATCCAAAATGCCACAACACTAAACTTTCCCTATTTGTATCTTCATGTTCAAGATAGATCCTTTTTCAAAAAAAACTCACTTTATTTAATACTGAAGTATATTTACATTCATTTAGTTTTCTTTAATATTGAATTTAAATATAACTCACACACATACCAAAATTGGGGAGCTTGTTAAATTTGGCTCCAGAGCCAAGGCCTCTTTAGCTTTGGCCTACTCTGAGCATGTGCTAGGAGGCCAGGAGCACAAATGACTTCTAAACACCAAATACCCCTGTCTTCATGCAGAGGGGACTTTCCTGGGAACAGAGCTCTCCACATAGAAGGGTCAGGGTTCCAGCTCCCTGCAGAAGAGAAGCTGGGGGATAAAGGCCCACCACTCAGACTCCTCAGCAGACAGCTCTAGGGCTCTGAGCAGGTCCAGAGCCACAGAAAACCAGAGGAATGGAGGCAGCAGCAGTTTCTGCAAGTGTAGGCAGAAGTCTGAGAGAGAAGGACTCAGTGGTGGGCAGGTCAGAGAGGGGGCAAGGTAGAGAGATCCAGGGAGAGGGGCCTGCTAAGAAATACCACCAGACAGCAACAGGGGTCAGGGTGGTAACTGAAACCACCGTTACAGCTCACCTACGTCTGAGTTCTGAAGGTACGTTTGGCAGGTGTGGGCTACTTACTATGTGGGAGACTCTGGGCTTGATCTCCCGAACTGCAGGGAAACTGGGGGGGGGAGCAGGAAATGCCAGGCCCAAGCTTACCAAGGCAGTGGCTCTCTCCATGGGCTGAGATCTAGGCAGCAGGGTTACAGAGCTCCTGCAAGGCTCCAAACCCACAGGCCAAGTGCGGGGAACAAGGGTGTCTCCCTACGACAAGAAAAATAACCTTCTAAGCTCAGTGAGAAACCACCAAAGAGTTACCCAGGGGAGAATGTGACAGGTATCTTGGTTTGATTATTTATGTTTATTTTGAAAAAGTCCTGCTAAGTGGCCCAGGCTGGCCTCTAATTTGCAATCCTCCTACCCCAGCACTCTAAGTCACTGGGATCCCAAGGATGCACCCCAAGTTCAGTTGCTTTGTTGTTTTAAGATGATACTGGTTACTGTGCAAAACAGAAGAATATCGAAAGTCATTGACCATCAACCCCTCTGTATATTTGTTTCCAAGGAAACTTGATCTAAGAAATAAAAATTAGTGATTACTAAGAATGTGGTATGTGCCCAGATACTAAAGTACACAACATTCACATATGCTATTTTAGTGAATCCTCAG
This sequence comes from Marmota flaviventris, assembly GCF_047511675.1. Taxonomy (NCBI): domain Eukaryota; kingdom Metazoa; phylum Chordata; class Mammalia; order Rodentia; family Sciuridae; genus Marmota; species Marmota flaviventris. Next base: position 78,985,107 of record NC_092511.1, on the reverse strand, counting down.
GCAAGTCTCTAAGGATATGTTATTTTTCCCATGTTGCTAATGAGAAACTGAGATGTGGGGAAAGTGAAGAAACTAACCTGATGTCACACACAATCATTAAGACAGAGCCAAGATTCTAATCCTCCCTGGGTGGGTACTGCATGGAGCATCCCAAACCTCCTCCAGCTGGGAAGAGACCTGGGTACAAGGTGAAGCCACCAGCCTGCCTACAACAAGGCCAGGTGTCTGGTTTCCATGACTACATCAGCATGGGGCACCAGGATGGATACCTGGGCAATGAAATATCATGAAAGGACTATGAGTCACCAGGTCTAAGGTGGGGATACATAGGTGAACTGACCAAGACTGATGCCTGGGAGTCTAGCCTGGGAGTCCATGCAAGGACCTTTGCCAAGTTCCCAATCTGCACAGCAGCCTTGCTCAGGGCTGGGAGAGGGACAGGCTGGTCCTGTGGAAGGAAGACACAGAGTCAGTGTGTGGAGGCAGACAGGGCCTGAGGCTGGGAGGCCATTGAGCTCAGCCAGAGAGCCTGAGGGGTCTGCTAAGGGTAGGGAGAACCTGTGGGTCAAGGAGAGAAGCAGGCCATTTGTTCCTGAGGACTTAGTGCCTGGTGCAGCTGGCACACAGGAACACGGTGAAAGCCCTTGTCATTCCTGTGCCAACTGCAGGTTACCTCTTTATCCTCTGCTTACCTGGAATCACCTGATCTTATTAAATCTGATTCCTCCAAATAGTATGCAATTCTGAATATCCAACAGGGATCCAGTCATTATGGTAGGTGAAAAAAAAATGGTAGTATGTGGACAGGATTCCAAGTTGTTGACCCCAATCCCCAGGCCTTGTACCATCCCACTCCCCAGGTACGCAAACAGGAATTTCAATAAAATTTCTTATGAAAGATTTTGTGACATAATCAAATAAGTTGAATCTACCCGAGAGAGAGAGAGAGTACACACTAGATCTGTCTTCAACATTGAAGCCCGTCCATCTGCACATGGAGGCAGAAGAAGGAGGATCTCAGGCCATGAAACCTGGATGTGAGGAGATGCTCTAATGCAGCTCTTGGATGCAGCAGGAGCCACATTTCAAACAATTACGGCAGTGTCCAGGAGCTCTGTGCTAATGGCCACATGGAAATTGGGACCTCACCCTACAACTGTGGAAAGATGACTCTGCCTCAGCCACTGGACCTGGAAGAAGACCCTGAACTTCAGCAAGGAGAGCTGCCCACTGTCTGCTCCATTTCAGTCTTCTCAGGCTGAGCTGAGGACCCAGCCTGGACTCCTGAGGAACAGGCCCGGGAAGGAACACACTGCTCAATAGGGGGGAATTTGTTGCTCAGCAACAGAAAACTAGGAGAGACATCACACTGCCATATCTCATCAGAAGGATCAGAAAACTAAACTCAAGAAGCACGTGTCTCACATGGCTCATGGCTGAGGGGACCATCAGCTCTCTGCTCTCTCTGCAGTGTGGTCAGGTTCTGCCTTCTTCTGCACAGAGCTCCTTCTGATCTGTCCACACCCACACAATCCAGGCTGAACAAGTGGCCTTAAAAAGAAGGAAATGGTGGCATTTCAGGCAAATGGATGGAAGTGGAGAACATCATGACAAAGGAAATAGCCCGGCTCTGGAAGGTGAGGGTCGAATATCACCCTCCTGTGCAAAAGCTAGAGCAAAGAAAAGGCAGGACAGCCACAGAGGTTCAGTTAAACTAAGAAATATATGGCAGGGTCCTCTGCTGCTGGTGGCCCAAGTTCCACACAATGGAGAGGCTGTATCAGATGTCCTTGGCTGGGGACAAAAGCAGCACAGCCACGTTGGCCAACACAACACATGCTTTCTCTGTCCCACCTGTGGATGAGGAGGGCTGAAATCAATGTCCCTGTGCAGGGAAAAGGACCTTCTCTCCAAGACACCTCGGGGCCAGTCCCAGGAGAACAGTTGTGCACATGGAACCCCTGACATGGGAAGAGTGCCTGGTTGCAGTTCTGACCTAGGGCATCTACTTTAAAACCCAGGGTGGTGGCACCTGCTCCCTTAGTGTCCCTGACAAGGAGGAGAACATGGGAACGGATGTCTCTATCATCTATGAGAAGGAACTAATGCAGAATCCTCCTTGTCCACACTGCCCAGTGGACTCAGGGGTCCATCTCTTGGGAAATGTTTGGTGGCTCTGAGTGTCACATGCATGGAGATGACTAGAAAAGATGGCCACCAGTTATACACCTCACCCCAGGATCTTCACAGTGACTACCTCAGGGGACATGCTCCTTGTCCTCTTCCCTTGAGCAGGGATACTTGATCCTTAGCTGAAACAAGATTTCTCTTCCCACCAGTTCTTGTCACAATTCTGCTCTTATTTCATTCACTGGGCCAGGAAAAGGTGACATCTAAACTGTCCCTGATGCTCTTGTATTTCTCCAGGTAACGTCAGACACCAGAAGCCCTTGAACCTCTTCAACTGCATGCTGTGGCTGGAGGAAATTTCAAATATCAACACTTGTGAGGTGGCACTTGTCACCTTCTCTTCTCAGCTGAGAGGAAGACAGTAGGATGGTCATATCCCTCACACAGGCTGACCTGCAGGCCACCTCCCTATCTGTGCATCTGTGCTGTCTTAGGAGGGCAGGCCCTGGGCACCATGACCCCTCACAGAGTGAGGCTTCCATGATGGGTCTTCGTGCCCACACCACAGGCACCCAGGGCTATAACTCTGCTCTATTTCCTCCAACTGTAGAAGACATCTCATGTCCCTGAGCTCACAAGGAGACCACTCCCTCCCTCATTCTCCCCACCCAGCAGTCACCAGGGTATTTGCATGCTGCTCCCTGGGGAGGGCCTTCCTGCAAGGCTGACATAAAAGCTAAGCTCTAACCTGCCCTTGACTCACCAGGACTCCTCAGCTCAGCTTCTCAAAATGAGACTCCCTGCTCAGCTCCTGGGGCTGCTGCTGCTCTGGATCCCTGGTGAGGACAGAAGGGATTAGGAAGGAGAAGGGGGAGAAAGGTGAACCCTGGGCCCCATATTTTAGCCATGTGTGCTCTGCGCACATGAGAGATGTGCAGGTCTGTCTTCCAGGATGAGGTAGCTGAGGTCAATTTATGTGAAAGATTATTCCTTAAGGAGCAAGGGACTGGTTCTGATGAATGTTGTCACATAATACACAGGGGATATTGAAAAGAATTCTAGAGAGGCTCTTAGAGCTTACTCAATTTGAGTTCTTTATGTATATGAGTAGTTTTAGTGTATAAATCAAAAACAAAAATTAATTTAGTCTGAAATATACAAAAAAATGGGATAACTTTTCTTAACGTTTCTACATAAACTTATATTGCTCTGTGATTTTTACAGGAACCAGTGGGGATATTGTGATGACCCAGACTCCTCTGTCCGAGCCTGTCACCCCTGGACAGCCAGCCTCCATCTCCTGCAGGTCCAGTCAGAGCCTCCTACACAGTAATGGAAACACATATTTGTATTGGGTTGTGCACAAGCCAGGCCAGGCTCCACAGGGCCTAATATATCAGGTTTCCAACCGCTACACTGGGGTCTCAGACAGGTTCAGTGGCAGTGGGTCAGGGACAGATTTCACACTGAGAATCAGTAGGGTGGAGGCGGAGGATGCTGGGGTGTATTACTGCTGGCAAGGTATAGAGAACCCTCCCACAATGGTACAGCCCCAAACAAAAACCTCCCTGCCTGGGTGGCCCAGCTGCCACATGAGCTCTGGTCTGGGCAGCATCTCAGCATATTCTCTGCCCTGTGAGAGGAAGCTGCTGGGAACTCAAGGAACAGGTGCAGCTGAGGGCTGTGGACCATGATTGCCTGGGCCACAGCTCAGGCCACACCCATGAGAGGCCCTGTCAGTTGCAGCAGCCTGGCTTGGCATGTGGAGGTCAACACAGAGCTGTCGAGCCCCCTCTGAATGAGCAGACAGGATGAGTATGGACACTGCAGAGGGAGCAGGACCTGGGCCCTTGGCAAGATGTGGCCAAGTTAGTGAAGAGAAGAAGTGAAATGCTAGAGGTCCCTCCAAAAGCTGCTCTATGTGAAATTCAAATTAAAACCTAATAAAACAAATAAACAAATGAAACAGAAAAATGACTTTTCATGCAATAACTATTAAAAGGAACAGCATAAAATTGACTTATTATTTTTGCATAAGGTATTGTATTTCTCTCATTATAACATGTCATGTTCCACAACTAAACACTCAAGGTCACTTCAGGTGAAGTGGGCTCCACAAAATACCCACAAAAGGACAGAGTAATACCTTTTGTTAGGGTCATCTGGTGGCTGCTCTGACCTTAAGGGTCCATGGAATGAGAGAGAGGAGCAAGTGCTGAACCCTTTTATTGGGAAAAAAACATGCAAATGAGGCAAGGGGTCAGGATTCAGGAGGTGGAGTCAGCTTTGTGGTGTCTGCTGTCAGCAGATTGACTGAGGTATAGGAAGGCCACAACAAAGGCAGAGCAAGAGAAGGGGACACACAAAGGGAGTTTCCATGGAACCTTCTATCCCTAACAGGCAAAGGGCAGGATGACAAAGGAAACAGGTGAGTGTAACTCAACCCTAGGGGCATAAAAGACCAAGTCAGGAGTCATGGCACTACCCCGCCAGACACAGTGATCTTTTAGGTCCCAGTGGTGCATCAGGACTGGGAGGCCTGGTCACTCAATGTGGTCCCCACAATTACAGGATTTAGCAGAGTACAGGGATGATAAAGACTCCAGTCACCCTGCCTGGAACCCCTCGAATGCCTGCCAGCATGTGGGGAAGGATCAGAGTTAGAAAAGTCATTCATTAGTCTCCCAGAGGGTGGAAGGTTGACCCTGGGGCCCTGTAGACTCTGGGTTTCTACTACCTCAAGGCTTCCTAAAGATCCTGGCTAGATGACCCTCAAGTCATGTCACAGTTTTCTAGTTGGGTCACCAGGGCTGCTGATGCTCTGGACCCCTGGTGAGGACAGAAGGGTTGAGGAAGGAGAATGTGGTGGAGGGTGAGCTATGGGGTTCCCATTCTGTCCAAGGGTGGGGACCTGAGGGCATCAGCCCAGCTCAGATGCCTGGGAATGACTGCAGGGAGATGGTCACTCAGGAGAGCCATTATGGTCAAGGTGAATATGATGTTGACCCAAAGGCAGAGCTGGGCTGGGAAGGTCAGCAGGAGATGCAGTTGGGAGGCCAGGTGCCATCCACTGGCCACAGAAAACACAGCAGGCAGGATCCTGGGAGAGTCCCTTGGTAATAGAGGAGGTGTCCTCTGCTTTCTGACCTAGCCCCTTTCCTCTCCCTGAGCACAGCACATGTCCAGGGAGAATCCCAGACTGAGGTCCAGGGCTCATCTGCTGTCCTATCTGTCAAGGAGACTCCATGCAACTGCCCAGGTCAGCTGGGTTCTCTTCCCCACACTCAACCTGAAACATAGGTTTGTAATATTTTTTAAAGAAATGTGAGGTAACATTCCCTCATGTATAATTAACAAATTACCATGAGGAAAACCAATAAGAAAGAAATGATTAATGCAAAGAAAATCAAGAAATCAGGGAAATACTCCACTGTACATTCAAGATTGTATATTTTGACTTCATTGTCTGAGGTTCAGTCTTCCAAGTGTTCTCTGTGTTTTGATGCCTTCTTTTGAATCTAACATTTGGTTTGTTGATTCCTTCATTTTCAGGATTTCTGTTTGTATTTTTCTCACAATCTCTAACACTTTATTGAAGTGATCTTTTTCTATCTGTATTTGAAATGAATAAAACACACTGGATGTATGGGACAGGGTCAAAAAAAACAACAAATGCTTTATAGGCATTCCATAAAATCAGGAGACATTTAATAAGAAAAAAGATTGTAAAAAGTAATCATTCTTGGAAATTTCCCAGATGACAGGAGGATTATGGACATTCAGGTTAACTATGCTTGAAGGCCCCAAATAGGACTAACCTAAAGATGGTCACACTAAAATAAAATATAAACAAATTTTGAAAATTTACAGAGATAGTTTTGAAAGCCACAGGATAAAAGCAACTCACAACATCCAAGGGAACTACCATGTGGCTATCAGAAGAAATATGCAGACAGGAGGAAAGAGAATAATGTCTGTAAAATACTAGGAATAAGACTCTCAAGGAAGAATAACCAGACATTGACCCCCTTTTTCCCCATGCAATTTGTAAGCTATCTTTTAGCAATTATCAAATTTTGCCAGTTTTTGATCCTCATAAAAATAGAATCATGGGTAATGAGCTGTGGTGTATCTGTGGCCTGTGTCACTTGCAGGGATCTTGAAGTCAGTGGCCATTTTCACTAGTATATAGTATTTCATTGCATGCACTTCCCTTTTTCTATCTATCCATTCTTCCCTTGATTGGCATTTAGCTGATTCAGGTTGAAGTTATCACAGATAATGCTGTGTGGTCCCTGCACATGGGAATCTGTGCACATCTGCATGTGTTCTGAGTGGAAAGCCTGGATCACAGGTACGTGCATGGTCAGGGCAGGTCTCCAACACAGGGACCATTTCACATTTCCAAACACATGAGAATGTTCTAGATCACTCCTCAGACTGCACTCCATGTTTTTCTTGGTTCAGTTTTGTGATCTTTCTTCTAAAGGTTTCTGCTGGTTTGTTGGAAATTTCACTCTCTGATGATTATTGATGTTGAGCCTGTTTTATACACCAGGTGACTGTTTGCACATGAGGCTGAGAGAGAAACTTTCCTATGAAGAAGTTTTGTTCATAGTTTTTGTAATGTCATCTCTGTCATAAAAACTGACCATCTATGCATTTATCTATCTCTGAACACTTGATTTTGTTCCCCTGGGCATCTTGGCTGAGCTCACACAGCACCAGGGTCCTGCACCCACAGGGTAAGAATTCATCATGGTTCTTCTCCTGATTGGCCTTCTTTTAGCTTCCTGTCACTCACTGGTTGGTGGAGCACTACTGCACAGAGCAGGGCACACACCTTCAGAGACACCCACTCAGTGGGCCTGATCTGATGGTTGAGTGCTGGGGCTGACAAGGAGAAAGAAACAGGGTGCAGAAGAACTTCTCCAGGCCTAGAAAAAACCCCCATTGGTCTCAGAGTCTGGCTGCCTCTGAACAGTGCCCTCAGCAGGTGGAGGCAGCAGGAGGATCAGCTGGGGTAACCCAGCCTCACACTTCTGCTCCCTGGGAGGTTTTTGTCATGGCCTGTGTCTCTGTGGGAGGGGAACTGCTATACTGTTGACAGTAATAAGTGGCAACATCTTCAGGCTCCAGGCTGCTGATGGTGAGAGAATAATCTGTCCCAGATCCACTGCCACTGAACCTCGAGGGGACCCCAGATTGCAAACGGTTGGTATAATAGATCAGGAGCTTAGGAGCTTGCCCTGGTTTCTGCTGGTACCAGCTTAAGTAATTCCTAATGCCCTGACTGGCCTGGCAACTGATGGTGACTGTTTCTCCTTGAGATTTAGACAGGGAGGTTGGAGACTGGGTCATCGTGATGTCACATTTGGCACCTACAATTGAACACATGAGAAGAAATATGCACACAATTAATAATGTCACAAGAGGATTTCCCTGAACACCAGGCAGCACTGATGAAATTGTTCTGAGCACATCCCCAGTGCTGTCCCTCCTTACCTGGGAGGCAGAGCAGCAGGAGCCCCAGGAGCTGAGCAGGGGCCCTCATGGCCATGCTGCGTCCTGATGGGCCTGACTCCTGCACAGGGTGTGAACAGCCTTTAAGAAATCCTCAGGGCAGTGGGCTGTGCTGTTGGCACATGCAAATCAGCAGGGCTGGGCAGGCTGGGCACAGCTGCAGGGAGGCTCCTCTCAGGCCTGTCCAAGTGTCCCAAGGAGTCCCAGCATAGGCTAGGGCAGCACAGATTTGCCTGGAGAAAATGTGTTTCCTGAGAGGCCCAGGAGAGAACCATCCCTCGCTCCTGTGAGCAGAGAGTCCTCTTGGTCTCATCAAGATTCAGGACACACTTCTCCTGCTCACTCTCCAACCAAGATGAAGTTCATGAGCTCTGTCACATCCCCACACCCTGCAGGAGGAGTTACTGAACTCTTCCTTTTTATACCTGAGCACAATATTTATTCCAGAGAGGCTTCCTCTACACCTGACTCCTTTAAGACCTGGGCATGATAAATTATCAGTGTTACCAGCCAGAAATGCAAAGGTGGGTAAGAAGGAGCAACAGAAAGGGACAAAACACACCAAGTGCATGCATCATTGTTGGTAAAGAAGGGAAGGATGTTGACCATGTGTCTGCTGTCCCTTCATCCCAGCTGAGCTCTGGTCCTGCTCACTCTGAAGGCTCCAACACTTCCTCTGACCTTGGCTGCCAAGGTTAGGAGTTGGCCCTTCCACACCTGAAATGTCAGCTCCCTCCCGGTCCACAGGCTGTGTCACCCATCAGGACACGTGTTCCCTGAGATCCTCTCATTATTGCTTGTACCCCTCCCCCAGCTCCACCTGAGCTTTGACTTCAGAAGCTAAAGGTTTCCTTTACCAACTGCTTCTTTGCCCTGAGTCTACCTTGTTTCCTAACCTGTCTTTATTCTGTCACCAAATCTTACCCAGGTCCTAAGAGAATCTGTAAGCAGGCAGACAAATTAATGGAGAGCTTCTATTTTACCTCAAATATAATTGAGGGTGGATTCATTACTCAAAAAACTGTTAAGCTAATTAATATAGACTAATAATGCTGGTAAAATAATAAGACCTGCTGCAAAATAACACATCATATGAAGAAGAGAGAAGAGGGAGAAGGAGGGCCAAGAGGGGAGGGCCAGGAGGGGAGGGAGGGAGGGAGGGAAAGGGGAAAGATGGGAGGCAGTGGATGAAAAGGAACACAAACAACATCTAAAAAATAACTTTCAACCCAAGTTTCTACAGCTAGAAAATAGAGATTTTTAGATTGAAGAAAATGTAGAAACCATTCAAACAGGAAATGCCCACATGACACATCCAGGCAAAGGTGGGTGGCAGTAGATGAAGGTCTCATTTGTACAAAGATGGAAAGCAGGAATGAATTTTATAAACTTTCTTTTCTTACTTAAATGTCAGTGATAGCTAATGGAACCTGTCCTCAATATTATAAGGAGGCACCCTGGGGTGTGTAACTTATCACAGTCAAATGCCTGAGGACAGCACAGTTGACCTGTTTCCTGCAGAATCCTGCTGTTAGGAAAGCTGAGAGGATCCTTCAGGCAGGAGGCCTCCAGAGGGACAGTCAGGAACAGACTCAGCCACCAGGATGTCCCAGTGCCCTGCCTCCTGATTCCCTCCAGCTGTTCACACTCTCCCCTCCACACAGGACAGGGGTGGTCTCTTACCAATCCATGACCAGGAAGTGGCAGTGAGTGACTCCAGAGGCCAGGACACTAAGATCTCTGCCTACTGACCACTCTGGGAGGAGAACTTCTCCAGGGAAGCCAGAGGACCCCTGGTGAGGACCCCCAGGCAGCCCAGGGCAGGGCCACAGTGAGAACTCCAGCTCCTTGCTATGGCACCATCAGCTGGCCAACATAGGGGAGGCCCCTGGAGACCCACCAGAGAAGTCCTTCCATGGCTTCCCCTGTGGTTAACACTCCACAACACCTGGGGACAAATCTTGAGCCAGAAGTACCTGGGAAGCCCCTACTGATTCCTATCCCACAAAAGAGGAGTGAGAATAAAATGGTCATGGGTGAAATTAGTTGGTGCAACTTCTCATACAGAAATACACAGTGCATGCAGGGAAATAGTAAGAAATTCTAAAAGGATTGGCCAGACTCTAATTTCTGTTCCCTGTAAAGAGCAGCAGTGCTTCCTTGGGTGAGCATGCACACTGGAGTACCTACCTTGCATGATGTTATTAGCATCTTATAGTATTTTTGGCCAAATATGGTGTTGTTCTTCACTATCTCTTCTACTGTCTGACCAGGGAAACAGTGATGTTGCTTCTTTTTAAGAAAATACTTTACAGTAAAAGGTAAAAATAACCTTCAATAAGTCACTTCTTTTCCAGGGCTCCTATCCCACACCACCTGGAGACCATGGGATCCACAGGGTGCAAACACAAGGAGATGGAGCCTCCTCAGCCTGGGTCCCTGTGACACTACATGCAGCTGTCCTTGCCTGGCCCTGGAGGAAACAGCCTGAGCAAGATTCTGTGTTGTCCCTGCTGTGACATGGGCAGTGGTGACATCTACCCTCCCTGAGTGCACTGAATGCACAAAAGAAAACTTTAATGACAGCAGAGAGAGACCACAGGGTCTTGTTCATTTCCTAAAATGAGGTGGTCTTAATAGGTAAAAGTTGAAATTAAATTTATGCTTGAAATATAGATCAGCTTCTCAGGGCTGAGGCTCTGGTGAGTTTATCTGCAGGTGCTAAGGTTTTGTCCATCCTCTTTGTCCAGGCCAGAGTCCAGACACAGCAGGATAAAGAGGGCCAATATGAATGGTTACAAATACTCTGAATTTGTTTCTTTCAATGCTTTAGGACTGAGCTTCTCCTGTCTTCATCTGAGCTCAATGTAAAGAGAATAATCAACCTCTGCCCCACTGCTGTTGTCTACTGGAGCAGTTGGAAGATTAGTTTGAAATTTCTCCTAGTGAATAAAACAACCTGTGCTTTTTATCCTGCATGTGTGTGAACTTAAACATGGCATTTCTTACCTGAGACATTCAGGTAAGAGGACACTCCAGAGCAATGATTCTCAGGTTACATGGTTCCATGATGCCCATGCTGACACCATCTGGCGTGCTCAAACTTGACTCACCTGAATTTGAGAAGATCAAAAAAGAAAATATCTTTGGGCATTTTAGCAGCAAGAGTAGAGTCTGAAACAGCTTCCAGGGTCCACTTCTCTCTCTGGAGTAATTACCCAGTGTCCCCTGCTCTCTCCAGCTCCTGAGCATGATACAAGCATGGTGCAGACACCTCTTCTGAGCTCCCTGCTCCCCTGGAGGATCTGAAGGTGACCTGGAAACAGGGGACTCAGTGCTTCCCTCTGCTGAGTGCTTCCAGGAAGCACTCAGCAGGCTTCCTTTTTAGGGGGCCCTCCTGTGATCAGAGCCAAGCTGAGGAACTGCTTTTGTATCTCAGGGTATTGAGCTATGAGGAGGCAGACCCCTGCCTGACATTTGTCTTCATCCTATATGTAGGAAACAGGCTCACACAGAACATGTGTGTGCAGGATGTGTTCTTGGTCCATGCAACTGGATTCCTAGGGCTCTGTCCTCATGGGGACACTCTCCTGACAGCCAAGGTCACAAAATGCCACAGGTTTCTCTGTGCAATGCACAGCTTTCTGTCTTCTGATGAGATGGTTTTTAACTACTCTGGTGGGATCCCATCCCATGTTCCTTCACTACACACTGCAACCCTGGTCAACTCCACCTGGTGACACAAACAGCACAATTCACAGACCAAAGTAATTTCCAGATACAGATTGCCACATTACAAACCAGTACCTTAGATATAAGTCTTCATTTACAAGATAGATCCAATATTATTTTTTTAATTTCTTACTTTTTTTCATATTGAAGTATTTTTGCATGAATTTTAACATTTTAAAAATATTGCATTAAAATAAAATTCATGAAAATACCCACATTGTGGAACTCCTTACACTTGGCCCCAAGGCCAATGCCTCTCTGTCCTCAGCCTAGTGTGGAGCAAGTCCCATAGATGGTGAGGACACTGGTGACTTTCACACACCAGAGACCCCACCTTCACTGAGGAGGACACTGGCCTGGAACAACACCCTCCACAAGGACGACCCAGGGCTCCAGAGCCCATGGGAGAGTCTGAGTGTGGAAGCCGTCCACCCAGACTCCTCAGGAATAAGCTCCAGGGCCCTGAGCTGGGCTAGAACATCAGAGAACAGAGGGAGGGGAGGTAGCCCAGGGTCTGCAGGTGGCCCGGTCCTGAGAGGGGAAAGCACCCCACACAATAGCAGGGGGAAAGGAGGCCTAGGGAGAAGGCTCAGCCCAGAGTCTCCCTGGTGCTAGGCAGGCCTCACACTGACCTCAGCCCCAGAAGGGGGACGTTGGTGAGCTCTGCATGTCCTGTCCCAGACTCTGGGGTTGAAAAGTGATCCTCAAGTAATCATCATCATCATCAGACAATCTTCTCTGGCTCTGTGGGCTGAGACCCAGGCAGAGTAGTGTGAAGATACTGCCATGAGGTTCCAAAGCCACAGGCCAAGGATGGGAAACTGCATGAGAACCCAGGATGAGGACAATGAGCTTCTAAGTTCCTGAGAGACCTTCAAAGTGTTCACCTGGGGAGGTGGTGGCTTCTTATTTCTGGGGCTGTTGTGTGGTTGTTTAGTTTTGTGGTCATTGTTGTGGTTGTGGTTTTTGGTTTAATACTGAAGAATGAACACTGGGGCACTCTACCACTCAGATTTTCTCCCTCTCTTTTATTTACTTACAAATGTATTTATTTATTTTTATTGTGATAAGTTCTAAGTTTCCCATGCTGGCCGCTAACTTCCAGTCCTGCTGTCTCAGCACCTGAGTTCATGGGATCACATGCCAGCACCACCAAGCTCAGGTCTTGGTTTTATTTCAAGATATTTCTGATTATTTTGTGAAAGATAAAAATATGAAGAACCTATTGACCATGAACCACCTGTCTGCACATTTGCTTCCCATCAAACTAGATCTAGCCAAAACAATGAGTCATAACTAAGATCATAGAATGTACCTAGGTTACTCCTCAGACAACTTTATAAGAGAGATGTTATTACTCCCATGTTGCAGATGAGGAACTGAGGCTTCAGCAAAATGAAGTAACTAACCCAATGTCACACACAATTCTTAAGTTGCAGTGTCAAGATTCTAAGTGTCTCTGGTGCGTGTTGCATTAAACATGCCACACCTCCTCCAGCTAGGAAGAAACCTGGGGACCACAAGAGGCCACTGGGCTGCCTATAGGAAGGGTAGGTGTCTAGGTTACATGAAGACATAAGCATATGGGATTAGGATGAATCCACAGGGGACTGAAATATCACCAAAGGGATGTGAGTTTGCAGGTCTCAGGTGGAAATTCATAGGATAATTCACCAAGATTGAAGCCTGGGAGGCCACTGCGGGGTTTGTCCCCACATTCCCAGGCTGCACAGAAGCCTTGTTCAGGGCTGGGAGAGGGACAGGCTGGTCCTGTGGAAGGAAGTCACAGAGTCAGTGTGTGGAGACAGACAGGGCCTGAGGCTGGGAGGCCATGGAGCTCTGCCAGGGAGCCTGAGGCTGCTGATAAGGGCAGGGAGCGCCCGTGGGTCTGGGAGAGAAGTAGGCCCTGTGCTCCTGAGGACATAGTGCCTGGTGCAGTTGACACACAGGAAGACTGGGGAAGCCATTGTCACCTCCATGCTAACTGCGGGTTAGCCCTTTATCCTCTACATATCTAGAATCAACTGACCATAGAAGAATGGAATCCTCCAAAGATATCAAGCTCCAAACATCCAACAGGGATCCAGTCATTATGGTGATAACCAAAGGCAGTAGATAGTCAGGATTCTAAGTGGTTCTCCCAAAGAACCTTGTCCCTGTATCAAAATCCACCCCAGGAATTCAAAAAGGATTTCTGGAAAAATTCTTTTGAACCATTTTATAGATGTAATGACACAGATGGTGTAAGAGAGGAAAGCCTTTCACATCTGCATGTAGAGTCAGAGGAAGGAAATCTCATGCCATTGAAGATTGGATGTGGGGACATGGTCTAAGGCTGGTCTTGGAGGTGGCACTAGCCACAGTGCAAGCATTTAGATCAGCTTCAAGTAACTCTGTTATGATGACCACAGGGAAATTGAGACCTCAGCCTACAACTGTGGAAAGATGACTCTGCCTCAATCACTGGACCTGGAAGAAGACCATGAGCTTCAGCAAGGAGAGCTGCACACTGACTGCCCAATTTCAATCTTCTCAGGCTGGGCTGAGGACCCAGCCTGGACTCCTAAGGGACATGTGAGGGAAAGAACACACTGCTCAATAGGTGGGAATTTTATGCTAGCCACAGTAAACTAGGAGAGACATCACACTGCCATATCTCATCAGAAGGATCAGAAAACAATACACAAGAGCAATTGTACCACATGGCTCATTACTGAGGGGACCCTCAGCTCTCTGCTCTCTCTACAGTGCAGTCAGGATCTGCCTTCTTCTGCCAGAGGTTTCCTCCTGATCTGTCCACACCCACACAATCCAGGCTGAACTCAGGGCCTTAAAGAAGAAAATGGTGGCATTTCAGGTAAATGGATGGAAGTGGAGAACATCATGACAAGTGAAAGAACCCGACTCTCGAAGGTGAGGGTCCCATGTCACCCTCTGGTGCAAAAGCTAGAGCAAATGAAAGGGAAAGGGGGTTAAGGTGACATGAAGAGATAAGGACAACCAGTGGCAAAGGAGACAGAGATTGGGGAAAGGGGTCTGGGACAGGGAGGAAATGTGGAAGGAAAGCACCACATGACACCATGTGCTTGGGCACAGACACCACAGCACACCAGTGAGCCCAGCTCCACAAAGGTCAAGAGCCCACCAATGACAAAGGAGCAGATGAATAGACAGAAGGAGGACAGGAGAGAAGAGGGAGAGGGTGGGGATGGAAGAAAAAGAAAGAGGGGCCACCAGGGACTATGATGGAGCACAGTATATCACATGCCTGCAGAATGTGCCCAGGGAACCATCTGTTTTGCAGAACTACAATGCACCAAAAGGAGCCTTTACAATAGTAAAGAGAGCACTAAAGTAGAGTCATGAAAAAGGGAAATCCACTTACCCAGAAAATATCTTTATAAGTAAATGAGGCATAAAGTATAGAAGTCAGTTGTGATAACCAGATCTACACTGCACCTGAGGTGGCTCAGGATCATCATGAGATCCCCCAGGAAACACTCTGAGGATGTCTTTAGGGCAAGGAGAAGACAGAGGAGTGATCTGCCCACCACTTTCTTCCAAGGGGTCCTGTACTCTGGAACTTTCTGAGATTCTGCACTTTTCCTGTTCCTGCCCTGTGAGTTCCCACCCATTCTCCTTCATTTCCTTTCCTTCTGCTCATTCAGAAAAAAACACAGGAAGACCTCAGCCTGGGGAAACTGCAAACAGGCACGTTTGACAGGTTCAGAGGATGCTGCCCACTCGAATCAGGACAGCCACAGAGGTTCAATTAAACTAAGAGACACATGGCAGGGTCCTCAGCTGATGGTGGCCCAAGTTCCACACAGAGGAGTGGGTGTGTCAGAGGTCCTGGGCTGGGGAGAAAAGCAGCACAGCCATGTTGCCCAATGCAACACAGGCTCACTCTGCCCCACTGTGGGTGAGGAGGACTGAAACCAGTGTCCCTGTGCAGGGAAAAGGACCTTATCCTCAAGACACCTTGGCGCCAATCCCAAAAGAACAGTAGTGCACATGGAACCCCGGGAACATGGTGAGAGTGCCTGAGTGCTGTTCTGACCTACGAATCTACTTTAAAACCCAGGGTGGTGGCACTTGCTCCCTTGTGTCCCTGACAAGGAGGAGCAGAAGGGAAGGGATGTCTCTATCATCTATGAGAAGGAACTAATGCAGAATCTTCCTTGTCCACACTGTTCCATGTGCTAGGGGTCCATCTCCTGGGAAATGTTTGGTGGCTCTGAGTGTCAAATGCATGGAGATGACTAGGAAAGAATGAGCACCAGTTACAGACCTCGCCCCAGGAGCTTCACATTGACTATCTCAGGGGACATGCTCCTTGTCCTCTTCCCTTGAGCAGGGCTACTTGATCTTCAGCTGAAACACGATTTCTCTTCCCACCAGCTTCTTGTTACACTTGTGCTCTTATTTCAGTCACTGGGCCTGGAAAATGTGACATCTAAACTGTCCCTGATGCTCTTTTATTTCTGCAGGTATCATCAGCCACCAGAAGCTCTTGAACTTCTTCAACTGCATGCTGTGGCTGGAATAAATTTCAAACATCAACACTTGTGAAGTGGCACTTGTCACCTTCTCTTCTCAGTTGAGAGGAAGACAGCAGGATGGTAATTTCCTCACAGAGGCTGATCTGCAGGCCACCTCCCTATCTGTGCATTTGTGCTATCTTAGGAGGGCAGGCCCTGGGCCCCATGAACACTCACAGAGTGAGGCTTCCATGATGAGGCCTCCTGCCCACACCACAGGCACCCAGGGCTATGTCTGTGCTCTAATTCCTCCAACTGTAGAAGATATCTGATGTCCCTGGCTCACAAGGCAGTCCCCTCCCTCATTCTCCCCTCCCAGGACTCACCAGGGCATTTGCATGCTGCTTCCTAGGGAGGATCTTGCTGCAAGGCTGACATAAAAGCTCAGCTCTAACCTGCCCTTGACTCACCAGGACTCCTCAGTTCAGCTTCTCAAAATGAGGCTCCCTGCTCAGCTCCTGGGGCTGCTGCTGCTCTGGATCCCTGGTGAGGACAAAGGAGAAGGTGGAGGGAGGGGAGCCCTGGGCCCCCATTCTGCCCATGTGTGCTGTGTCCACATGAGGGATGTGCAGGTCTGGCAGCTGAGGTCATTTGATGTGAGACAGTATTTCAGAAGGAGCTAAGGACTGGCTCTGATAAAAGTTGTCACATAATATGAGGGAGTTGTTGAAAGTAATTCTAGAGAGGCTCTTAGCTTACTCAGTTAGAGTTCTTTATATATATGAAGAGTTTAGTATGTATAAAACAAAAACATAAATTAATTTAGTCTGAAATGGACAAAAAATGGGAAAACATTTCTTAAATCTTCTACATAACCTTGCATTGCTCTGTGATTTTTACAGGAACCAGTGGGGATGTTGTGATGACCCAGACTCCTCTCTCTGAGCTCATCACCCCTGGACAGCCAGTCTCCATCTCCTGCAGGTCCAGTCAGAGCCTCCTACACAGTGATGGAAAAACCTATTTGCACTGGGTTGTGCACAAGCCAGGCCAGGCTCCACAGGTCCTAATATATGGAGTCTCCAACCGGTTTACTGGGGTCTCAGATAGGTTCAGTGGCAGTGGGTCACGGACAGATTTCACACTGAGAATCAGCAGGGTGGAGCCTGATGATGCTGGAATATATTACTGTGTGCAAAGTCTACATATTCCTCCCACAGTGGTGCAGCCCCGAACAAAAACGTCCCTGCCTGGATGGCCCAGCTGACACATGAGTTGCTGGTCTGTGCAGCAGCACAGCAGATTCTCTGCCCTGTGAGAGGAAGGTGCTGGGAACTCAGAGAACAGGGTGCAGCTGAGGGCTGTGGACCATGACTGCCTGGGCCACAACTCGGGCCACACCCATGTGGGCTGAGGGTGTTAAAGAAATGCCTATCACTAATGGAAGGAATGCAGCCTATTTTCCATGTTTTAGAGGGTTAAGGATGGATTTTACTTTAGAGTTGCTATAGAGAGTGAGTTGTGGAACTATGATGACTAATAAACATGGGCTAGACATGTTGGAGGATATAATGGCGGTGAGAGTGCCATTGCACCAGAAGAAGATACCCAGTGGGGAATAAATGGTGTGGTTGATGGTTAGGTTACAGTGGCAAAAAAAAACTGCCAGAAGGGAATTGGGAGTTGTGGATTCCAGAAGGCAAACCCAAAGAATTATGGTGTGGTTATTTTCCTCGGGTTCCCATAAAGGAACATTCTGCAGGGGTTTAATAGGATCCTTTTTGTAGGATGAGTTGAGCAAGCTGGAAACATCTGCACTGGAAACTTTTATTGGAACTGTGGCAACTAAGAGCCATGCTAGGGAAGTGCATAGAAAGCAATTTGGTGGACTTGCAGCAGGGAGAGTTTGGTTTAGGTAGGATAATGTGTCAGTGATGATGTGTAACCAGGTAAAGATTGGTGAAGCCTGAGAGTCAGAAGTGTGTTGGCTTTCTAGGGATGCGAGCAGCCATTGTTCTGAGTATTTTGTGTTGGTTGAGACAAGAGATACTGGGGACTCTACAGAAACATATTCCTGGGTAATGGATAAGGAACCACAGGGAGTGGAAGCATACCCACCACAATAAAAGGAAGCCTTTACTCCTGCTGCCCAGCGTGGGTTCCCAGGGTCTGGGATGGTCAGCTTGTATTGGTGGGAGGCAGACTCAAGTTTAAATTTTCCTATATTTAATTGCCCTGAATATGCATCATGAATTCTGCATGACCAATAGGGGCAGCCTCCATAGGTTTCCAGCCACTGTTTGCAGTAATCCTTATTTTGGTCATATAGAAAACATAAGTAAGGGTGGCTGGCTTGTTTAATGAGCTCAGAGGAAGAGGAAGAGAGTACAATATAGATGGCTGAGGAGCACACTGTTAGAGGGCAGTCAGAAGTGGTAGCCAAGTTGGTGGTCCGGGTGGTTTTTGTGTGTATATTTTTCTCATTTTGAATCTCCAGACATACGATGGTGAAGGCATTACCCTTGGGGTGAGGACGAGGATGAGGATCAGAAAGTTAAGGTACATTTTCGGATATGTTCTCAGCTATGGGTGTATGGGCAGAAACACAAGAGAGACGAATTTTTAAAGGGTCAGTAGGGTGGGGAGAGCAAGAGTATGTAGGTGTGCATTCTTGTGAGTCCTCTGGTCCGATGTTGCCAGAATCAGTTTCCTGGATGCATGGTTTGAGCCTGGAAATGTGAATCCATGGAGTTAATTGATTATTTGTGAGTCTGAGTTTTGCTGCTGAGGGGGTGCACATGATAGCCGAGGCAGGGCCCTCCCATTTGGGGTGCAGTTGGGGTCTTTCACCTGGGGGGCAGTAATATACCTGTTGGCTGGGTGTTAGGGTGAGGGTGTTTTGAGTAATGGTTGGGTCAGGTAAAAGCCAGTCCTGGTATTTCCAAAGTTTAGAGCATAGATGGAAAAGGAGAGGTAGAGTGTAGGAATCAGGTACAGGTAATTGTTCAGTCTGTATTTTGGGGGGTTAAGAATGAACGGCCGTATATAACCTCAAATGGGGAAAGGTTGGATGGTTTCTTTGGTAAAGTCCTGAGATGCAACAGGGCCAAGGGGAGGACCTTAGTCCAGTCTAAGCTTAATTCCATGGTGAATTTGGTGAGGGTTTCTTTGAGAGACCGATTAGTTCTTTCAACTTTCCCGGAAGCTTGGGGATGGTAAGGGCAATGGAAATGCCAAGGGAGTGATAGTGTGCTAGCTAGCCCCTGAGTTATCTGTGAGGTAAATTCTGGGTCATTATCTGATTGGATGGAAGTGTGAGATAGGGCAGGTAGGACACAAGGGGAGGAGGAGTGATTGAAAAGCTTCAGGTGGTTAAGAAAGGGCACTCATAGAATTGCTCAAAGGGGCTAAGGCCTGAGAGGGCCCTTGGGGCTGCCTGAATTTAGGTGAGGGCCAACAGCAGGAGATTGGGCCAGAAGAGCCTAAGTTCAATAGCGAATTTAGTGAGATGATCCTTGAGAATGCCGTTAGGCCCCTCAACCTTACCCAAGGATTGGGGTTGGTAGGAGATGTGGAGCCTCCAAGTGATGTTGAGGCCTTTGGAGACTAGTTGAACAACCTGAAAAGTGAAGGCTAGACTGTTGTCTGACTGGACGGAGGCGGGAAGTTCGAACTTGGGAATGATCTGCTCAATGAGGATGGAGGCAACAGTGTCAGCAGTTTCCCTGGATGTAGGGAAGGCTTCTATCCAACCTGAAAAAGTATCAACCAAAGTAAGTAGGTATCGGAGCTTTTTGTGCCTAGGCACATGAGTGAAGTTGATCTACCAGTCTTCGCCTGGCTGGTGGATCCTCATCTGAGGTGTGGAGAGTTTAGGTTTGAAGCTTCCTTGTGGGGATACTGTAGAGCAGACAGAATAAGCAGAGTGGACCTGCTGGAGAGTAGTTATCATTCCTATGAAGTGAAAGAGGGGTTGTGAAAACTGGAAAAAGGGGTTAGAGAGTGTTTTAGATGGGCACAGAGTCTCTGGAGCCAGTGGAGTTTGTCATGAGTCATAGGTCTCCATCTTGGGCACCAGGGCTGGTAATTTTAAAGAAGTAGTTGATTGACTGTTGGTGAATCTATATATCTGATCTTGCAGGAACTTCTGTAGGCAATTTAACAGATGTGGTCCTATTATTGGTCCTACTAGGAGAAACATAAAGAGGACTAATAGGGGTCCTGTGAGGGGGAGGAGCCAAGGCCATACTTGACTGAACATTCCCCATGGAGACTGTTGGCTAGTTGCTGTCTTCTCTTTTTTTAGCTGTTTTTGTCTTTTATTACTCCTAGGAATGAATTTTTGGTTTAACTGTTTTTGGTAGGTGTTTAAGATCAAGCTGGTCAAAATTGACTTTGTTTCTATCTATTGTTAAGAGTCAGCTGAGTTCCCATCAGGGTGGCTAGTGGGGGAACTTGAGAGCAGCTTCTTAGTTCTGCTAGTGTCATTTGCACTAGGATGAGTCCAGGTCTTGCTTGACCATGTGGCTTCCCTTGGAAGCATCAGGGATGTCTCCCTTCTCCAGTGACCCTCCTATTCACAGCAAATGCATGGATTGGCTTTTTATTTTCCAGTGGTCTCATTAATCTCGCTGATCAGGAGGTTATGTGTCCCAGAGTTACAAAGCTCTTTAGATAAGTTCCATGTTCCCTAGATTTAGATTGATTCAGAGGGCAAGAGCCAAACATTCATTTTTTTGGCCCTTTTAATTTAACTTTAAATCTTGATAATAAACATCCAGCAAAGTCAGTTTCACTTTAAATTAAGAGTACTGGGCTTTACCTGAAGTCTGGCCTACTTTGGAGTCATTCTGACATGTAGTAAGATGGGAGGCATAGCTTTATCACAGGTAAGGCAGGCTCTTCATAAATCTTAAGTGCTGTAGTTCTGAAGCTGATCATTGATTTTTAAATATCATTTTATAAAGTTTACATAAATTGTTGTTTAAGTTTACATGAATATTAGCGAACACAATATAATATCACATCTAAAACATGAATTAAAGAAAGGCTGAAACTTTCAACCTTTTGTAGAAAAGTAGCAAAGTACTTTTGTGTTTTGCAGTACACAATAAATCACAAATGTTGACCATTTCATGAAAACATAAACAATGTTTAAGTATATAGAATTATACTGTTGTAGGGACAGACAAAGCAAGGCACCTAAGATAGCACCAAAGATAGGGAAACAGTCCTATTTGGTCACAGCCAGATTCAGATGGCACTGCTTCTGTTGTAATCAATTAATCCCCTGAACCCCAAGTTTAGGTAGTTTCAGAATTTTGCATCCAGCATGTAAGGGGAGGGGCTCAGAAGTTCACAGTCTGCAGAAGTTCACAAAAAGCAGTTTTTGTTTTTGTTTTTTCCTCTGTTCTGGGCAAGTTAACAGTTTAAGGACACCTGGGAGGGGGAGAACTTTTTTTCCCCCTTTCTTCCTCCCCCTGCCAGCTGTTCCCATGGACCCCAGTTGGTAACTCCTTATCTTAGAAATGTAGCCATCTCTGTGAAGCCCCAGCTCAAGGCCAGAGGCCTTGTTCACATATTTTGTGAAAAACTAGTAAGGGGGTGTCTAGATTTTGGAGTGCTGATTTTTCCAGCCAGTGGCAAGTAGAACAGGGCAACATGAAAAGAGGAAGTTTATCTACACTGAATTTTTTTATACGGATTCTTTTGCTGAAAGTCCTGGAGAAGGTCAGTTAAGACTTTTCTGTGGGCCTGGTAGGGAGGTGGAAGACAGGAAGGCAGGGCTGAGAGCAGCTCTGGTGGATCTGAGAATGAGGAAAAAGAGATGTAAAAGAATAATGTGAAAGGGGTTTGGGATTTTCCTAGCAATGAAAACTTGAGCAGTAGAACAGGTAGTGCAGAGGGGAAGATGGGAGTGAGTATCCCAAAAAGCCTGTAAGGGACTTTAATTCTTAGTAACCTGTTTTCAGTGATGACAAAGCAACTTTAAAGGCCATTTTCACCAGATCTTGAATAGGAGTTTGAGGGCTCTCCTCAGCTGGTTTGAGCTTTGGGTTAGCTGGTAAAAGGACATGGTGGGACCCGGTGTGGGCACTGACAGGAGAAGAGAGGAGTGAGTGAGTGGAGGAGTACCTCAGTACCTGCTACCTCAGCAAGGGGGCAATGGTCTGAGAACTGGCGGAGGTTTGGGTTTTTGATCTAGTAAATGGAGGGGAGAAATCAGGTTGCTGAGGTGGGAGTGACAGCAGAGAGTCTGGGGCAGAAGGCTGAGGGTGAGGATCTATTGGAGAAGCATAGTTCAGGGTGGGAGTGAAGGAGGGAAAAGGCCTCCACATAGGGGGATCTCCTTCCACCCTTTTGAGTACTTGCAGAAGTTAAAAAGGTCACACAGAATTTGAGGATCCAGACACCCCTCTGGGGACATTGGTTTTGGTTGTCTAATTGGTAATATGGCCAATTCTGTGCACTGAATTTGATGAGGAGTTTAGGTATGATGCCCGGAGTGAGGGACAACCGGTTAAGTTTAGCCATGAGGCATTTGAGAGGGGAATCAGCTGGGAGGGAAGAAGAGGCTCCCATGATGACTCTCGGCAGGAAGAGAAGAGGTGAATGGCCTGGACTGGAACAGATTTTTTTTGAGTTTCCTTCAGGAGTCCCCGAAAGGAGAAGTCAACCAAAGAGACTCCGGAGAGTCAGGGCTGGGAGGGCAAATGAATTGTCACCCAAGAGCCCAACCAGCGAGACCTTAAGGCCAGGAGTCACAGGCCACCTGATGTCAGGGTTTTTCCAGGAAAGGAGAAGGAGAAAAAGAGAGTCAGGGAGTGCCTATTCTTCTGTCCCTTATAGCTCATCAACCATGAAATGGGCATCCAGAGAGTCCACTGTAACTGTGAAAGTTGTGGTGGGGTGCATTCTCTCCTCCAAACTAGGTGTCAAGTGCCTTGCTGGATGTTCACAGCCAAAGCCTTTGCATATAGCCATTTGGAGATGGATTCCCAAAGAGGGGGAGGGGACTCACTGGTTGTTGATCAGAGGAATTACTTATTGGAGAGCTGAGATTGGGTGGAATGTAGCAGTGCTCAAAAAGGTGAACGAGGACGATGAAACTTGAGAGAGAAGAGGTCCTCAGAATGAGGAATTTCCTCTCCCGGGTCTCAGCACCAATGAAAGGCCAATGTTCATCGTGGGAGATTAAAATGCACACACATAGATAGCAGTGACAAAGATGAAGCACCTTATTACAAGCTGGTGTTAACTTATATAGAAAGTGAGAATCAGTTATCTTAAACCAGGAAACTCCCGGGGCCAATCATAGTAAAGGTCAAGTCATCACCTACAGTGCACGCACATCCACCCTGCATAAGATGCATGGGGGGCATGACTGTCCACGAGTACGGAAGATGGGAGGGCCAATTAGAAAATATTCAAAATAACTTGTTATCCACTCACTGGCAACTTGCCCGCTGCCATATTGCATTAGGGGCTCCTTATCTGAAAGGCCCGGGGAATTCTAGCCGCCCACTGGCAATTTGCCCACCGCCATGTTTGAAAGGCCCAGGGAGTTCCCAGGGAGACTCCCAACAACTAGGAAAGGATGGCCACCAGTTATAAACCTCGCCCCAGGAGGTTCACAGTGATTACCTCAGTGGACATGCTCCTTGTCCTCTTTCCTTGAGCAGGGCTACTTGATCTTCAGCTGAAAAAAGATTTCTTTTCCCACCAGCTTCTTGTCCACTACTGCTCTCATTCCTTTCACTGGCCAGGAAAAGGTGACATCTAAACTGTCCCGGATACTCTTGTAATTCCCCAGGTTACATCAGGCACCAGAAGCTCTTGAACTTCTTCAACTGCATGCTATAACTGGAAAAAATTTCAAACATCAACACTTGTGAGGTGGCACTTGTCACCTTCTCTTCTCAGCTGAGAGGAAGACAGCAGGATGGTCATTTTCCTCACACAGTCTGACCTGCAGGCCACCTCCCTATCTGGGCATTTGTGCTGTCTTAGGAGGGCAGGCCCTGGGCACCATGATCTCTCACAGAGTGGGGCTTCCATGAATGGTCCTCCTGCCCACACCACAGGCACCAAGGGAAATTTCTCTGCTCTATTTCCTCCAAATATAGAAGACATCTGATGGCCCTGGGCTCACAAGGC
The DNA here is from genome assembly GCF_047511675.1 of Marmota flaviventris. Taxonomy (NCBI): domain Eukaryota; kingdom Metazoa; phylum Chordata; class Mammalia; order Rodentia; family Sciuridae; genus Marmota; species Marmota flaviventris. The sequence continues at coordinate 78,961,084 of NC_092511.1, read as the reverse complement.
AGTCCCCTCCCTCATTATCTGCCCCAGCACCCACCAGGGCATTTGCATGCTGCTTCCAGGGGAGGGCCTTCCTGCAAGGCTGACATAAAAGCTCAGCTCTAACCTGCCCTTGACTCACCAGGACTCCTTAGCTCAACTTCTCAAAATGAGGCTCCCTGCTCAGTTCCTGGGGCTGTTGCTGCTCTGGGTCCCAGATGAGGACAGAGAGGATGAGGAGGGAGAAGGAGGAGGGAGGGGAGCCCTGGGCCCCCATTCTGCCCATGTGTGCTCTGCCCACATGAGGGATGTGCAGGTCTGTCCTCCAGGATGAGGCAGCTGAGGTCAATCAATATGAGAGAGTGTTCTAGAAGGAGCAAGGGACTGGGATCTGATGCATATTGTCACACCATATGAGGGGGATGTTGAAGGGAATACTAGGGAGGCTGTTAGAGTTTACTCAATTGGAGTTCTTTATGCATATAAATAGTTTTAGTGTATAAATCAAAAACAAAAATTAATTTAGTCTGAAATGTACAAAAAAATGGGAAAATATTTCTTAAAGTTTCTACAAAACCTTGAATTGCTCTGTGATTTTTATAGGAACCAGTGGGGATATTGTGATGACCCAGATTCCTCTCTTTGAGCCCGTCACTCCTGGACAGTCAGTCTCCATCTCCTGCAGGTCCAGTCAGAGGCTCCTACACAATGATGGAGACACCTATTTGAACTGGGTTATGCACAAACCAGGCCAGGCTCCACAGGGCCTACTATATCAGGTTTCCAACCTGTTCACTGGGGTCCCAGACAGGTTCAGTGTCATTGGGACAGGGACAGATTTCACATTGAGAATCAGCAGGGTGGAGGCTGAGGATGCTGGGGTGCATTACTGCTTGCAAGGTGCACATGCTCCTTCCACAGTGGTACAGCCCCGAACAAAAACCTCCCTGCCTGGGTGGCCCAGCTGACACAAGAGCTGCTGGTCTGGGCAGCAGCTCAGCAGATTCTCTGACCTGTGAGAGGAAGGTGTTGGGAACTCAAGCTGAGGGCTGTGGACCGTGACTACCTGGGCCACAGCTCAGGCCACACCCATGAGTGGCACTATCAGCTGCAGCTACCTGGCCTGGCATGTGGAGGACAAGCACAGAATTGTCCAGGGACCTTCTGAATGAGCAGACAGGATGAGTGTGGGCACTGCAGGAGAAGCAGGACCTGGGGCCTGGGCAGGACTCTGGCGCAGGGATGGTGTAGGACCTTCTGCAGTACCCTCGTGCTTACAAATGCTGTTTTTTTGTGAAATTGGAATTTAAATCTAATCACAAACACAAAAATTATAAAGTCTGTAAGAACTTATGAGAGGAAAATGATGGAAATGGCTTATTAATTGGGCACTCAAACTGGTATTTCTCTCTTATTATTCCAGTGTCCAGCAGGGATACGGTGAGGATGCAGTTTCCACTCTCCCTGCCTGACACCCTTGACTCCCTGCCTTTATCTTTGAAAGGATCAGAGTTGGAAAAGTCACTCATAGGTCACCAAGAGGGTGGAAGTTTGTGCCATGGTGATGAAGGTGATTCCTAGATAATAGAGCTCCTGGTGAATGTAACTGAAACCCCAAGGTCCTATTTGTGTTGAGTATTAAATATATATGTGAATATTTATTTATGTGAAAGAAAATATAATTCACAATTTTAAAACAATGTTGTGAATAAGTATTTTTAAAAAATATTTGGAATCCCAGAAAGGTGAAAGAAGCAATTGTAGTAAAAGGAAACTGTGATTAAAATCAGAGAGTTAGTTATCCTTGCTTTGGAGAAACCACTGAAGATGCTGCTCACAGAGGAGCAATCACTCAGAGAGACATGGAGGTGTGTAAAAGGCAAATACAGGAAGGCATGGATTAGTTGGTGAATGTGCACTAATATTGGCTGCACAAACGAGGGTGAGTACCTTGTACAGATCGAGATGTGCATAAACCTGGAGAGTTTGAAAAGCAGTGTGTTAGCAGAAAAAAAAAGGAAATAAATATAATTAAAAATTATATGTTTCATATAGTGGAAAAAGTCATTTCTTTGGCTGTGGGAATGGAAACCAGAGCTTCTACCCAGGAAGCACCAGCTCCACCATTGACCAACATCCCACAACATGCTCAAGACCAACCCTGAGCCAGGGCCACACAGAAAGACACGGCCTGATTCCTCACTTACAGAAAGACAGGGTTGTAGAAGGATAAAATGCTAATAGCTTAGCTGCTGGGTTGAGGCAATATTTTACACAAAATTATCCAATTCATTCAGAGAAACAGTAAGAAGTTAAAAAAATGATGGCAAAGCTGTATTGTCTATTGGCCAAACAAAGTAATGTTGTTTCACTGGCTAATGAAAACATGCATGCTCCTTACAAAATGTTAGCATCACAGAAAGAAGGTCTATGGATGGAAGTGTTGAATAGTTCCTAAATTGTCCATGAAGTGTAAGAGTGCTAATGAGCTGACTTATCTCTGTAAACTAAATAGTGTCTTTTGTTTTTCTCTTCCATGGTTTGCCTTGTTAAAGAGTGATTTTGGGGGATGAAAACAGTTTTCTTTAACAGATAAAAATAATGTTCAATAAGTCAATCACATTCCAGGCCTCCTCTCCCACAGGAGCAGAGGGAGGAGGCCATGGGCTCCACATGGTGCACACATGGGGATGGAGCCTCCCTAGCCTGGGTCCCCACATGATTCTGTGGAGCAACCCTGTCTGGTCCAGGAGCACACAGCCTTAACAGTATGCTGTGGTCCCAGCTATGACAATTATAGTGTTGACCTCCATCCTGAGTGCTATGAATTCACAAAAGGCAACCTGAGTGACAGCAGTAAAAGACCACGGTGTCTGGCTCAGTTCTTATAATGATTCTGTCTTAACAGATAAAAACATAAAATTTAATTTATGCTTAAAATATAGATCAGCCTCTCCAGGGCTGAGGCTATGGTGAGTATATTTCTAGGTTCACGTCCTCCTCTGTTGGGCAAGAAGTGGAAAATCCTAGTGCAGGATTCAGTGAGAGGAACCTACCTGAAGATGAGCAACCTCTGTGTCCACAGGGTCCTGAGCTCTCTGCTCTCCACACTGATGTTCTGCAGCTCCAGGAAGACAGCTCGCCCACATGTCCATCAAAGGGGCAGACACTCAGACCCAGAGAGAAGTTCAGAACCCAACTGTTATGCCTGGGGACAAGGAAGAGGGCAGAGCAGATGTGTCTAACCAGGTCATTCACTGAGTTCAAGATGATCTGAGGCCAAAACCAGGTGTCAAGTCAAACCAGGTGTACAATCCTCCTTCTCCAGTACAGAGTCCAGATCCAAGAAACAGCAGGATCAAAGATATCCAACATACACCTTTCCAAATACTCTGAAGTTATTTCATGAGCTCCTTCAAGATGGACTTCTTTTGTCATCTAAGGTCAGTGTGAAGTGAACAAATACCTTCCTGACCCCACTGTTATCTCTTGGAACAGTTTGAACCTCAGTTTGTAAACTTTCTTTTTCTCATCACAAGTAATAAAATTTGTGCTTTTATCCTGTCTGTGTGTGTGAACTTAAACATATCTCTTCTTCTTGACACTTCCAAGTAAGAGGTCACTCCAGAGAGATGCTCCCTCAGGTCAGGTGTCTTCACGGTGCCCAGGCTCACACTGCCTAGTGAGCTACAGCTTTGCCCATCCTAGTGAGAAGAGCCATAAAAATATCTCCTGCAAATGAGCAACAAGACCAGAGTCTACAGTAGTCTCCCGACCCCACAAGGAGCAATGCCCAGTGTCCCCTGCACTCTTCAGCTCTCCCTAATTTTCCAGAAATGGTGCAGACACCTTCTTATGCAGGGTCCCTGAACAGCAGCAAGATCTGAAGGGGACCTTGAAAGGAGAGTGCTCACTGTTGCCCTCTGCTGCCCAGCCCACACTTTGCACTGTCCCCTGAAGGTCTCTCCTTTTTCAGTGCTCTTTGCCTTTCTCTTGTTTGAACTTCATGTGATGAGGGGCCAATGACTCAGAGCTGCTTCACCATCTCAGAATATCAGGTTATGAAGAGTCAGACCCCTCGCCTGTCCTTTGTTTGCATTCTACATGTGGGAAACAGACTCAAACAGAACCTGTGAGGCCAGGACCTTGACTTGGTTCATCCAAAGGGACTCCTAATGCTCTGCCCTCACGAGAGACACTCCTGACAGCCCACGACAGACAGCAACACACACAGGTGGCTCTATGCACTGCAGAAGCTATGCAGTCCTCTACTGAGATGGTCCTTAAATACCAGCTTACCAGTCCTCTCTCAACTCCTTGCATCTCCAACTGGTGACAGAACTAAATAGATAGATAGATAGATAGATAGATAGATAGATAGATAGATAGATAGATAGAACAAAAGACAATCCACACATGGAAGTATCCTTCAAAACCAAAATGCCACAACACAAACCTTTCCCTATTTGTGTCTTTATGTTCAAGATAGATCATGTGTTTTTTTTTAATTCTCACTTTATTTAATACTGAAGTGTATTTACATTCATTTAGTTTTATTTAATATTGCATTTAAATATGATTCATGCACATCCAAAAAATGGGGAGCTTGTTAAACTTGCTCTCCAGAGCCAATGCATCCTTAGCTTTGGCCTACTCCACACATCTGCTAGGAGGCCAGGTACACAGGTGACTTCTAAACACAGGGACCCCTGTCTTCATGCAGAGAGGACTGGCCTGGGAACAGAGCCCTCCACATGGAAGGGTCAGGGCTTCCAGCTCCCTGCAGAAGAGAAGGTGGAAGATAAAGGCCCACCACCTAGACTCCTCAGGAGACAGCTCCAGGGCTCTGAGCAGGTCCAGAGCCACAGAAAACCAGAGAAATGGAGGTAGCAGCAGTTTCTGCAAGTGTAGGCAGAAGTCTTGAGAGAGAAGGACAGAGGAGGCCCAGGTAAAGAGCTCCAGGTATAAGCTCATCTCAAGCTGCACAAGGTACTAACCCACTGTTTACAAAGTCAAGATTAATTCACAACCAACCACTAATTCATGCCTTCCCATGGCCTTCTTTAAACACATCATGTCTCTCTCAGGACTTGCTTCTCTGTGGGTAGTCAGCATTTTCTCCATAGAGCATCATCCTGGAGGAGAGACCTGCACATCCCTCATGTGAACACAGCGCACATGGGCAGACTGCGGGTCTATGGCTCACCCCCCTCCCTCTTCTCCTTCTCCATCCCCTCTGTCCTCACCAGGGATCCAGAGCAGCAGCAGTTCCAGGAGCTGAGCAGGGAGCCTCATTTTGAGAAGCTGAGCTGAGGAGTCCTGGAGAGTCAAGGGCAGGTTAGAGCTTAGCTTTTATGTCAGCCTTGCAGGAAGGCCCACCCCAGGGAGCAGCATGCAAATGCCCTGGTGCATGCTGGGTGGGGAGACTGACGGAAGGTGGGATCTGCCTTGTGAGCCCAGGGACATCAGATGTTTTCCATAGTTGGAGAAAATAGAGCAGAGAAATAGCCCTGGGTGGGCAGAAGGACCCATCATGGAAGCCTCACTCTGTGAGGGGTCATGGTGCCCAGGGCCTGCCCTCCTAAGATAGCACAGATGCACAGATATGGAGGTGGCCTGCAATTCAGCCTTTGTGAGGGAAATGAACAATGTGATGTCTTCTTCTCTGCTGAGTAGAGAAGGTGACAAGTGCCACCTCACAAGTGTTGATCTTTGAAATTTCTTCCAGTCACAGCATGCAGTTGAGGAGGTTCAAGAGCTTCTGCTGTCTGATATTACCTGCAGAAATACGAGAGTATCTGGGACTCTTTAGATGTCACCTATTTCTGGCCCAGTGACTGAAAAAAGAGCAGCAGTGTGGCAAGAATCTGGTGGGATGAGAAATCTTGTTTCAGCTGAATATCAAGTAGCCCTGCTCAAGGGAAGAGGACAAGGAGCATGTCCCCTGAGGTAGTCACTGTGAATCTCCTGGGGCAAGGACTGTAACTGGTGGCCATCTCTTCCTAGTCATCTCCACTCTCCCTGCCCCTCACCCTGGGGAGCCCACCCCCATCTGGGAACAATCAGAGGTGGAGAGGTCACTCTAGGCTTGCAAGGTGGTGCCCTGGTGCCCTGCAGGTCCACATGGATCAAATTTTGTCTTATTGTTGTAGGAACAAATGAGGCAAGGCACCGAAGACAGCAGGAAACAGTTTTATTTGGCTGCAGCCAGGTTCAGAGGGCACAGCCTTTGCTGTAATCAATCAATCCCCTGAACCCGAGTTCAGGGAGTTTCAGAGTTTTATACCCAGCATGTAAGGGGAGGGGCTCAGAAGTTCACAATCTACATAAGTTCACATAAAAGTAGCTTTTTCTTCACTGTTCTGGCCAAGTTAACTCTTCAAAAACAACACCTGAGAAGGGGAGAGCTTTTTCTCCCCTTTTTTCCTCTCCCTGCCAGTTGTTACCATGGAGCCCAGTTGTAACTTATCTTTAAAATGTAGACATCTCTGTGAAGCCCAGCTCAAGGTCAGAGGCCTTGTTTGCACATTTCTACAAACTACTGTACTTGATATGTTTGTGAAAACTAGTAAAGGGGTGTCCAGCACCTGGAGTGCTGGTACTTTCTTGGCCAGTGGCCAAGTAAACAGGGTGACATGAAATTAGGAAGTTTATCTACATTGCACTTTTGCAGAGACTCTTTTGCTGACAGTCTCAAAATCAGCCATGGTGAAGAGGGCTTTTCTGTGGAAAAAAGGGGTGCCCACTTCATTATCACTCAAGATGGAGGGGACTTGAGCATCACATCGTCCTATCACAACATCAGACACAAATGCCCAGGAATGGACCTGATTAGAAAGTGGACACAGGATGAAGATAGGTCAGGAATATGCCCTCACCTGTGTCTAGAGTGGCAGAGCTAAGGACCTAGAGAATGGCCTGTGGGAGAATGAGCATAGATGAGGTTAGGAGAACATGTGGAGAATGGAAAGATCCTCACCAGGAGCCAAGGCCTTGACCTGCAGTGGACATTTAACATTGGCCCAGGTCTTTGTTGTTTTACAATTGTGTTAAATTATGGAAATAAAAAGGAAAGGATGAGAGGGAGAGAAAGGGAGGGATGAAGAGAGAGAGATCGACAAACAGAGATTTCAGAAGAGCAAATATATTTTAATACATAGACTTTCACAGAAATGGTAGGCTACATACAGAGATGGAAATACTGGATGGGTAGATAAGTAGGGAGATAGAGTTCAAAAATGGTAGGAATTGAACTTAAACGGGGTTAGTTTTTCAGAAGTGACATCTAACATCAAGAATTTTTGTATAATAATAAAAATTATAGATAAATAACAACAAAATTGAGGAGATAAAAGGAGGGAGGAAGATGGAGCAAGGCTAAAAATGAAAGGGAAACAAAGGAAAGTGAAAACCTTGGGGCCAGTTTCCATCTCCCGTGACCAGGAGAGCCCTGAGCTGTAGCCACTTTGGCCCTGAGGCTCTGACAGCACTGCCAACACCAGGGCTCAGGACCTGGCTCTGCAGCCGCAGCCAGAAGGCAGCCCAGAACCCCCTCCTGGGAGCCCTACAGGGCCCCACTCAAGCCAGGGGTCAGTCTCTCAGCTAGGGTCAGTGTGACCAGGACCCTGGACACCATCCTCCCAGGACTGCCAGGACTGCAGCAGGCTCTGAGTAAGCAGGGAGGGGAGTGAGAAGCAGAATCCTCTGGGAAGTGGGGCTGTCCCCCACCCTGCCAAGGCTGCTATTCCAAGGTGCATGTTGGAGAGGGGAAGGGCCACCAGCCTGACTCAGTTACAGCCTCACTGCTGAGTGGACACCTGGATCCACTGAGGAGGCAGAGCCACGCCAAGTTCTCTTGAATTCTCACACATGGTCCTGTAAGGCCCAAGATCACAGAATCAGAGGTTCTGCATCCAAAATCAGAAGGATTACTTGAGTAGGAATGAAAATAATAAACATGATGGAGAGGAGAGTCATCCCAGATGTCAGAGTGGGAATTGCAAAATCTTATTGAAAAAATAAATTCTACAATGGACATGAGAAGTCAAGGACATGAAACCAAAAAGTTGAAACACATTAAAAACTAAATATTTTTGACACCTGGGGCTATTTCATATCCAAAGTGAATTATTTAACTTACTGTGAAATTTTAGCATTACATCAGAAATATTATTGACAACCAAATAAAATTTAATTTTTCATTTAATCAATGTGATCATCATCTTTCTTTCCCATAGAAGTAATTAGGTGAGACCATTTTCTCAGTAATAAAACATTAAAATAAATGCTTATGATTAGATTCACACTTCATTCAGGAATGCTCCATACTGCAAATGAGCACCTCTCAGTCCAAGGCTTGAGGAAGTTCCTAATTTCTCAGGAAAAGAATATTATAAATCAGCAAATCTCCCCTACCCACTTCTGGCAAGTTGTCCAACTCCAGACTTCTGCATTCTCCCTCCTGCAATGAGCTCCACCTCATTTCCTTTCATCTCAGTTACTTCTGCTCATTCAGATGAGGCAGATGGAGAACTGAGACTTGAGAGTCCAGAAACACCACCATGCCAACATGCCTGCCCCTGCACGAGTTCAGTGGGAAGCTGCTCACTCAGAACAGGAGAACAGCCACAGCGTTTTACTTAGACTTAGAGAAAACATGGCAGGGTCCCATCTGCTCCTTGGCTCACACTCCAAGGTCCCACAGAGTGGAGAGGTGTGTTTGATGACCTGGACTCTCTGGAAAAGCAGCTCAGCCTTGTTGGCCAAAACAACACAGCTCACACTTTCCAGCTGGGAGAGGAAGTCTGACATTAATGTCCCTGTGCAGTGAACCCAGCCTCCTCTCCCCAGTGACCTACTTGGACCAAGTCCCAGGAGAAGGTCAGGGCAGATGGAGTCACTGTGAGATAGGAAGAGCCTGGACACAGTCCTGTTCTACAAAGGTAATCTCCTGTTAAACTCAGGACTGTGACAATTGCTGCCCAGTGTAACTGACATGGAGTAGCACAGGGTGGAGGAAATTCTCTCATCAATAAAAAAGGACCAACAGAATTTCCACTCATTCATTTTGTCCAGTGGCCTCAAGGAGTTCTTCTCTTGGGAATTTTTGGATGTCTCTGATGTGTCACATACATGGTCAGAACCAGGACAGAATGTCCACCAGTTAATAAATCTTACATCAGGGAATTTCACACTCACTGTCTCAAGTGGACATGTCCCTTCTCTTCTGTCCTTGAGCAGGGTAACGGGCTCTCAGCTGAAACACAGCTTTCTTTCCCACCAACTTGTTTTGACCCAGGTGCTCTGATTTCATTTACTAGGATAGGAAAACATCAACATCTGACACTGTTCCTGACATTCTGCTATTTCTCCAGGTCACAGCAGAACCAGAACCCCTTGAACTGCCTCTAACCAATGTTGTGGGTGATAGAAAATTTAATATCAATATTGTGATGTGGAACTTGTCACCAAGCTGGGAGAGAGCCAGCAAGGTGACTGTTCTCAGAGGCTGATTTGCAGGCAGCCTCCATATCCTGTATCTGTGCTGACTTAGGACATCAGGCACTGAGCACCATGGCCCTCCACACAGCAAAGCTCCCATGATGAAGCATAATGTCCATGCCACAGGCACCCTGGGCTGTTCCTCCATTAAATTTCCTCCAAATATAAAGTCACTTGATGTCCCTGGGCTCACAAGACAGGCCCCACACTCCCTCAATCTCCCCACCCAGCTACACCCACCAGGGCATTTGCATGCTGAACCCTGGGGAGGACTTTCCTGCAAGGCTGACATAAAAGCTCAGCTCTAAACTGCCCTTGACTCACCAGGACTCCTCAGCTCAGCTTCTCAAAATGAGGCTCCCTGCTCAGCTCCTGGGGCTGCTGCTGCTCTGGATCCCTGGTGAGGACAGAGGGGATGAGGAGGGAGAAGAGGGAGGGAGGGGAGCCCTGAGCCCCCATTCTTCCCATGTGTGCTGTGTCCACATGAGAGATGTGCAGGTCTGTCCTCCAGGATGAGGCAGCTGAGGTCAATTATGTGAGAGAGTATTACAGAAAGAACAAGTTGCAGGGTTGTGATGGAGGTTGCCCCATAATATAGGAGGATTGTGTAGGTAAATTCTAGAGAGGCTCTTACAGCTTACAACATTTGAGGTGTTTTTTTAAATATGAATAAATTTACTGTATAAATCAAAACAACAAAAATAATATAGCCTGAAATGTACAATAAAGAAAAAATGGAAAAAAAATTCCTAAAGTATTTACATAACTTTTCATTAAACTGTTATTTTTTTCAGAATCCATTGGGGATATTGTGATGACCCAGACTCCTCTCTCTGAGCCCATCACCCCTGGACAGCCAGCCTCCATCTCCTGCAGGTCCAGTCAGAGCCTCCTACATAGTAATGGAAACACGTATTTGCACTGGGTGGTACACAAGCCAGGCCAGGCTCCAGAGGGCCTAATATATCAGGTTTCCAATCGCTACACTGGGGTCCCAGACAGGTTCAGTGGCAGTGGGTCAGGGACAGATTTCACACTGAGAATCAGCAGGGTGGAGGCTGAGGATGCTGGGGTGTATTATTGCTTACAAAGTACACATTTTCCTCCCACAGTGGTGCAGCCCCGAACAAAAACCTCCCTGCCTGGGTGGCCCAGCTGCCACATGAGCTGCTAGTCTGGGCAGCAGCTCAGCAGATTCTCTGCCCTATGAGAGGAAGAAGCTGGGAACTCAGGGAACAGGTGCAGCTGAAGGCTGTGGACCATGACTGCCTGGGCCACAACTCACCATGCCCATGAGTGTCCCTGTCAGCTGCAGCAGCCTGGCCTGGCATGTGGAGGACAACACAGAGGTGTCCAGGGACCTTCTGAATGAGCAGACAGGATGAGGGTGGACACTGCAGGAGAAGCAGGACCTGGGGCCTGGGCAGGACTCTGATAAATAATCAGAGGTCTTCAACCAGAGTGGAAATTCAACTTTTGCCCAGAAATTTATTTTATGCAATTTTGTAATGAACTTTGGAACTAAAAAGAAAACTGTGATAACAGCTGACAGAAGTTAGAGCAGAGGACCACAAGAGGAGGGAGAGCAGGGTACAACTTACAGAGGACCTCATCAGAAAAGCTCCTCAGAAGGCAGGGTCTGACCAAGGATGAGAATAGAGTGGTAGGTAATAATAGAGAGAGGTTAAAGAGAGAGAGAGAGAGAGAGAGAGAGAGAGAGAGAGAGAGAGAGAGTCTATATAAGGGGGTTTGAATGCTGGGTGAAGAGTCTCATACTGGAGGGACCCAGGTGGAAGGAGATTACATGTCATGAAGGAAACTGGGAGGACAAGGAATAAAAATTGATATCTTCCATACTGGACGAGACACAGGGAAGTACTAGTCATCAGAGTGTGGAAGTCACCAGATTCTCCTTTGAGGTGAAGACTAAATTTGACTCAGTCATGTGATTTATCCATGGAAACATACAGATGCCCGTCACCTGAAAAATCTTGTTCTGTCCCCAGGAGATCTGCCCAGCCTTGGGCTTGGTGACTCCCACGAGATGAACAAACAGTTACATGGCCAATAAAGATTCCATTCTTGATTTTCTCCTGGGCCCTGAAAATCCTCCAAGAAATCAATCAAAAAATGTCACCTGTGAGGGGAGAGGAAGCAGGAAACCTCAGGGCCTTATAAGGGGGAAGTAGCTGAGCAAAGGCTCCCTGACCTTCAGCCTGGTGGAGGTTTGTGTCTGAGGCTGAGGCTCTTGGGAGGAGCACTGTGGTGCTGCTACAGGAACAATCTGCCACATCCTCAACCTGGAGCTGCTGATGGGGAGTGAAATCTGCCCCTGACCTACTGCCCCTTAAGCTGCATGGGATTCAAGCAGTCCATTTGGATGCCCAGGAGAGAAGCCTGGGAGCCTGTCCTGGCTTCTTTTGGGGACAGGCCACATAGTCCTTGTGGTTGATATGACTCAGGCTGGACTTGCAGCTGATGGTGACCATGTGTTGTGCAGACACAGCCAGGGAGCCTGGAGACTGGGACATAACATTTTCCTCAAGGGCACCTTTAATCAGGCAAATCAGGAATGGAACCTGATCTCATACACACACACACACACACACACACACACACACACAGTCACACACATTTCATAATTTGTACTTTGAAATATCATTTAACATCCATTCTCCAGGGATGTGTGATGAGCTCATAATTAAGCCCATATTGGAATTCACCATAATTTCCCAGCACATGTTTTAATGGCTTTTCCAACTCTACAATTATTAAGACAGTGAAGTCCCAGAGCCACAGAAACATGAACATGGTGTCCGGGACATAATCTTGCTTCCCCTGCCTACCTGATTCAGTGCAGGTCTCATGGAAATGACTTTGTTTATAAAATATGGTAGCTGAGCTGGTGCAGGGCCCATGCAAAGCCCTCAGCAGATAGGGAGGCACTTTGCCTAGATGGAGGGTTCTGAGCACAGACTAAATCTGTAAACAGGCTGATGAATTAATGAAGGGCTTCTATTTTACCTCAAATACAACTCAGAGTAGATTCATTACTCAAAAAATTTGAGCTAATTAATATAGACTAATAATGCTGGTAAAATAATAAGACCTGCTGCAAAATAACACATCCTAGGAAGAAGAGAGGAGAGGGAGAAGGAAGGCCAGGAGGGGAGGGTGGGAGGGAGGCAGTGTAAGAAAAGGAACACAAAAAACATCTTCAAATACTAAAAAATAACTTTCAACCCAAGTTTCTGTAGCTAGAAAATTGAGATGTTTAGATTGAGGAAAATGTAGGAATCTTTCACACAGAATCTGGAGAACACATCCTTGGTCTTTGCACAGGACAGGAAATACCCACATGAAATGTCCAGGCAAAGTGGGTGGCAGTAGATGAAGGTTTCATTTGTACAAAGATGGAAAACAGGAAAGAATTTTAAAAACTTTCTTTTCTTACTTGAATGTCTGTGATAGCTAATGGAACCTGTCCTCAAAATTATAAGGAGGTACCCTGGGGTGTGTAACTTATGACAGTCAAATGCCTGAGGACAGCACAGTTGACAACTGTTTCCTGTAGAATCCTTCTGCTTGGAAAGCTGGGAGGATCCTCCAGGCAGGAGGCCTCCAGGGGGACAGTCAGGAGCAGACGCAGCAAGGATGCCCCAGTATCCTGCCTCCTGAGTCATCTCCAGCTGTTCAACACTCTCCCCCCACACAGGACATGGCTGGTCTGTTACCAATCCAGGACCAGAAAGTGGCAGTGAGTGACTGTAGAGGCCAGGACACTGAGACTCCTGCCTGCTGACCACTCTGGGAGGAGAACTGCTCCAGAGGAATCCAGAGGAAAGTGGTGAGGACCCCCAGGCATCCCAGGGCAGGGCCACAGTGAGAACCCCAAGGCCTTGCCAATGGCAGCCTCAGCTGGCCAACATAGGGGAGGCCCCTGGAGACCCACCAGAGAAGTCCTTCCATGGCTGCCCCTGTGGTTAACACCCCACAACACCTGGGGACAAACCTTGAGCTAGAACCACCTGGGAAGCCCCTTCTGATTCCTGTCTCACAAAAGAGGAATGAGAACAAAATGGTAATGCTTGAAATTATTTGGTGCAATGTCTTACACAGAAATAAACAGTGCATGCAGAGAAATAATAAGAAATTCTAAAAGGATTGGCAAGAGTCTAATTTCTTTTGGCTATAAAGAGCAGCAGTGCTTCACTGGATGAGCATGCACACTGAACGACCTACCATACATGATTTTATTAGCACCTTATAGTTTTTCTGGCAAAATACAGAGTTGTTCTTTGGTATCTCTTCTACTGTATGACCTGGGAAACAGTGATGTTGTTTCTTTTTAAGAAAAGACTTTTCTGTAAAAGGTAAAAATATCCTCCAATAAGTCACTTCCAGGAAGGTGACTCAGCAGGCTTCCTCTTCAGGGGGCCCTCCTGTGATCAGAGCCAAACTGAGGAACTGCTTTTGCATCTCAGGGTATTGAGCTATGAGGAGCCATGCCCCTGCCTGCCCTTTTAACTTCATCCTACATGTAGGAAACAGGCTCACACAAAACATGTGTGTGCAGGATGTGTTCTTGGTCCATGCAACTGGATTCCTAGGGCTCTTCCCTCATGGAGACACACTCCTGACAGCCAAGGTCACATAATGCCAAATACAGGTTTCTCTATGCACTGCTCAGCTTTCTGTCTGCTGATGAAATGGATTTTTAACTAAACTGGTGGGATCCCATCCAACGTACCTTCACCACACACTGCAACCCTGGTCAACTCCACCTGATGACAGAAACAGAACAATTCACAGACCAAAGTAATTTCCAAATAAACATCACCACATTACAAACCAGTTACTTAGTTAAAAGTCTTCATTCATAAGATAGATTCATTATTTTTTTAAATTTTTACATTTTTATATTGAAGTATTTTTGCATAAATTTTAACTTTTTAAAAATATTGCATTAAAATAAAATGTATGAAAATACCCACATTGGGGAGCTCCTTATACTTGGCCCCAAGGCCAATGCCTCCATGGCCGCAGCCTAGTCTGGAGCATGTCCCATGAATGGTGAGGACACTGGTGACTTTCATACACCAGAGACCCTACCTTCACTGAGGAGGACACTGGCCTGGAAACAGCACCCTCCACAAGGACGACACAGGGCCCTGGAACCCATTGGAGAGTCTGAGTATGGAAGCCGTCCACCCGGACTCCTCAGGAATGAGTTCCAGGGCCCTGAGCTGGGCTAGAACATCAGGGAACAGAGGGAGGGGAGGTAATCCCAGGCTCTGCAGGAGGGCTGGTCCTGAGAGGGGAAAGCACCACACACAATGGCAGGGGGAAAGGAGACCTAGGGAGAAGGCTCAACCCAGAGTCTCCCTCACACTAGGCAGACCTCACACTGACCTCAGCCCCAGAAGGGGAACGTTGGTGAGCTCTGCATGTCCTGTCCCAGACTCTGGGGTTTGAAAAGTGATCCTGAAATCATCATCATCATCATCATCATCATCATCATCATCATCATCATCAAGCTATGCCCACCCTCATCACACCACCCTCTCTGGCTCTGTGGGCTGAGTCCCAGGCAGAGGTAGTGTGAAGATATTGCCATGAGGTTCCAAATCCACAGGCCAAGGATGGGAAACTGCATGAGAACCCAGGATGAGGACAATGAGCTTCTAAGTTCCTGAGAGACCTTCATAGTGTTTACCTGTGTGAGGTGGCAGCTTTGTATTTCTCAGGCTGTTATGTGGTTGTTTAGTTTTGTGGTCATTGTTGTGGTTGTGGGTTTTGGTTTAATACTGAAGAATGAACACTGGGGCACTCTACTACTCAGATTCCCTCCCTCTCTTTTTTTACTTACAAATGTATTTATTTATTTTTATTTTGATAAGTTCTAAGTTTCCCATGCTGGCCGCTAACTTGCAGTCCTGCTGTCATAGCACCTGTGTCCCTGGAATCATAGGCTGGCACCACTAAGCTCAGATCTTGGTTTTATTTCAAGATATTCCCGATTATTTTGTGAAAGATAAAAATATGAAGAACCTATTGACCATCAACCACCTGTCTGCACATTCTCTTCCCACAAAACTAGATCTAAACAAAACAATGAGTCATAACTAAGATCATAGAACGTACCCAGGTTACTTCTCAGACAACTTTATAAGAGAGATGCTATTACTCCCATGTTCCAGATGAGGAACCAAGACTTGAACAAAATGAAGTAACTAACCCAATGTCACACACAATTCTTAAGATGCAGTGTCAAGATTCTAAGGGTCCCTGGGCGGGTGTTGCATTCATCATGCCAAGCCTCCTCCAGCTGGGAAGAAACCTGGGGACCACAAGAGGCCACTGGGCTGCCTATAGGAAGGGTAGGTGTCTAGTTTCCATGAAGACATCAGCATATGGCATCAGGATGAATCCACAGGGGACTGAATTATCACCAAAGGGATGTGAGTCTGCAGGTCTCAGGTGGAAATTCATAGGATAATTCACCAAGATTGAAACCTGGGAGGCAAGTCTGGGAGGCCACTGCAGGTTTTCTCCCCATGTTCCCAGGCTGCACAGCAGCCTTGCTCAGGGCTGGGAGAGGGACGGGCTGGTCTTGTGGAAGGAAGACACAGAGTCAGTGTGTGGAGGCAGACAGGGCCTGAGGCCAGGAGGCCATGGAGTACTGCAGGGAGCCTAAGGTCTCTGCTGAGGGAAGTGAGCCCCTGTGGGTCAAGGAGAGAAGCAGGCCATGTGTTCCTGAGGACTTAGTGCCTGGTGCAACTGACACACAGGAGGATGGGGGAAGTCATTGTCACCTCCATGTTAACTGCCGGTTAGCCCTTTATCCTCTCCATGTCTGAAATCAACTAACAATAGAAGAACTGAATCTTCAAAAAATACCAAACTCCAAACATCCAACAGCGATCCAGTCATTATGGTGATAACCAAAGGCAGTAAATAGTCAGGATTCTAAGTGGTTGTCTCAAAGAACCTAGTCCCCATATCAAAATCCACCCCAGGAATTCTAAAACAATTTCTGGAAAAATTCTTTTGAAGGATTTTGTAGATTTAATGACTAGCTGGTTTAAGAGAGGGAATCCCTTCACATCTGCATGTAGAGTCAGAGGAAGGAAATCTCATGCCATGGAACATTGTATGTGGGGACACGGTCTAAGGCTGGTTTTGGAGGTGATGCTACCACAGTGCAAGCAATTAGAGCAGCTTCAAGTAGCTCTGTTATGATGGCCACAGAGAAATTAGGATCTCAGCCTAAAACAGTGGAAGGATGACTCAGCCACAGGCAGTGGACCTGCTTCCAGCTCTCCAGGTTTATGTACATCTCGATCTGCACAAGGTACTCACCCGCCGTTTGTGCAGCCAATATTAGTGTACATTCATCCACTAATTCACACCTTCCTGCGTCTGCCTTTTTCACACCTCCATGTCTCTCTGAGTGATTGCTCCTCTGTGAGCAGCATCTTCAGTGGTTTCTCCAAAGCAAGGACAACTAACTGACTGGTTTTAATCACAGTTTCCCTTCACCAGAATTGCTTCTATCACTTTTCTGGGATGCCAAATATTTAAAAAATTAGTTATTCACAACATTTTTTAAAATTCACACAATTATGAAATTTTACTTCCACATAAATAAACATTTGCATATAAATTAAATAGTGATCACAAATAGGATCTTGGGATTTCAGTTACATTCACCAGGAGCTATATTATCTAGGAATCACCTTGGACACCACAGCACAACCTTCCACCCTCTTGGTGACTTATGAGTGACTTTTCCAACTCTGATCCTTCCCAAGATGAAGACAGGGAGTCAAGGGTGCAGGTAGGGAGAGTGGAAACTGCATTATCACTGTATCCCTGCTGGACACTGGAATAATAAAAGAAATACAAGATTGAGTGCCCAGTTAATAAGCCATTTTTATCATTTTTCTTTCATAAGTTATTACAGGCTTAGGAATTGTGTGTGTGTGTGTGTGTGTGTGTGTGTGTGTGTGTGTGTGTGATTAGATATGAATCACAATTTCACAAAGAGCAGCATTTTCAAGTATAAAAGGACCTGCAGAAGATCCCTACACCATCCTCCTGTGTGTGCCAGAGTCCCGCCCAGGGCCCAGGTCCTGCTCCCTCTGCAGTGCTCAAACTCATCCTGTCTGCTCATTCAGAATGTCCCTGGACACCTCTGTGTTGACCTCCACATGTCAGGCCAGGCTGCTGCAGCTGACAGGGCCACTCATGGGTGTGGCTTGAGCTGTGTCCCAGGCAGTCATGGTCCACAGCCCTCAGCTGCACCTGTTCCCTTTGTTCCCAGCACCTTCCTCTCACAGGTCAGAGAATTTGCTGAGCTGCTACCCAGACCAGAGCTCATATGGCAGCTGGGTCACTCAGGCAGGGAGGTTTCTGTTCGGGACTGCACCAATTTGGGAGGAATATGTAGAATTTGCACACAGTAATATATTCCAGCATCCTCAGGCTCCACCCTGCTGATTCTCAGTGTGAAATCTGTCCCTGACTCACTGCCACTGAACCTGTCTGGGACCCCAGTGTACTGGTTGGAAACCTGATATATTAAGCCCTATGGAGCCTGGACTGGCTTGTGCACAACCCAGGGCAAATACGTGTTTCCATTACTGTGTAGGAGGCTCTGACTGGACCTGCAGGAGATGGAGGCTGGCTGTCCAGGTATGACAGGCTCAGAGAGAGGAGACTGAGTTAGAACAACATCCCCAGTAGATCCTGAAAAAAATAAAACACAGGACAATGCAAGGTTATATGAATACTTTAGGAGAATTTGTGCTTTTTCCTTTATTGTATATTTCAGGTTAACTTATTTTGGTGATTTTGATTTATACAGTAAAATTATTCATGTTTAAAAACACCTCAAATTTTGTAATTTATAAGAAACTCTCTAGAATTCACCTAAACACCCCCCTCTTACTATGTGACAATATTCATCAGAGCCCAGTCCCTTGCTTCTTCTGGAATTCTCTCTCACATCGATTGACCTCAGCTGCCTCATCCTGGTGGACAAACCTACACATCTATCATGTGGACAGAGCACACATGGCAGAATGAGGGCCCAGGGCTCACCTCCCTCCCATTTCTCCTTCCCCATCCCCTCTCTCCTCACCAGGGATCCAGAGCAGGGAGCCTCATTTTGAGAAGCTGAGCTGAGGAGTCTTGGTGAGTCAAGGGCAGGTTAGAGCTGAGATTTTATGTCAGCCTTGCAGGAAGGCCCTCCCAAGGGAGCAGCATGCAAATGCCCTGGTGGGTGCTGGGTGGGTGAGGGAGGGTTGGGCCTGTATTGTGAGCCCAGGGACATCAAGTGTCTTTATATTTGAAGGAAATAGTGAAACAGCTCAGGGTGCCTATGGTGTGGGCAGGAGGTCCATCAGAAGCCTGGCTCTGTGGGAGGTCATGGTTTTCAGGGTCTGTTAATCTGAGATAGGAGAGACCCAAGGACATTCATGTGGCCTGCTGCTCAGCATCTGGGGGAAGTCACACCCTGCTGACTTCATCCAAGATAAGAGACATGATGACAAGTCCCACCTCAGAAGAATTGATTTTCTGAATTTTCTACCAGCCACAGCATGCAGTTGAGCTACTTCAAGAGCTTCTTTGTCTGCTGTGACCTGGAGAAATACAAGAATGTCAGGGACAGTGTTACAGGATGTCTCTTCTTAGCCTAGTGAATGAAATAGGAAGGAGCACAAGGGTCAAAAGCAGCTGGTGGGGGAAGAAACCTGTGATTCAGCTGGAGATCAAGTAGCCCTGCCCAAGGAAAGAGGAGAAGGGACATGTCCACCTGAAGCTGTGAGTGTGGAATTCACAGAAGGCAGATCTATAAATGGGTGGTCATCCTGTCCTAGTCATTTCCATGTGTGTGACACTCAGATTCAGCCAAATGTTTTCCTACAGAAGAACTCCTGGAGGTCACTTGACAGAGTGGACAAGGGAGGATGTCTTGTTAGTTTCCTGTCAGTGATGATGGGGAATTCCTCCCCCCTCTGCTGTTCCATGTCAGGGACACTGGGCAGCAGGTGTAACAAGTCCTGGGCTGCAATCTGTATTTGGGGTAAAAATGGGAGTTCATAACCCACTTGAATCTAATGTATGAAATATGATATGTCAAGAGCTTTGTAATGTTTTGAACAACCAATTAAAAAAAAAGTAGATTCCTTGGGTTGGAACAGGACTGTGCTCAATTTCTCCGTGTCTCAGTGTGATTCCCTCTGCACTCACTGTCTCCTGGGTCTTGCCTCAAGGGGTTCACTGGGGAGGGGGCTTTGTGTCACTGCATAGGGACTTTATTTCCAGACTTTCCCCTCCCAAGTTGGAGAGTGTGAGCCTGTTTTCTGTTTGGCCAACAAGGCTGAGCTGCTTTTCCAGAGAGCCCAGGTCCTCTGACACAATTTTTTTTTAATGTGGAACACAGTGTGGGGTCCTGAGCAGCTCAGGACCCTGCCATGGTCTCTCTTAGTCCCTGTGAACCTCTGTGGCTGTCCTCCTGTCCCCAGTGAGCAGCTTCCCTCTGAACTCTGAGGAGCAGCTGTGTTTGCAGTTCTCCAGATCACATTCTTCAGGTGCCTTTTCTAATGAGTGGCTTAAAGGAAATGAAAGTGACTTTCTCAGGTCTCATTGGGCAGCAATAGGCAAAGCTCAGAGTTTAAGAAGGTCTAGAAGGTGGGACACCTTTCTGGAAAGTGGGTTGGACAGAGTCACTCATCTTTCCTCTCCTTGCTCTGAGAACCTCCTCTGTCCATGTGCTGTGGTGCCCTCAGGGTGTGGCCCTGGTCTGTCCCAAGTGCAGTTAAAATCTGATCATAAAATCATATTTTATACCTGATTTAATTATTAAGCTATTTTCTAGGGAGCTAGGTTTCCCTTTGCTGACATTATACTTCAGTGCCCTGCTTAAATGGACAATGTTTTTACTGGTGCAATACAGTGTGCATAATACTGGGTTCACTGGGACACAATCTTACAGAAATGGAATTTAATTCACTCTATTTCAGTCCTCGATGCCTCCCTTTTCCCTTTTTTTTCCCTTCCTATGTAACTCCCTTATTCTCTCCTTGCCTTCCTTCTATTTACTGTTTTATTAATTTTTATTTGTATTTTGGAAAAGGCAAAAATACTTTACTTGTTCAAATTATTAATTCTCCATGTGCATAAATATTTGTTTTTCAAAAATATATAACATTTACAATGTTCCTTACAATTCTTGTTTTTGATTGATTGATTTGTTCTAATCAGTTGTAGGACACCAGAATGCTTTTCAATACATTATACACAAATCTAACAGAATGTTTGAATTCTCTGGTTGTATTCACAGCAGGATCCCATCATTCGTGCAATCATACATCTACCTAGGTAATAATCTCCATCTCATCTTCCTTCTGTCTATTTATCTACTTGTTTTTCATTGGTGTGTTAGCGGTATCCATGGAGCTGCAATTCACTGTGGTTATTTAGTGAGTGCTGACATGGCCTCATTCACCCCACATTTCCTCCCCCTCCAGTTCTCAGTCCATCCCTCCATCTCTGTCTTCCTCTCCACTGGTCTTCTCTCTCTATGAAATCTGATTTTGGCCTTCCTTTCCTCTAGCTTCTGCATAGGAGGGGTGATATTTGACCCCGAACTTTCTGAATCTGGCTTATTTCTCTTAGCATAATGTTACCAACTTCCGTCCATTTACCAGCAAATGCCAACACTTCATTGTACTTTAGTTGAGGGCCTCAAGTTCAGCCTGGATTTTGTGTGAGGGCAGGACAGGACAATCTCTGTGACAGGGAAGGCAGAACCTGACCAAGCTGCAGAGTGAGTAGTGAGCAGAGGGTCCAGTCATCCATGAGCCAAGTGGCATGTTTGCTTCCTGGGTTTAGTTTTCTGATCCTCCTATGGAGATGTGGCAGCTTGATGTCTCGCCTAGTTTTCTATGGATGAGCAAATTTTCACCTATTAAACAAAGTCTTCTCCCATAAGTCTGTCCCTCAGGAGTCCAGGCTGGGTCCTCAGCTCAGCCTGAGAAGACTGAAATGGAGCAGTCTGTGGGCAGTTCTCCTTGCTGAAGCACAGGGTCTTCTTCCAGGTCCACTGTTGTTTCACTGGGTAACATAAACATGCATGCACGTTACATAATGTTAGCATCAGAGAAAGAAGGTCTATGGCTGGAAGTGTTGAGTAGTTCCTGAATTGTCCATGAAGTGCAAGAGTGCTAATGAGATGACTTATCTCTGTAAAAATAAAGAGTGTCTTTTGTTTTCTCTTTCATGGTTTGCCTTGTTAAAGAGTGATTTTGGTGGTGGTGGGGGGGACAGTTTTCTTTAACAGATAAACATAATGTTCAATAAGTCAATCACATTCCAGGCCTCCTCTCCCACAGGAGCAGAGGGAGGAGGCCATGGGCTCCACATGGTGCACACATGGGGATGGAGCTTCCCTAGCCTGGGTCCCCACATGATTCTGTGGAGCACCCCTGCCTGCCCCAGGAGCACACAGCTTTCACAATATGCTGTGGTGCTAGCTGTGACAAGTACAGTGGTGACCTCCATCCTGAATGCTGTGAATGCACAAAAGACAACCTGAATGACAGCAGCGAGAGACCATGATGTCTCGCTCAGTTCCTATAATGATGCTGTCTTAACAGATAAAAATGTAAAATTAAATTTATGCTTGAAATATAGATCAGCCTCTCCAGGGCTGAGGCTATGGTGAGTACATTTCCAGGTTCATTTCGCCCTCTGGTGGGCAAGAAGTGGAACATCCTAGCACAGAATTCAGTGAGAGGAACCTACATGAAGGTGAGCCACCTCTGTGTCCACAGAGTCCTCTGCCCTCTGCTCTCCACAATGATGCTCTAAATCTCCAGGAAGACAGCTTGTCCACCTGTCCATCAGATGGGGCAGACACTCATGTCCAGAGAAAAGTTCAGAAACCAAATGTTATGCCTGGGGACAAGGGAAGAGGGCAGAGCAGATATGTCTAACCAGGTCACTCACTGAGTTCAAGACAAGCTCAGGCCAAAACCAGGTGTCAAGTCAAACCAGGTGACCTGTCCTCCTTCTCCACAGAGTCCAGATCCAAGTAACAGCAGGATGATAGCCATCCAACATACACCTTTCCAAGTACGCTGAACCTCTTTCATGAGCTCCTTCAAGATGGGACTTCTTTTGTCATCTAAAGTCAGTGTGAAGTGAACAAATACGTTCCTGTCCCCACTGTTGTCTCTTGGAACAGTTTGAACCTCAGCTTGTAAACTTTGTCTTTTTGTCATCACAAGTAATAAAATTTGTGCCTATTATCCTGTCTGTGTGTGAACATAAACATATCTCTTCTTCCATGAGACCTCCAAATAAGAAGACACTCCAGAGAGATGCTCCTTGAGGTCAAGTGGCCTCAGGGTGCCCAGGCTCACATCACCTAGTGAGCTACAGCTTTGCCCACCCTAACATGAGAAGGACCATAAAAAAATTCTCCCCGTAATGAGCAGCAAGACCAGAGTCTACAGTAGCCTTCCGACCTCACAAGTAGCAATGCCCAGTGTAACCTGCATTCTCCAGCTCTCCCTAATTTCCCACAAATGGTGCAGACACCTTCTCATGCAGGGTCCCTGAACAGCCAGCAAGATCTGAAGGGGACCTTGAAAGGAGAGTGCTTACTGCTGCCCTCTTCTTGCCCAGACCACATTTTGCACAGTCCCCTGAAGGTCACTCCTTTTTCAGGGCCCTTTGCCTTCCTCTTGTAAGGACTTCCTGTGATGCTGAGCCAATGGCTCAGAGCTGCTTCAGCGTCTCAGAATATAAGGTTATGAAGAGTCACACCGCTCGCCTGTTCTTTGTCTGCATTCTCCATGTAGGAAACAGACTCGAACAGAACATGTGTGTGCCAGGACTTGGACTTGGTTCATCCAAAGGGACTCCTAGTGCTCTGCCCTCTTGGGAGACACTCCTCACAGCCCACAGCAGACAGTGCCATACATAGGTGGCACTATGCAATGCAGAAGCTATGCAGTCCCCTTCTGAATTGGTCCTTAAATACCAGCTTACCATTCCTCTCTCAATTGCCTTGCATCATTAGCTGGTGACAAATATAAATAGATAGTTAAACAGATAGATATAGAGATAGATAAAAATAAAAGACAATCCATACATGAAAGTATCCTTCAAAACCAAAATGCCACAACACAAACCTTTTTCCTATTTGTGTCTTTAGTTCAAGATAGATCCTGTTTTGTTTTTTTAAAAATTCTCATTTTATTTAATACTGAAGTATATTTATTTAGTTTTCTTTAATATTGCATTTAAATGTGACTCATGCACATCCCAAAACTGGGGAGCTTGTTAAACTTGGCCTCCAGGGCCAAGGCCTCCTTAGCTTTGGCCCACTCACGCACATGTGCTAAGAGGCCAGGAGTACAGGTGACTTCTAAACACCAGAGACCCCTATCTTCAGGCAGAGAGGACTGGTCTAGGAAAAGAGCCCTCCACATAGAAGGGTCAGGGCTTCCATCTTCTGGCAGAAGAGAAACTGGAGGATAAAGGCCCACCACCCAGACTCCTCAGGAGACAGCTTCAGGGCTCTGAGCAGGTCCAGAGCCACAGAAAACCAGAGTAAGGGAGGCAGCAGCAGTTTCTACAAGTGTAGGCAGAAGTCTTGAGGAGAGAGAAGGACTCAGCATGTGGGGATGTCAGACAGGGGCCCAGATAGAGACCTCCAGGGAGAGGGGGCCTGCTAAGAAATACCACCAGGCAGCAATAGGGGTCAGGGTGGTCACTGAAACCACCAACAGAGCTCACCTACATCTGAATTCTGAGGTGCAGTTGGCAGGTGTGGGCTACTTACTATGTGGGAGACTCTGGGTTTGATCTCCAGAACTACAGGGAAAACTGGGGGAGGGGTGGAATGCCAGGCCCACCCTCAACAAGTCAGTGGCTCTCTCCATGGCCTGAGATCTAGGCAACAGGGTTACAGAGCACACATGAGGCTCCAGACACACAGGCCACATGCAGGTACCATGGATGTCTCCCTAGGACAAGAAAAATAAGCTTCTAAGCTCAGTGAGAAACCACCCAAGAGTTACCCAGGGGAGAATGTGACAGGTATCTGGGTTTGGTTATTTATGTTTATTTAGAAAAAGTCCTGCTAAGTGGCCCAGGCTGGCCTCTACTTTGCAATCCTCCTGCCTCAGCACTCTAAGTCACTGTAATCCCAAGGATGCACCCCCAGGTTCAGCTTCTTTGTTGTTTTAAGATGATACTGGTTACTTTGTGAAACAGAATAATATAGAAAGTCATTGACCATCAACCCCCTCTGTACATTTGTTCCCCAGGAAACTTGATCTAAGCAATAAAAATTAGTGATTACTAAGAATGTAGTATGTGCCCAGATACTAAGGTACACAATATTCACATATGATATTTTAGTGAATCCTCAGGAAACTTTTTAAGGATATGTTATTATTCCCATGTTGCTAATGAGAAACTGAGACATGGGGAAAGTGAAAAAACTAACTTGTCGTCACAGACAGTCCTTAGACAGAGCCAAGATTCTAATCCTCTCTGGGTGGGTGCTGCATGGAACACCCCACGCCTCTTACAGCTGGGAAGAAACCTGGAGACCAGAGGAAGCCACCAGCCTGCCTACAAGAAGGCCAGGTGTCTGGTTTCCATGATGACATCAGCATGGGGTACCAGGAGGAATCCAGAGGGCTCTGAAATATCATGAAAGGACTATGAGTCTGCAGGTCTAAGGTGGGAAACCCTGGGTGAATTCTCCAGGACCACTGACTGGGAGTCTAGCCTGGGAGGTCACTGTGGGGCTTGTCCCCATGTTCCCAGACTGCACATCAGCCTTGCTCAGGGCTGGGAAGAGATGGGCTGGTCCTGTGAAAGTTAGACACAGAGTCAGTGTGTGGAGGCAGACAGGGCCTGAGGCTGGGAGGCCATGGAGCTCTGCGAGGGAGCCTGAGTCCTCTGCTGAGGGCAGTTAGCACCTGTGGGTCAAGGGGAGAAATAGGCCATGCATTCCAGAGTACTAAGTGCCTGATGCAGATGGCATACAGGAAGATGGGGGAAGCCATTGTCATTCCTGTGACAACTGCAGGTTACCTCTTTATCCTCTGCTTACCTGGAATCACCAGATCTTATTAAAACTGAATCTTCCAAACAGCACCTGCTTCTGAATATCCAACAGGGATTCAGTCATTATGGTAAGTGAAAAAAAAATGGTAGTATGAGTACAGGATTCTAAGTTATTGGCCCCAAACCCCAGGCCTTGTACCATCCCACTCCCCAGGTACTCAAACAGGAATTTCAATAAAATATCTTATTAAGGATCTTGGAGCCATAATCAAATAAGGTGAATTTAAGAGAGGGAGAGAGTACACACTGGATCTGTCTTCAACATTGAAGCCTGTCCATCTGCACATGGAGGCAGAAGAAGGAGAATTTCAGGCCATGAAGACTGGATGTGAGGAGACATTCTAATGCTGCTTTTGGAGGTGGCAATTAGGGCAGTGTTCAGGAATTATGTGCTGATGGCCACAGAGAAATTGGAACCTCACCATACAACTGTGGAAAGATGACTATGCCTCAGCCACTGGACCTGGAAGAAGACCCTGAACTTATTAAGCAAACAGAGCTGCCCACTGACTGCTCCATTTCAGTCTTGTCAAGCTGAGTAGAGGACCCAGCCTGGACTCCTTAGGGACACACCTGGGAAGAACACACTGCTCATAGGTGGGAAAAAGTCTACATCAATCACAGAAAACTAGGAGAGACATCACACTGCCATATCTCATATAAATGATCAGAAAACTAAACACAAGAGCAATTATCCCACACGGCTCATGGCTGAGGGTACCATCAGCTCTCTGCTCTGTCTGCAGTGTGGTCTGGTTCTGCCTTCTTCTGCCACAGAGATCCTCCTGATCTGTCCACACCCACACAATCCAAGCTGAATTTGGGGCCTTAAAGAAGAAGGAATTGGTGGCATTTCAGGTAAATGGATGGAAGTGGAGAACATCATGACAAGTGAAAGAGACAGATTCTGGAAGGTGAGGGTCCCATGTCACCCTCCTGTGCAAAAGCTAGAGCAAAGGAAGGGGAAAGGGGGGTAAGGTGTCATAGGAGACAAGGACAACCAGTGGCAAAGGAGACAGAGATGGAGGGTCAGGGAACTGGGACAGGGAGGAAATGTGGAAGGAATGGACCACATGACACCATGTGCTTGGACACAGACACCACAGTACAGCAGTAAGCCCAGCTCCACAGAGGACTAGAGCCCACCAATGACAAAGTAGCAGATGAATAAACAGAAGGAGGATAGGAGAGAAGAGGGAGGGGGGGATGGAAGAAAGGGAAAGAGGGGGCACCAGGGACTAAGGTGGAGCACAGTGTATCCCCTGCCTGCAGATTGTGCCCAGGGAACCATCTGTTTTGCAGAACACCAATGAACCAATAGGAGCATTTCAAACAGTAAATTGGGACCTGAAGTAGAGTCATGGAAAAGGGAAATCTACTTACCTAGAAAATATCTTTATAAGTAAATCAGGTATAAACTATGGAAATCAGTTGAGATAACCAGATCTAAACTACACCTGAGATGGCTCAGGCCCATCATGAGATCCTCCAGGAAACACTCTGAGGATGTCCTTAGGGCAAGGAGAAGACAGAGGAGTGATCTGCCCACCACTTTCTCCCAAGGGGTCCTGTGCTCTGGAACTTTCTGAGACTCCGCACTTTTCCTATTCCTGCCCAGTGAGTTCCAACCCATTCTCCTTAATTTCCCTTATTCTGCTCATTCAGTAAAAGCACAGGAGGACCTCAGCCTGGGAAAACTGCAAACAGGCATATTTCACAGGTTCGGAGGATGCTTCCCACTCAAGCAGGACAGCCACAGAGGTTTAGTTAAACTGAGAGACACATGGCAGGGTCCTCAGCTCCTGGTGGCCAATGTTCCACAGAGTGAAGAGGGTGTGTCAGAGGGCCTAGACTCAGGAGAAAAGAGGCACAGCCATGTTGGCCAACACAACACAGTCTCCCTCTGTCCCACCCGTGGATGAGGAGGGCTGAAATCACTGTCTCTGTGCAGGGAAAAGGACCTTCTCCCCAACACACCTTGGGGCTAGTCCCAGGAGAAGAGTAGTGCACATGGAACCCCCGAACATGGAAACAGTGCCTGAGTGTAATTCTGACCTAGGGAATCTACTTTAAAACCCAGGGTGGTGGCACCTGATCCCTAGTGTCCCTGACAAGGAGGAGCATATGGGGAGGGATGTCTCTATCATTTATGAGGAGGAACTAATGCAGAATCCTCCCTGTCCACACTGTGCAGTGGGCTCAGGGGTCCATCTCCTGGGAAATGTTTGGTGGTTCTGAGTGTTAAATGACTAGGACAGGATGGCCACGAGTTATAGACCTTGCCCCCAGAGCTTCACATTGACTACCTCCTGGGACATTCTCCTTGTCCTCTTTCCTTGAGCAGGGCTACTTTATCTTGAGCTAAAACAAGATTTCTCTTCCCACCAGCTTCTTGTCACACCCTGTTCTTATTTCATTCACTGGGCCAGGAAAAGGTGACATCTACATTGTCCCTGATACTCTTTTATTTCTACAGGTAACATCAGACACCAGAAACCCTTGAACTTTTTCAAATGCATGCTGTGACTGGAAGAAATTTCACACATCAACAATTCTGAGGTGGCACATGTCACCTCCTCTTCTCAGCTGAGAGGAAGACAGCAGGATGGTCATTTCTCTCACAGAGGCTGATCTGCAGGCCACCTCCATATCTGTGGATCTATGCTGTCTTAGGAGGGCAGTCCCTGGGCACCATGACCCCACACAGAGTGAGGCTTCCATGATGAGGCCTCCTGCCCACACCACAGGCACCCAGGGCTATTTCTCTGCTCTATTGCCTCCAACTGTAGAAGACATCTGATGTCCCTGGGCTCACAATCAGGCCCCTCCCTCCCTCCCTCATTCTCCCCACCCAGCACCCACCAGGGCATTTGCATGCTGCTCCCTGGGGATGACTTTACTGCAAGGCTGACATAAAAGCTCAGCTCTAACCTGCCCTTCACTCACCAGGACTCCTCAGCTCAGCTTCTCAAAATGAGGCTCCCTGCTCAGCTCCTGGGGCTGCTGCTCCTCTGGATCTCTGGTGAGGACAAAGGGGATGGGGAGGGAGAAGTGGGGGAGAGAGGGGAGCACTGTTGCCCCATTCTGGCCATGTGTGCTCTGTCCATATGAGAGATGTGCAAGTCTGTCCTCCAGGATGAGGCAGCTGAGGTGAATTGATGTGACAGAGTATTCCAGAAGGAGCAAGGGACTGGCTCTGATTAAAGTTGTCACATAATGAGAGGGATGTGGAAGGGAATTCTAGAGAGGCTCTTGGAGCTTACTCAATTGGAGTTCTTTATGTATATGAATAGTTTTAGTGTATAAATAAGAAACAAAAATTAATTTAGTCTGAAATATACAAAAAAGAAAAAATGCAAAAAGTTTTCTTAAAGTTTCTATATAACCGCGCATTACTCTGTGATTTTTCCAGGAAGCAGTGGGGATATTGTGATGACCCAGACCCCTCTCTCTGAGCCCTTCACCCCTGGACAGTCAGCCTCCATCTCCTGCAAGTCCAGTCAGAGTCTCCTTCACAATAATGGAAACATGTATTTGCACTGGGTGGTGCACAAGCCAGGCCAATCTCCACGGGGTCTAATATATGTTGTTTCCAACCAGTATACTGGGATCCCAGACAGGTTCAGTGGCAGTGGGTCAGGGACAGATTTCACACTGAGAATCAGAAGGGTGGATCCTGATGATGCTGGAATATATTACTGTGTGCAAGCTACACATTATCCTCCCACATTGGTGCAACCCCAACAAAAACCTCCCTTCCTGGGTGGCCCAGCTGCCACATGAGCTGCTGGTCTGGGCAGCAGCTCAGCAAATTCTCTGGCCTGTGAGAGGAAGGTGCTGGGAACTCAGAGAATAGGTGCAGCTGAGGGCTGTGGACCATGACTGCCTGGGCCACAGCTCAGGCCACACCCATGAGTGGCCCTGTCAGCTGCAGCAGCCTGGCCTGGCATGTGGAAGACAAGCAGAGAGGTGTCCAGGGACCTTCTGAATGAGCAGACAGGATGAGTGTGAACACTGCAGAGGGAGGAGAACCTGCCTTGGGCAGGACTTGGCCAAGTTAGTGAAGAGATGAAATGAAATGCCAGAGGTCCCTCCAAAAGCTGCTCTGTGTGAAATTCAGATTCAAACCAAATAAAACAAACAAACAAAAGAAACAGAAACATGGCTTTGCTTGTAATAACTAATAAAATGAACTTCGATGACATTGACTTATTAATTTTGCATAACATTGTATTTCTCTCATTATTACATGTTACTTTCAACAACTAAACACTGATGATCACTCCAGGTGAACTGGGCTGCACAAAATACCCACAAAAGGACAGATTAATGTCTTTTTCTTTGGGTCCTGAGGTAGCTCCTCTGACCTTAGGGATCCTTGGAGTGAGAGAGAGGAGCAAGTACTGAATCCTTTTATTGGGAAGAAAACATTTAAATGAGGCAAGGGGTCAGGCTTGAGGGGGTAGAGTCAGCTTTGTGATGTCTGCTGTCAGCATATTGACTGACATCTAGGAAAGCCACACCCAAAGGCAGAGTAAGAGAAGGGGACACACAAAGGGAGTTTCCATGGAACTTTCTATCCCTAACAGGGCAAAGGGCAGGATAAAAAAGGAAACATATGAGTGTAAGTCAAACCTTGGGACCCCCCCCCCATAAAGAGAAAAGACCAAGTCAGGAGTCATACACTACCCCACCAGACTACAGTGATTTTTGAGGTCCCAGGGGTTCATCAGGACTGGGAGGTGAGGTCACTCAATGTGGTCCCCACGATTACAGGATTCAGCAGAGGTACAGGGAAGATAGTCACCCTGCCTAGAACCCCTGGACTGCCTACCTCCATATGGGGAAACATCAGAGCTGGGAAAATCACTCATAAGTCACACAGAGGGTGGAAGGTTGTCCCTGGAGCTCTGCAGACTCTGGGTCTCTAAGGCCTCAGGGATTCTTAATGATCTTGCATAGATGTCCCTCAGGTCACCTCACAGTTTTCTAGTTGGGCCACCAGGGCTACTGATGCTCTGGCCTCTGGTGATGACAGAAGGGATGAGGAAGAAGAATGGGGAGGAGGGTGAGCTCTGGGGTTCCCATTCTGCACAAGGGTGAGGACCTGCGGGCATATGCCCACATCAAATGCCTGGGCATGACTGCCAAGAGATGATCACTAAGGAGAGTCATTATGGTCAAGGTGAATATGATGTTGACCCAAAGGCAGAGATGGGCTGGGAAGGTCAGCAGGAAATGCAGTGGGAGCCCAGATGCCATCCACTGGCCACAGAAACCACAGCAGGCAGTATCATGGGAGAGTCCCCTGGGGATGCGGAAGGTGTCCTCTGCCTTCTGACCCAGCCCTTTTCCTCTCCCTGAGCACAGCACATGTCCAGGGAGAATCCCAGCCTGGGGTCCAGAGCTCAGCTCCTGTCCTGTCTATCAAGGAGGCTCCAAGCAACTGCCCAGGTCAGCTGGGTTCTCTTCCCCACACTCAACCTGAAGCATAGATTTGTAATATTTTTTAAAGAAATGTCAGGTAACATTTCCTGCAAGATTATAAATTCATGTATAATTAAAAAGTTACCATGAGGAAAAACAATCATAAAGAAATGATTAATGCAAAGAAAATCAAGAAATTAGGGAAATACTCCACTTTACTTTCAAGTCGTTATATTTTGTCTGAGGTTCAGTCTTCTGTGTTGGTGATGCCTTCTTCTGAATCTGAAATTTGGTTTATTGATTTCTTCATTTTCAGGA
This sequence comes from Marmota flaviventris, assembly GCF_047511675.1. Lineage (NCBI taxonomy): Eukaryota > Metazoa > Chordata > Mammalia > Rodentia > Sciuridae > Marmota > Marmota flaviventris. Next base: position 78,929,704 of record NC_092511.1, on the reverse strand, counting down.
TTTCTGCTTATATTTTTCTCACAATCTCTGACTCTTTATTGAAGTGATCTTTTTCTTCTGTATTTTTTTCTTTGATTTCACTTCTTACACTATCCCTTACTTCACAGATCAAATTTTCTCTGTGCAATCTGAACTCCTTCTTGGACTTTCATTCTACTGTGGTATCAGTGGGTTCTGTTATTGGAGCATCTTGGTTTGCGTGGGCCACATCTTTCCCTTTTATCATGTTATTCCTGTGTTTTCCCATCCAGCAGGATGAATCTAAGGCAGCAAAAATTCTACCTGTAGACCTGAGATGTCCGCACTGCCCAGTCCAGTGGCCATACCAATCCTCATCCTGGTAGACCCACCAATGTCACTTAGCACCTCAGAACACCCACCTCCTCCAGGCACTTTCTTACTGAACCTCAGGACATCACTCTTTACTTCTGCTCCCCCTCCCACTGCCCCTTCCCAATCACCTTCCTGGTTCTCCCTCTCTACCTGTCCTAGAACTCAGGCCCTAGGTGGCCCTCACTGCAGTGGTTATTAGAGCTCAGTCCCCAGGGCAGACCTCACCCCTGAACCCCAGCCTCAAACACTCTATGGGCTACTGGGCAACACACTGCCAGTCTAATGCACATGGCCAGCCCCAACATCCAGAGCCACATGCCACATCTCCTCCCAAAGGCCACTCTCCCCACAGTCCTCTCTGTCAGGACAAATGGCATCTCCACCCTTCTTGCTTCTCAAAGCAAGATCTTAGAGTCTTCTTGAGACTCCTTCTCCCACATCCCTTGACCTAACCACAGAAGGCTGTTCACTTCCATCTCCAAAATACACCCCTCACTGCTCCCCCCACTTTAATCTTCATTGGGAACCCAGCTGCCCATGGGGACACTCAGGAGAGAATCAGACCAGGAGCCTGTCCTTGTTTCTGCTGATTCCAGGCCCAGTCATGCTCTGGTTGGATAAGAGACTCTGGCTGGACTTGCAGCTGATGGTGGCTATGTCTCCTGCAGACACAGCCAGGGAGACTGGAGACTAGGTTGTCAAGCTGTCCCCAGAGGCACTATAGTCAGAAAATCAGCATTTCAAGGAAAATGTAGAAACCTTTTAACACAGAACCTGGAGAACATGTCATCTGCACTTGCACAGAACAGGAATCGCCCACATGACTCTTCCAGGAAAAGGCAGGTGGCAGCAGAGGAAGGGCTCAGTGGCACAGAGGATTGTAAAATAAGAATGAGTTTGTAAAACTTTTATTTCTTATTTAAATGTTATCTTAATATGTAATCCACTGTGTACTCATAATTAGAACAGTGATTATGAGGTGTGTAATACACCACAGTCAAATCCCTGAGGACAGCACAGTTGACAACTGTTTCCTACAGAATCCTGCTGCTAGGAAAGCTGGGAGGATCCTCCAGGCCGGAGGCCTCCAGGGGGACAGTCAGGAACAGACTTAGCCAACATGAGGCCCCAGTGCCCTGCCCCCTGAGTCCCCTCCAGCTGTTCCACACTCTCCCCACACACAGGACAGGGCTGGCATTGAGTGACTCCAGAGGAAGTGGCATTGAGTGACTCCAGTGGCCAGGACACTGAGACTATTGCTTGCTGACCACTCTGGGATGAGAACTGCTCCAGAGGAAGACAGAGGACTCCTGGTGGAGATCCCCAGGCAGCCCAGGGCAGGGCCACAGTGAGAACCCCAGGCCCTTGCTATGGCAGCCTCAGCTGGCCAACATAGGGGAGGCCCCTGGAGACCTACCAGAGAAGTTCTTCCATGGCTGCCTCTATGGTCAACAGCCCACAACACCTGGAGACAAACCTTGAGCCAGAACCACCAGGGAAGCCCCTCCTGATTCCTCTCTTACAAAAAGATGTGGGAGAGTAAAATGCTAACACATTAAGCTGTTGGGTTGGGGCACTATTTTACACAGGAGAACATGGGGCACTGTCAGGGTTTAGTACTCATTCCCTCCTGACCTGCAGGAGAGATAGGGAGAACACACCCCAACCAGGGCGAGCCAAGAAAGGAGAGGGCCAATTGACCACCCACACCCAGCCCTCCCTCGCCAGAGGACAATCAGGTGCATCAGGGAGACCAGTCAAGGCTGGAGCTCATTTATTTAGGAAGCACACACAGCTAATATAAGGCACAGGAGCCAATCAAGATAAAGGTCAGCAGGGTGAAGAGAGTTCACATGTACACCTCTTCTACAGGCAGTAAGGGAAGACAAGAGCTGTCCACGAGGGCAGAAGAGTTCTGAACTTATCCTAGAGGTGGTCTGATTTTTCATCACAACCCACAGTAATGCCTTCTGGCTGATTGCCAGCCTTAGCCATGTGTGGCCCTAAGACCAGGAAGTGAGCATCAGTCTGCAAGTTAGGATACTTTTTCTCCATCTCTGATGTGACATTCTCTACATCTCCCCCTTTTTATTTTATTGGGGGGTGTCTGTCTTTCACTCGACAGTGTGCCTGTCTTAGGTTGTCCCCCTCTGGGGATCTTATCCGTCATTGACTACCACTCTGGCTCATCAGGCACTTTACCTGCAGGGTCTGCAGACCCAATGGGAAACCTCAAGGAAGGGAGGGGACTTAGACTTAGACCTATGAAGAAAAACCCTCTTGCCTCTGACTTACACCTGAACATCCTGGTAGGGGCCATGGCCAATCTCATAGGGTTCCCAGTCAGTATCTTGTAAAACAGTATATCACTGCCAGACCGCCATCAATTGAACAGCTCTGGCTCGATCCTTGAGAAACTGGAGGAGCCTGTTAATTACACAAGGTCCAAATGTAAATACAAGAATTATAGTAACCAAGGGGCCTACAAAGGGGAGAAGTTCAGGGAGCCACCCGTTTAGCCCAGTCCATAGAAAGCTTGATTGCAGCTCATCCCCACAATTTTCAAGGTCCTCCTGTAACCTTTTAATCTTATCTTGAACAATACCGGAGCAATTGGCATAGAAGCAGCATTCCTCCTGTAGGAACAGGCATAATTCTCCCTCTCTGGCAGTAAGCATTGACTATTGAGAAGGGCCTTAGTGACACACTGCCTGCAGGGGGAGCCAAGGATACGAAGTATGGCATCAAAGTGTGCCTCCCCAAAGTGCATCTCCCCAAAAAATTATAGTAGGAGGGGAATCACTCTAAGGGCCGCATACAGGCTGGAATCATCCAAATGAGTGGAATTAGAATGCTCCAAAGGAAGTTCCGAAATGGCCATGCCCATGCTGAATGCCATGAGGGAGACAATGAGGAGTCCAGTCACAACCAGGCAAAGCATCCAGAATAGTCTTATCATTCAAATGAGAAAATAAAGAATCATATCTCAAGAGGGGGTGCTCTTGGGTAATCATTACTGTTCTGATGAACAGTATTTTAGATCTCTAGCGGGTACCCAAATTGGACTTGACTCCCCAATTGGGAATACACACCCAAATCCCCTCCCTACACTAATGAGAGGATCAGGACCATGCCATGATCCAGTAAGGGGGTCCCTACATCAGACTTCTACCTTCAAATAAGGTGTCTGATTAGACCAATGTCTCTGAAAAGCAGTTAGAGGTTGGTCTTTGGAAAAATGTAAAATATTTAATGTAAGCATGGCTGTCCTTAATTGGTCATGGGGGTTGTTTCCCCCTTTTTATTTTATTAGTAGGTCCTTTAAGGTCTTATTATGCCTCTCAATTATAGCTTGACCTTTTGGAATTTATGGTATTCCAGTGGTGTGTTTAATATTCCAAGTTTGGAAGAATTCTGAGGGATGAAGGGGATTCAGGGTAGGGCTCGAAAGGGGGTACCAACAGGAATCATCTGCTCATTAATCTTTCTTAGGTCCTGTAACATTCTCCATTTCCCTGTAGCCTTTTGTATGACAAATACAGGACTATTCCAAGGGCTCAGGGAGGGCCTAATATGTCCTAGAGTCAGTTGTTCTGATATTAGGGGGCACTAGGTGGGGTGCCTTCTTTGAATGATGGGGCTGGAGGTCTCCCTGTTATTAGTTTAAAGGCTTACCCTCAATATCAAATTTGGACTTACAATCCCTCCACCAATGGAATCCCTTTCTACACCAGAGGCAAGGCATCTTAGGCAGAGTTTGCCCCTTAGCCAGGCCTGAGGGATGTAAGTGAAGCCATTTGGGCCTGCAAGGCCAAGATCAATGACTGTGGGCCTGAGTACCAATACCCTTAGTGGCCACTATCCACCTCCCCATAAATCTGTCCGTCATATCTGCACAGACTAGTTTGTGGTCTGTGGTCATTCCCTCCCAGACCAGCATCTTGACACACTGGTCCGGAAGGGGCCCTGGGGGAATTTCCTTTGGAAGCTCTTTTCCACACTCTCGATGAAGATGGCAAGATCCTTGGTAGCCCCCAAGTAATTCTGCTACTGGGGTCTCTGAGGGGCCTTCCTCCAATGTTTTCCATGCTGCCAGTCCTAAAGCCCATACCTGCTCCTAGTAGGGGGCAGGGATAGCAGCCTGCTGAAGGCCTGTGGAAAATTGATCACTGGACCCCAACAGCATCCCATAAGTTACAGGAACCAGGGGATTAATAGCCTGATTCCTCTCAGCCTGAGCATGGCACTCTTCATTTTAAAAAGCACACAATTTCAGGTACAGGGAACCAGGAAGCACAGCCTTGGTTAAGTTTTTCCAGTCGTGTGTGGTACACTGTTAGTGGGCCAGACCCTGGAGGATGGTTTCGGCCCAGGGTGAATTAGGTCCATCCTCAGAGATGGCCTTTTTGAGTTCTTTCAAATCTTGGGCCTCCCAGGGATACCATAAGGCCAGTCTATTGCCCACAGGGTTAGCATTTACTGGGAAAGGAATACACTATGGGGATAAGTCATCATTGGTCTTACAAGTTGGTGGCTTAGCTGGCTTTTCAGGGTTTGCACAAGATGGTGTAGAATTTCTGTGTGGTGAAGGGTGACAATATGGCAGAGGCTGCTCCCCATCCCAATTGTCTACATGTGTTCTGGGACAGGAGCACTTAGTACAGAACACAGAGGACCAGGCCAAGGATCAAAAAGGTCTGGGAGGCCATTGTCAGAGTGAGGCTTTAAGCCTTTCTCCTCCTGGGCAGCAAGAGGACTGACTCACAGTGACTCAAGTCATTCCTCAACAAGGATTTCCCAAGCCAGGTTGCCCTTTGAGGTAGGAGGAATAGGTGTCTTAAAAGGGTCTTTGCTGCCCCTAGATGTTCCTTCTGAGGGGCCAGGGGAGAAACAGGCTTTGAGGGCACATAGGATCGCATAGACCCCCAGAGGGTGGTCCTCTCCCAGGTTAATCTCCCTCTTTCTCACCAATTGTTCTGCATGGTCCCAGGTGGCCCAATCAAACAGTTTGGCAGCCACCAACCAGGGCGCATCGTGTGTCAAGGTGTCCCAGACCTTTTTGGCCTGGGCATCCGAGATCTCTAAACCTTGGCTTTTGAGCATTAATCTCAGTGATTTAAGAGCTGGAGCATCATGCTTAGTGTGAGATTGCCCTATCTCTTCAGGAAGACCCTTACCTCTGAACTCACTTGGCTTGGCTTGCCGATACTTTCACTTTTGGTGAACCAACTTCTTCATGTCCCTGTTCAGGCACCAGATATCAGGGTTTTTAGTCCTTGTTCCCTCCCGACCTGCAGGAGAGATAGGGAGAACATCCCCTGGCCAGGATGAGCTAAGAATGGAGAGGACCGACTGACAGCCCGAATCCAGCCCTCCCTCGCCAGAAGACAATCAGATGAGTCAGAGAGATAAGTAAAGGCTGGAGCTTATTTATTGAAGAAGCACACACAGCAAATATAAGGCACAGGAGCCAATCAGGATAAAGGTCAGCAGGGTGAGGAGAGTTCACCTGTACACCCATTCTACAGGCAGTAAGGGGAGACACGAGCTGTCCACGAGGGTGGAAGGGTTCTGAACCTATCCTAGAGGTGGTCCGATTTTTCATCACAACTCACAGTAACACCTTCTGGCTGATCACCAGGCGTCATCTTAGCCATGTGTGGCCCCAAGACCAGGAAGTGATCATCAGTCTGCAAGTTAGGTTTCCATTTCTCCATCAAAGGTGTCTATTTCTCTGATGTGACATGCCCTACAGTGCATGCAGAGACATAGCCAGACTGTCAATGAAGTATTGAGAACTACACGTTTTGTCTGCTGTAGAGAGCAATAGTGTTGCACTGGATGAACAGACACTCTGATGTACTGTGTTTACAATTAGCACCTTGCAGAGGAGGTTAGTTCCAATAGATTTTTTTTCTGCAAACTACAGAGTTGTTCTTTGTTATGTTTTATACTGTTACTCTTGGGAAACAGCAAAGTTCTTTTTCTTTTTAAAAAAACAGGTATTGAAAGAGGTAAAATGATCTTCAATAAGTCACTCACATTCAAGGCCTTGTTTTCTGCAGCAGCAGCCGCTGGAGGCCATTGGCTCCACGTGATGCAAACACACGAGGCTGGAGCTCCTCAGTCTGAGTTCCCATGTGACTCTGTGGAGAAGCCACTGCCTGGCCCTAGAGGACAGGAAAGTGTCTGTTGTGCCAGCGGTGACATGGGGGCATCAGTGACCTGCATCCTACATGAGTGCTATGAATGGAAAAAAGAAAACTTGAGTGACAGTAGTGAGAGACCCTGGTGTCTTGTTCATTTCCTATAATGTCCTTATCTGACCACTGAAAAGTGTGAAATTAAATTTATGCTTGAAAACTAGATCAGCCTCCCCAGGGCTGAGGCTCTGGTGAGTGTATTTGCAGGTTCATGTCACCTCTGGTGGGCAAGAATTGGAACATCCTAGGGCAGGATTCAGTGAGAGGAACCTGAGGTGAGCCTCGCCTGTGTCCACAGGGTCCTGTGCCCTCTGCTCTCCACACTAATGTCCTGCAGCTCCAGGAAGACAGCTCAGCCACCTGTCCACCTCATGCCTCAGACACTCACACACAGAGAGAAGCCCCAAAACCAGCTGTCACTCCTGGGAATCTGGGAAGAGGCCAGAGCAGATACATCCACCCAGGTCACTCACTGAGTTCAGGCAGACCTGAGGTCTAAACCAGGTAAAAGGGCTAATGTTGTTTCCATCCTCTTCTCCAGTCCAGAGCTCAGCAAAAAGCAGGAGACAAGAGGCCCAACATGAAAGAAGTATTTTAAATACTCTGAATATATCTCTTCAGATGCTTTAAGATGGGGCTTCTGGTTTCTTTATCTCAGCTCAGTGGGACATGAATGAATAAAATCCTCTCTAGTTGTTGGGAACTTGAGGGCTGTGCTGAGGGGATTTCTCATTGGATCCAGGTCTCTGACTCTGTTTCTCCATAGTTAAGGCTACATGTCAGATTCTCTTTCTCCTTCCTCTCCCCATCCCACTTTCATGGTCCTTCTCTAGAATACATGCAGGGAGTGGCCAGATTGTCTCTCCTCTCTTGATTTGTACAATTGCTCAAGTTATAGGTAGGTCGGATCCATGAAATCTATGTCTGCTCAGCCACATTCATGGAGTTTCAGTTATGAGCCAAAAGCTGGGTGTAGCTCAGTAGTAGAGTGTTGCCTGGAATGCATGAGGCCCTGCATTTCATGCCCGGCATTGAAAAAAGAAAATAAAAAGAAAAGAAAGTGAAACAAGCAAAATAGTGACAACACACACCATCCACACTCCTTCCTTGGCATACCTCAAATTATTCCACTACTATGAACTCACTTTTGTTCTGAAATCTATAAATCTATCTTGCTACAAAGAAAATTTTATGGTTGTATTAATTTTCCCTTCAAACAGAAATTCTAGATCTGAAAAAGATACTGAACGAGATGAGAAAATGCTATAGAGAGCTCAAAAGCAGACTTCACCCTGTAGAAGAAAAGACCTGGGCATTAGAGTGTGGAACTAACCCCTCATAAGAGAATACAGAAAAAGAAAAAAAATGGAATGAATAAAACATGCTGGATGTATGCAACAGGGTCAAAAATACAAATGATCTATATGCATTCCATAAAAATAGGAGATATTTAATGCAGAAAAAAAATGAGTGTTAAAAGTAATAATACTTGAAAATTTCCCAGGTGATAGGGGAAATGTGGACATTTAGATTAACTATGCTTGAAGGTCCCAAACAGGCCTAACCTAAAGATGGTCACACTAAAAAACATTATGGACAAATTATGAAAATTTACAGACAGAGATAGTTTTGAAAGCCACAAGAGAAAGGCAGCTCACAACATCCAAGGGAACTTCCATAAGGCTATCAGAGATTCTCCGAAAAAATATGCAGGCAGGAGGAAAGAGAATAATGTCTGAAAAATGCTAGGTACAAGACTGTCAAGAAAGAATAACCAGTCATTGACCCCATTTTTTCTCATACAATTTCTAAGGTAACTTTAAACTATTATCAAAATTTACCAGATTTTCATCCTCATAAAAAATATAATCATGGGTGATGAGCTGCAGTGTATCAAGCAACAGAAAGGGACCATGATTGGTAAGGAAGGAAGGATGTTGACCATGTGCCTGTGCTGTCCCTTCATCCCAACTGAGCTCTGGTCCTGCTCCACTCTGAAGGCTCCAACACATCCTCTGACCTTGGCTACCAAGGTCAGGAGTTGGCCCTTCCACACCTGAAAGGTCAGCTCCCTCCCTGTCTGCAGGCTGTGTCACCCATCAGGCCACAGGTTCCCTGAGATTCTCTCATTATTGCTTGTGTCCCTCACCCAGCTCCACCTGAGCTTTGGCTTCAGAAACTAAAGTTCTCCCTGGACCAGATGCTTCTCTCTCCTTAGTCTACCATGTTTCCTAACCTATCTTTATTCTGTCGTCAAATCTCACCCAGGTCCTAAGAGAACACTGTCCCCAGAGGCTGGTGCAAGGCTGGGGCACATTCTTGGTGAGGATAAAGGTGTGTCAGAGGACTGGGCTAGAACACCATCCATGCTACTTCAGCAAAAGAGGACACCTGGGTGGTGGAGGGGACAAGGGGAGGAGGGTGTCCTCTCATGCAGATGGTGTTCGTGCAGGCCCTGTGCAGGTCAAATGTGGAGCACATTGAGGAAGACACACTGCAGTGTGGCCCCAGTGGGCAGGTGGGGGACATAGGCAGGGGAAGGAGGGATTCTGTTACAGTTTACATATGAAGGGTCCCCCAAAGTCTCACAGGGTGAAGACTTCATTACAGTACTCATCCATTTGATGGGTGAATTATTTAAATGATTTTGGGGGGTAGAAGCTAGTGGGAAGGAGGAGGTCACTGAGATTGTGCCCTGGAGGGAGCTTTTTTACACAAGACTTTCCTCATACCTACCTGGACACATGGCTGAGGAGCTTTCCTCCACCCAGCCCTTCCAATATGATACTTCTGCCTTGGAGCCAGCTGATCATGGACTGAAATCATGACCCAGAGTAACTCTTCCCTCCTCTAAAGTGTTTTATCCCCAGGATTTTTTCACAGTGAAAAAAGCAATTGACACAGCATCCATACCTGTGTGTAAAGATGGTTGCTCCCTGACAAGGGGTATCAGAGCAGGATCAAGATACATTCACGAGTGGGCATAAGGCTGTCTAAATGAGGGCAGGCCAATGTCAAGAGGTTGCTTTCAGTCAGAGGAATGTTGGTGGGAAACAATGCACCAGAGACAATCAGAGCCACGATTCTCACTGAAGGTAGAAGAGATCCCAAACAAAAAGGGACATCACTAGAACAAACACAATTTTGACTAGAATCAGAAATATCAGATTAAACTCAGAATTGTATGTAGGAATAGATAGGAGTGTGCATGCAGATAAATCAGGAGATGATAGATGTTGAGGTCCATAGAGGGGTTGATTGAGAGAGTTATTTACACATTCTCTTTAACCCAGGCACAAGAGCCCATGCTCCCAACATGCACTCACAGTTCCCAGATTTATTTACCACTAAAGGAATCTTATGTTAAGAACCCCCTGCACCACCTTGAGTTGGGAACACAAGAAGTCCTCCAAAAATTATGAAACCCTGGCAAAAGTAAAGAGAAACTACCAGGAAGGAGCCTCTCACTGGTCAGCTCTGGATAACCTTGAGAATCAAAATGTGTAATTATGACAAACTAACTCATTAAACAAAAGATATTCCATGAGTTCAGCCTGATACTGATAGTTTGATGAGGAATGGGATATCTATAAAGGATTGAGGAACTTTTCAATAATTTTATGTCAACTCTTCTTGAGCTCTATTGTTGGAGATGGATCACAGTGAGGACCTTCAGCATGGGGGGTAAGTGCTCTGCCACTTAGTCACACCCCCAGCCTCATGCACATTTCAAATGGTTAAAGAAGAACTACAGGAGAGAAGTCTGGAACATTCCTTTAACCCGGAATAAATTTGAACATCTGCAGTAGTGAGACAGATTGAAATAAGGTACCACCCACTAGGGAGCCCTAACAGAAGAGCATCATTTCTAGATATTCCTGACAGAGATGCTGCAGCTAACTTCTACCATAAGTGGTAGACAAACTTCCTAATTGACAGAAATTCTGCAAAACAGCTTTGTGAGCTCTCCAAAAGTGTAAGATAATGAAGTTCAGGAAAAGTTAAGCAAAGTGGGTTGCAGCAGCTCTCAGCTTGTGTCTCCCAGTACAGGGTCCTATAGGCTGCAGAGTGCTCACAGTGGATATGCGGCTCCCAGAGCTGCTCTGAAGCAGAGTCCCCATGGGAAGTTATAGCTTCCCATTGACAGTCTTGAGCTGAAGGGCCGGTGGACATTGCCATCCTCCTCTGATACACCATCTTGAGAACCTCTTTCAGGATTTGGTATTTATAATTTGACTTCCTTAATTCAGCTTTATTTGGGTTTGGTCGGCTCTTCGGATATTAATTTGTTGAAAGAGAAACTGGGCTACTGATTTTGAACTTCTTTCTTTAGTATTAAAAAGATATTTGTCCATAAAGAAATAGAAAACCTGAATTTTGTCTCACTTTAGAAGAATCTGAGAAACACAAGGCCCTGGGAAATGGGGTTAGAAATCACCTGAAGATATATTTCTGATGCTCTTCACCTAAGGTGCTTTCATTCTTAATGGTCTTCTCACAGGAAATATTTTGGAGAAATAAATTTTTTTAAATATCAAAATGATAAGAAATCTTGCCTCCTCAAGACACCTACTAGCTGGTATTCACACTCACTAATCCTGAGATATGGGCTCAGTGGACAGAACATGAGATTTGCTTTTGGTTCAGGAAATATGGAAAGGTGAAAGGATTATTATGTAGATACACTTAACATAACAAAGGAATTCATTTTAAGTCATTCAAAAGGAGATTATTCTGGGTGTGCCTGATTGATTCACATCAGAGCCCTTAAAAGGTAGTCAGCCTCTCACTCTTGTGGGAAGGATTCTTTATACTGGTCTCATTACTGAGCAGCCCAGATGGTAGGACTTTCTGGTGGCCTGCAGGGTTCTACAATAGCCTCTGACCAACAGACACCAATAACCCAGCATCCTCAATCACACAAGCCCCAAGAACCTAATTCTGCCAAAATCCTTAGTGTCCTTGGAAGCAGATTCTTATAGTCTCCAGATGAGTATGCAGCTGAGAAAACACCTTGATTGCAGCCAATGAGAAGCTGAGGATACGACCCAGTCTAGGTCAGCCCAACTCCTCTCCCACAGAAATTGTGAGATCACCAGAGGGTGTGTTAATTTGTTGTGAATAATTAGAGAACTAGTACAATGCCAGCCATGGTGGTTCATGTGTGCAATCCACATTACAACAGAGATTAAGGCAGGAGTGGAACAGGATTGAGGCCAACCTCAGCAACAGAGTGAGACCATGTCTCTAAATAAATAAATAAATAAATAAATAAATAAATAAATAAATAAATAAAAAGTGCTGAAAGAGAGCTCAGAAGTAAATAACCCTGAGTTTAATCCTCTGTACAGATGGAAAGAAAGCAAAAGAGGAAGGAAGGGAGGGAGGGAGGGAGGAAGGAAGGAAAAGGGAAATGGGTGCAGCTGAGGGCTGTGGACCACAACTATGTAAGCCACAGCTCAGGGAAAATCCATGCTTGGCCCTGTCAGCTGCCACAGCCTGGCCTGGCATGTGGAGGTCAACAAAGAGGTGTTCAGGCTCCATCTGACAATACAAGATGAGCGTGGACACTGCAGGAAGAGCAGGACCTGGGCCCTGGGCAGGACTCTGGTACAGGGAGGGTGATGGTGTAGGAAATTTCTAGAGCTCCCCCTGTTCTTGCTAATGCTGTTCTTTGAGAAATTAGGATTCAAACCTAATCAAAAACTCATATAGATGACTTAGCCTGCAATCATTAATAGAGGAAAATCACAGAAATGGCTGCTAGTGCTTGACCTCAGGCTTGTGCTTCTCCCTTGTTATTTCAGGACCCATCAGGGACACAGTGAGGTACACACTCCATTTTCTCTGCCTCTCATCCTGGAGAGCCCACCCCCATCTGGGAACAATCAGAGGTGGAGAGGTCACTCTAGGCTTGCAAGGTGGTGCACTGGTGCCCTGCAGGTGCACATGGATCAAATTGTGTCTTAACACTAAAGGCGGAGCTGACTTGAGCACCACCTCCTCCTATCACAATATCAGAAACAACTGCCCAGGAATGGACCTGATTAGAGAGTGGACACAGGATGAGGTAAGGTCAGGAATATGCCATCACCAGTGTCTAGAGTGACAGAGCTAAGGAACTATGGAATAGACTGTGGGAGAATGAGCACAGCTGAGGCCAGGAGGACGTATGGATTATTGGAAGATCCTCACCAGGAGCCAAAGACCTTGAACTGCAGTGGTCACTTAGCTTTGGCCCAGGTCTTTGTTGTTTTAAATTTTGATATAATTACAAAAATGAAAGAAAATTATGAGAACAGCTTATACAAACGAGGAGAAGGGGCCAGGGCCAGAAGAGGGAGCAGAGCAGGAACCACTTAGAATGAACCTCACCAGAAAGGCTCCTCTGACATGCAATATCTGAGGAAGGGAGAAAGAGAGAGACAGACAGACAGACAGACAGGTGTCAAGGGTTGTGAAAACCAACGCAGGGTGAGGCATTACTTGAAGGAAGCAAATGGAAGGTGATTATAGGTCAAGAAGGAGCCAGGAAGACAAGGAATCAAAATGTTAAGGTCCAGATTGGAGGAGGCACGAGGAGAATCAGTCCTCAGTGTGTGAACATCACTAGGTTCTTCTGTGAGGTTGAAGACTATATTAGCTGAGTCATGTGATCTGTCCATTAAACAGGTTCATGTACCATGAAAATTCTGTACTGTCCCCAGGAGACCTGCCCAACACTTGTGCTTGATGACGCCTACTAAATAAATAAACAATCCCAACAGGCCCATTTCCTGAATTTCCTCCTGGGCCCTGCACACACCCCCAAGGAATGAATCAAAACGTGTGACCTGTCAGAAGAGGAGGCAGGAGAGCTCAGGGCTGTGGGAGGGGGAAGCAGCCAGGGCAACAAAGGCTCCCTGACCCTCAGCCTGGAGGAGGCTTGTGTCTGAGGCTGAGGCTCTTGGGAGGAGCACTATGGTGCTGCTGCAGGAACAATTGGCACGTTCTCAGCCTGGGACTGCTAATGGGCAGTGAAATCTGTGCCTGACCCACTGCCCATGAACCTCCAGGGACCCCAACTCCCTGGGTGGACGCCAAGGAGAACAGCAGCCTGGGACTTGTTCTGGCTTCTGCTGGTGCCAGGCCATGTAGTCCTTCTGATTGGATAAGACTCTGGCTGGACTTGCAGCTGATGGTGACCATGTCTCCTGCAGACACAGCCAGAGGGCCTGGAGACTGGGATATCACCTTGTCCTTACAGGCACCTGCGGTCAGAATAACCTAGGAATGGACCATGAACACTCTCTCTCTCTCTCTCTCTCTCTCTCTCTCTCTCTCTCTCTCACACACACACACACACACACACTCACACACACACATATAAATTTTTCACATATGCATTGGATCATTTCATTTGATATTTAATTTCAATTAGTATTAAAAGTCAGCACACAATTAGGCCCATATGGGAAGTAGTCATTTTTTCTCACTATATCTTAAAATTAGCTTGCCAGCCCTATAAATCTATTAATCTAAAGGTTTCCCAGCATTCAAATCTCTCACCAGAGGCCCAGAGCCACAGGAACATGCACACCTGTGTCTGAGACAACATTCTGCTGCACCTGTCTGGCTTTGATTCAGGTCTCATTGCAAAGTCCTCATGTATAAACTGTGGGCGGCAGCATGTCCAGGCCTGCAGGAGCCTTGGAAATCCATTAGCAAATAAGAAAGCAAAAAACATGTACTGCAGGGTTGGAGGGAGTATTTTATAGCATTTAAGTCATAAAAATACCAGAAAGTATAGTTTGGGGAACAGAAAACACAGAACTAAATATAGAAGTTCAAAGAATCCAATCTACTCAATGATGGAAGAAGGGGCTTAGTTTAAATCAAACATTTATAGCTTTAATTGTACAGAAATGACAGGTTAAGTACATAAATTGAACTACATATTATATATGTATATATACATATATACATACATATACATAGAGAGAGACAGAGACAGAGAGTTCAGAAATGTGAGTAAATATATTTCAATACATTGATATTTACAGAAATGATAGGCTACATATACAGGCTGAAATGCCAGATAGATTGGTAGATAGATAGATAGATAGATAGATAGATAGATAGATAAGTTCAGCAATCATAGGAAATATATTTGAGTTGAGTTTTTCAAAAGTGACACCTAAAATCAAAAAAAAAATTAATAATTTAAAAGCTAGAAAAACACAACAAAAGAAAGAAAAAAATGTGGAAATGAAGGGACAGAGGGAGGGAGGAAAGAAGATTGAGGAAATGGTAAAAAAAAAAAAATAAGACAGGGAGACAAAGAGAAGTGACAACCTTGGGGCCAGTTTCTATCCCCGTGACCAGATCAGGCCTAAGCTGCAGCAACCTTGGCCCTGAGGCTCAGACAGCACTGCAAACAACAGAGATCAGGACCTGGCTCAGCAGCCACAGCCAGAAGGCAGCCCAGAACCCACTACTGGGAGCCCTTCAGGGCATCATTCAAGCCAGGGATCGGGCTCTCAGCTAGGGTCAGTGTGACCAGGACCCTTGACACCATTTCCCATGACTGCCAAGACTGCAGAGGCTCTGAGTAAGCAGGGAGGGGGAGGGAGAAGCAGGATCCCCTGGGAAGTGGGGCTGCCCCCACCCTGCTAAGGCTGCTATTCCAAGGTGCATGTTGGAGAGGGGAAGGGCCACCAGCATGCTTCAGTTACAGCCTCACTGCTGAGTGGCCTCATGGAGCCTCTGAGGAGGCATGGCCACCCCAAGCCCTCTTGGATCCTCAGACATGGTCCTATAAGGCCCAAGACCACAGAGTCTGAGGTTCTGCACTCAAAATCAGAAGAATAACTTGAGTAGGAATGAAAACAATAAACATCATGGAGTGGAGAGTCCTCCCGGATGTCAGATTTGGTGCTGTGAAAGCACATTGAAAAAACAAATTATAAAATGACATGATGGGCCAGGACATGGAACTAAAAAAATAAAACACATTAATAAACCAAATATTATTGACATCTAAGGACATTTCATATCCAAAGGAAACTGTTTAACATATCATGAAATTCTAGCATTACACCACAAATGTTATTAACAACCAAGTAAATTTTAATATTTTAATTTATTCAACGTGACCAATCATTTTTACCCAATTGAAATAATATGGTGACATCACTTTTTTTTATTTACGAAACCTTATAATCAATGCTTATAATCAATCAGATTCACACTTTACCTTGGGGCTGGTGATATAGCTCAGTTGGTAGAGAACTTGCCTCACATACACAAAAAAAAGAGAAGAAAAAGAGAGAGAGAGAAAGGGAGATACAAGTCCATCTGCTTCTGCAATAAGATTGTTCCACAGTCCAAGATAAGAGGATATTCCCATATTCCTAAGGAAATAATTTGAAAGGTGAGCAAATCTCCCAAACCTACACACTTCTTACTAAGTTGTCCAGCCCTCTGTACCCTGTCAAACTCAAAACTTTTGCTTTCTTACTCTCAAAGAAACTCCAACCCATTTTCTTTCATTTTACTTACTTATGCTCATTAAGGTAAGAATCATGGAGAACCACACCTCCAAAATCCAGAAGTGCCACCATGCAAACCTACCTACTCCTCACAGTGTTCTCAGGGAAGCTGTCACTCAGGACAGGAGGAAAACCCCAGGGGTCTATTGGTAATAGAGAAACCATGACAGGGGCCTTGGCTGATCATGGCCCACACACCAACTTCCCCACTGTGTGGAGGGAGTTTCAGGACCCGGGCTGTCTGGAAAAGCAGCACAGCCTTGTTGGCCAAAACAACACAGGCTCACACTGTCCCAGCTAGGGAAGGAGTCTGAAATCCATGTCCCAGTGCAGTGGACACAGAACCCTCTCACCAGTGACCCACTGGAGCAAAGCCCAGGAGATCAATAGTGCAGACACAATCACCCTGACATGAGGAAAAACTGGACTCAGTCCTCTTCTACTAAGGAAATCTCCTGTTAAACCCAGGACTTGTGACATCTTCTGCCCAGTGACTCTGAAAGAGAATAGCTGCAGGGGAAATAAATGCTCTCTCATCAGTGAGAAAGAACAAACGTAGAATGCCCCCCCTTGTCCATTCTGCCCAGTGGCCACAAGGGAATCTTCCCTGAGGAAGTGATGGGATGACTCTGAGTGTCACACACATGAAGATGAACAAGACAGAATGTCCATGACTTTGTAGACCTTGTTCCCAAGAATTGCACACTCACCACCTCAGGTGGACATGTCCCTTCTCCTCTTGCCTTATCAGGGCTGCTGGATCTCCAGCTGACATACACGTTCATTCCTCACCATCTTCTTTTGACCCTTCTGCCCTTATTGCATTCACTAGGCAAAAAAAAGCGGCCATCTAACACTGTCCCTGACACTCTTCTTTTATCCAGGTAACAGCAGACACAGAAGCTCTGCAGCTGGCTTAACTGCCTGCGGTGGCTGGCAGAAAATTCATTGATGGATCCTTGTCAGGTGGCACTTGTCACCTTCTCTCCTTAGCTCAGAGGGAGCCAGTCAGTTGGCATGCCCACCTAGAGGTTGACCTGGAGACAACATCCCAAGCCTAGGGTCAGTACTGTACTAGGGTGGCAACCCTGGACCCCATGACGCCCACAGAGCCAGCTTCCATGACAGGACCTTCTGCCCAGGCCACAGAGAGCCTGGGTTATTTCTCTACTGTATTTCCTCCAACTATAGAAGACATCTGATGTCCCTGAGCTCAAAGGAGGCCCCACCCTCCCTCACTCTCCCCACCCAGCACACACCAGGGTATCTGTAGGCAGCTCCCGGGGGAGGGACTTCCTTCAAGGCTGACATAAAAGCTCAGCTCTAATCTGCCCTTGACTCACCAGGACTCCTCAGCTCAGCTTCTCAAAATGAGCCTCCCTGCTCAGCTCCTGGGACTGCTGCTGCTCTGGATCCCTGGTGAGGACAGAGGGGATGAGGAAGGATAAGGGGGAGGGAGGTGAGCCCTTGGCCCCCATTCTGCCATGTGTGCTCTGTCCTCATGAGAGAGGCACAGTCTTGGCCTCTAGGATATGCTTGAACTGGTTAGGTATTTGTGAGAGAGAAACATTCCAGAATGAGCAAAGACCTTCCTGTGATGAAGATTGTCACATGAAAAGAGAAGGATGCTGTAGGTGAATTCTCCAGAGTCACTTATGGATTAGAAACTTGTTTCCTTTCTTAAAAACTGATATTTAGGCCACATAAATCAAAATCATAAATATTAATTCTATGAAAATATATAAAGAAATACAAATATGTCTCATAATATTGACAATAACTATGCTTTTCTCTTTTTCCAGGAACCAGTGGTGATGTTGTGCTGACCCAGACTCCTCTCTCTGAACCTGTCATCCCTGGACAGCCAGCCTCCATCTCCTGCAGGTCCAGTCAGAGCCTCCTACACAGTGATGGAAACACATATTTGAACTGGGTTGTGCACAAGCCAGGCCAGGCTCCACAGCGCCTAATATATAACATTTCCAACCGGTTCACTGGGGTCTCAGACAGGTTCAGTGGCAGTGGGTCAGGAACAGATTTCACACTGAGAATCAGCAGGGTGGAGCCTGATGATGCTGGAATATATTACTGTGTGCAAGGTTTATATGTTCCTCCCACAGTGGTACAGCCCTGAACAAAAACCTCCCTGCCTGGGTGGCTCAGCTGCCACATGAGCTGTTGGTCTGGGTAGCAGCACAGCAGATTTTCTGCCCTGTGAGAGGAAGGTGCTGGAAACTCAGGGAACAGGTGCAGCTGAGGGCTGTGGACCATGACTGCCTGGGCCACAGCTCACCACACCCATGAGTGGCCCTGTCAGCTGAAGCAGCCTGACCTGGCATGTGGAGGACAATCACAGAGGTGTCCAGGGACCTTCTCAATGAGCAGACAGGATGAGGGTGGACACTGCAGGAGGAGCAGGACCTGGGCCCTGGGCAGGACTCTGGCAAACAATCCATGGACTCTGACTTGGGTGCCATTCAGTTCTTGCCCAAGAATTTATTGTTCTGCAATTTTTTGTGAATTATAAAAATGAAAATGAAACTAAAAGAACAGTTCACACAAATAGTGGAAAGTACAGAGGCCAGAATAGGAGGCAGAGCAGGGAACTACTTAAGTGAATGTCACCAGAATGGCTCACTTGGAAAGCAGAGTCTTGGAAAGAGACAGTAAAGGGAGAGGGAGAGGAGGAGGGGGACAAAAGGAGAGAGACAGAGAGAGAGGTTTCTCTGGGTGAGAGGGTTTGAACCACTGGGTGGAGCGTCTGATCCTGGAAGCATCCAGGTGGAAAAAGATCAAATGTGAAGTAGGAGACCAGGAGGACAAGGGATGAACATGGACAAAGCTCAGATTGGAGCAGGCAAAGGGAGAATCAGTCCTTTGTAAGGAACACCTGGGCAGGGACACCTGTGGAGGAGGCCCACAAAGAACAGACACACACAGGGAAGTGCAGACAGACAGAGGATGGCAGACCAAAGTGGTGCTTACCACTCTCTGCCTTCTCTTTAATAACCCAAAGTTACTTATTGCCCCCACCAGTGACTACCCTTCAGCAGTGTTCCTCTAACCCTGAGTGCTGGCTCACTGAGATAAGGTACAGGTGGCTGCAAACACAGAGCCCCTCTCCTCCACCAGATGTCACTGTGTAAACCAGGTAGTGCATCCACACAGTTATCCTAATAGCCTCATCTGGGAATCTCTGGGCATTCCAATCCTGGGAGTTTGCTCACTAGGGGAACGCTTCACTGTCTATTTCCACAGTCAGAATGAGTGCAGTCCTCTGAGTGTGAACATCATCACATTGTCCTTTGAGGGTGAGAACTAATGGTTGGCTCAGTCATGCCATCTGTCCATGGAAACATGCAGATTCCTGGGACCTGAAAACACACTGTTTCCAGAAGACCTCTGCAGCCTTTGTGCTTGGTGATCTCCTGCTGAACTAATAATTATTCAGAACGTCTGTGTTCTTTATTTTCTCCTGGACCCTGAAATCCCTCCAAGGAAACAATCAAAAAATGTGACCTGTCAAAAGAGAGGAGACAGGAAGGCCAGAGCCCTGCGAGGATGAATTAGCTGAGCAAAGGCTCCCTGACCTTCAGCCTTGGGGAGGTGTAGTCTGAGGTTAAGGCTCTTGGGAGAAGCACTGTGGTGCTGCTACAGGAAAAATCTACCATGTACTCTGCCTGGGGCTGCTAATGGAGAGTGAAGTCTGTCCCTGACCCACTGCCCCTGAACCTCCAGGGGACCCCAGCTGCCCACACAGATGCCCAGGAGTGGAGCAGTCCAGAAACTTGTCCAGGCTTCTGCTGGTGACAACCCACATGGTCCTTGAGGTTGGATAAGAGACTCTGGCTGGACTTGCAGTGACCATGTCTTCTGCAGACACAGCCAGGGATCCTGGAGACAGGGTCATCACTTTGTACCCACAGGCACCTGCAGTCAGAAAAATCAGAAATGGATCATGAACACTCTCTCTCTCTCTCTCTCTCTCTCTCTCTCTCTCTCTCTCTCTCTCACACACACACACACACACACACACACACACACACACACAAAATCTTTTTCACATGCACATTGAAATATGTCCTTTAAAATATCCTATTAGTGTGGAAATCAGTACAGAATTAGGTCCATATGGAGAGTGGTCATTGATTCCCACTATACCTTAACATTAGAGCATCAATTCTACCAACATATTCATCTGAAAACACTGCAGTAGTTAATTTTCTCACATGAAGCCCAGAGACTTCAGAGCATGCACCACTGTGTGTGAGACACTATCCTGATGCCTCTGCCTGCCTGAGGCAGCTCAGGTCTCCTGTCAAAGTCCTGGTGTATTAAATGTGTTCAGCTGGGTGGGGCTGCAGGGGCCTCTGCAAAGCCATCAGCAAAGAGGGAAGAAAATTGCTGGACTGTGGGAGGGGAATTGGGAATGTATCTGATAAATAAGAAAAGAAAGAGCCAAAAAAATACCATCACAGATACTGTTGTTTTGTAAATGGAAAACACAGTAGTCAAGGTAGAAGTTCAACCACAAGGAACCAAATGTCTCCACCCTTCCAATTTAGAAATATGAAAGGATAAGGAAAAAAAAAATCATGAACTTGACTTGATAGGTAAAGTGATAGAAACTTAGAAAACACATTAATAACAGACTGGATTGCCGCAGTCTGGCTGGGCACAATTCAGGAGCCACTTGTCAAAAGAAATGAACTTTATTTTTAGAATCACACACACCAAACAAAACAGCTCCTCAAGAAAAACCCTCAGAGCACAACTGCCACCACCGGCTTCCCACAAGCCTCCCAACCTCACCCACTCCTCCTGCTTTTGAGGCCGATTGGCTGGGTCACGTGGGCGGAGCCAAAAAAGTCCTCCAATGAACAGCTCCATAGTCTGAAAGGGAGGGGAAACAGCCCAATGAGCATCACCGCAGAGGAGCCAATCAGCTAGATGTTGCTGGGGCTGCTGTGAGCCAATCATCAGCTGGCAGTCTGAAAGTTTGCTGGGGCCCCTTCTGCTGTGGCTCTCAACATCTCCCCCTCTCTGTTTAAACAACAAGCATGTGGCTTAGGGACCGTGCCTCCCTTAGGTTGTCCAATAGTACATATGGTCCTTACCCGTTATCAGATGAGCTGACATTAAGGTGTCAGCTTCCTGTCTTAGGTAGGTACCATTGCAATTGGATCTTACCTGTCACTGACTACCGGTCCAGTATATAGCCACATATGTGGAGAGGTCTTTGTACCAGCGGGGGGGGTGAGGTTCTTAGCCTCACCTCTGTTGGCCCCCAAATTTTAGCTAAATGACCATGACAAGCATAAGGGAGGAAGATACACAAAGCTAATTGATGGCTCCTTTTGGAAAAATTGTACCACCGATGACATCGTCAGCAAAAATACCCCAACACTACCACAAGTCGCTGCACCAACAGATAGTTCACAATGCATGCAGGTGAGTTCACAATGAATACAAGTGATACATAGTCCAGGCAAGTTCTGCAAGCAGTTCAGTGATGGCTATTGCAGAAGCTGTAGATTGGTTTTATCTTTGTCTTCACCGGCACTGGGATGAAGATAGGAATTCTGGCAATAATGGCTAAAGAAAAAAATATGTAACATTCCAGAAGGCACTAAAAGAAAACAATTTTCTTAACAATTTACATTGTCTTGAAGAGAATTATTAAATATAATGAAAAGGAAAGGTGAAAGTAAACAAACAGATCTGTTAACCTCCTTTTTTGTTCACCTTTTAAAACAATCCTCAACAGCTGTTTACCCAATTTAAATTAAACCATTTAAATCACGTGAATAAAAAAAAAATATTTGGATCCATTTTTTCATGAGCGCTCATCATATATGATATATGGACATATGTACATTCAAACATATAACACAAAACACAAGTGTGCACACATAATGTAATACATACAACACATAACATAATAGTAAAGACCTTATAACTTTTTACAGGTGAAATCTCCATTGAAAAGTTTAAAAACTCTATAGTCAAAAAAATAGAACTGATCAGCAAAACATTAACCTAGGTCTGTATGAGCTCAAAAAACAAAATAGAACTTCATGATATGGGAAGGGGCAATAATAAAATAGATATTGAAAAAAGCATCCTGGTTCTGTCACAGATATAAGAATAGCCACACTGGAGTTCTGGATATCAGCTGTTATGGATTTGAGCCAAATCATCTTCTTTTTGGTATGTAGAAATCGCTTTAGTTAATCTTTCTGGAATCCAAATCGGCTGCTGTTCTCCCTGTGGAAACACATAAACAGACCCCTGACTGCAGACAATTACTGGGTCAGGACCTTTCCATTGTCCTGTTAGAATATCCTTCCAAAGTACCTTGGGCTTATGTACATTTTTTGGACACATATGCCTTTCCGCAGCACTAAGCCCTGATGAATCCAAATTTAAAAAGTTTAGAGTAAAAAGGGTTATTTTAAGTTTAGCTTTGGGGAATGTATACCCCTTCCCAATTCCTTCTCTTTGCTTTAATAAGTACATTTTAATAGTTTGATGAGCTCTTCCAACTATGCCTTGTCCCTGTGGATTGTATGGGATTCCTGTTATATAAGTAATGCCAAATGTTGAGCAAAATTGTTTAAAAGAGGTAGAAGTATAACCAGGGGCATTATCTGTTTTTTACTGTTTTGGAACGCCCACAGTGGCAAAATTTTGTAAGCAATGAGCTATAACATCTTTAGTTTTTTCTCCAGCATGAAGGGAGCCCATCAAAAATCCGGAAGAAGTATCAACTGTAACATGCAAATATTTTAATTTTCCAAATTCTGGCAAGTGTGTGACGTCCGTCTGCCAAATATGGTTAGGTATCAATCCTCTAGGATTGACTCCAAGATTAACTTGTGGTAAAAAGGTCACACAATTTTGACATTGTTTTATTATTTGTCTAGCTTGTTCCTTAGTTATTTTAAAACGCTTTTGTAAAGTATTAGCATTGACATGGAACTTTTTTATGAAAATTTGTAGCTTCTTCTAGTGTAGAGAAAATATGTATATCATGTGTACTTTTATCTGCTAAATCATTCCCCATCTAAGGGCTCCAGGCAATCCTGTATGTGCCCTGATATTTCCTATAAAGAATGGATCTTTTCTGTCCCAGATTAGACTTTGTATAGTGGAAAGCAAAGAGAAAACAGTAGAGGAAGGGGAAATCCTACCAGCATCTTCAAGGGATACTATAGCATTAACTATATACTGAATATAGGAAAATAAATTAAATACAGAATCTTTAAACATCACAAAAGCTAGTAATAATGCATTAAGCTCTACCTTTTGAGCTGACTGTTTGGGTACTAAAAATGTAAAGGTTTGATCAGGTGTAACTATTGCTGCTGTACCATTATTTGACCCATCAGTGAATATATTTGGAGCATTCATGATAGGTGTTTTTCTTGTCATTTTTGGAAAAATTACAGGATGTGATGACCAAAAAGACAATAAAGGATTAGATGGTAAGTGGTTATCAAATGAAACATTAGATTTGCACATGATTATTGCCCAAGTATTTAACTCATTAGCTAACTCATCAATTTGATTCATAGTATATGGAGTAATAATTTTATTGGGAGAAATTCCAAACACTCCCTTTGCTGCTTTTATTCCTTTGAGTATAAATTGTCCTACAGCCTCAGGATACCTAGTAAGAATAGTGTTAGAATGTATGTAAAGATAAATGTATCCATAAAAATGGACCTTCTTGAAAAAATACTCCTGTAGGAATATTTTTTGTTGGTAATACAATAAATAATAAAGGCAAACTTATATCAATTCTATCCAAATGCATATTTTCCATATATGTTTCAATGATTTTTAATGCCTTTCTTGCTTCAGGCATTAACATTCGGGGTGAATTTGGATCTGATGGACCTTTTAGGATATCAAATAAAGGTCCCAACTCTCCTGTTGTTACACCTAGATAAGGCCTTCTCCAATTTATGTCTCCTAATAACTTTTGAAACTCATTAAGTGATTTGAGTTGATCTACTCGTATTTGAATTTTTGGTGGATGGACCATGGTTGAGGATAATAGAACTCCTAAATAATTAGTTGGAAAATTTAATTGTACTTTATCTATTGCTATCTCTAGATTATAATTTTTTAAAAAGTTTGTAAGTGTGGCATAACATTCTAGCAATGTGTTTTTATCTTTTTGTGCTAATAATATATCATCCATATAGTGAAATAATTGTAATTCAGGATTTTGATTTCTAAGTGGCTGGATTACGTTGTTAACATAAATTTGACACATAGTTGGGCTGTTAGCCAACCCTTGAGTGAGTACTTTCCACTCATATCTCTGATCAGGACCTTCATGATTCAGTGCAGGGATAGTAAATGCAAAACCTGGACTATCCTCAGGATGAATTGGAATTTAAAAAAAAATCTTTAATATCTATAACTAAACCATACCAGGTTTTTGGCAAAGCAGACAATTGAGGAATCCCCGATTGAGCAGGTCCCATAATAACCATCTCATTATTAATGGCTCTTAAATCTTGCAATAATCTCCATTTACCAGATTTCTTTTTGATGACAAAAATGGGAGTATTATGGGGAGATACAGAAGGTTGTATATGTCCTTCCGCTAATTGTTGTTTGACCAGGTCATGGGCTGCTTGTATCTTTTCTTTAGTCAGGGGCCACTGAGGAACCCATACTGGTCTTTCTGATTTCCAAGTAATTTTTATTGTCTCAGTGGCCCTTTCTGAAAATCCAACCCATGTCTGTCTGTTCCTTGATCTATTTGTATTGGTGCTGTCATACCTTGTTCTTGTTTTTCTAATCTTTTTCCTTTCCCAGATCCTTGTTTAGCCATAATAGTGGGTGCATTTTGATTGATGTTATTTGTTAATGTCAAACCTAATTGATCTAGGACATCTCGTCCCCATAAATTTACAGGAAGATGATCCAATACATATGGCTGTATAGTTCCTTCACATCCTTCAGGATCCTTCCAGTCTAATAGCATTGCACTTCTATGGGGATTATTCACCACTCCTAGGCCTCGAAGCATTTGAGTGGCTTGTTGTAATGGCCAATGTTTTGGCCATTCTTGAGGAGAGATGATGTTAAGTTCTGCACCTGTATCCAGTAGCCCATTAAATTCATGTCCTTGAATATTTAGTTTTAGCATGGGGTGAGAATCTAAATTTAAAGAAAGCATAGACCAATCTACACCTGTGGAACCTAATCCCTTGGAACATCTTTCTACAGTACAGCTGGAAAATTTATCATGTAGGCTGGGCATTATTAGTAACTGTGCTATTCTATCTCCTGGTGAAATTACTGATATATCCTTTGGAGAACTAGCTATAATTTTTATTTCACCTTCATAATTGGGATCAATTACCCCAGGACTTATCATAAGTCCTTTTAGAGTAGAAGAGCTGCGTCCCAATAATAAGCATACTGTTCCTTTGGGAAGAGGTCCTTTTACCCCTGTGGGAATGATTTGAACTCCCATCTCTGGAGTTAGTACTGCTCTGGCAGAGGCGCAGATGTCGAACCCTGCACTCCCTCTGGTTTGTCTGATGAGGGATCTGATGGACAATGTGTCCTGGGCACTACCCTGATGGGGTTGCTGGGTTCCTCCAGTGCTCCGTATATTTGTGGTTTTGGGCCCCAGAGCATTGGGCTCCCCTGTCCATTTTTTGGCAATGGAGCCCGATTCCTTTCTCCATGATATCATGGATAAACACCTGGTCCTTGTTCGTTTTTGGATAATGGAGTACCCTCTATGGTCGTTTGAGAACGGCATTCATTAGCCCAATGTCTCCCTCTACGGCATCGTGGGCAAATACCCGGTATTCTACTCCTTTGATACTTAGTTTTGTTAAACCCTCCTCCTATGGGGCAATTCCTTTTAAAATGTCCTGTTTGATCAAAATTGTAGCATGTTCTTGGCCTGGCATCTAAAGCCTGTTTTACTGCAGCTGCCACAATTTGCCCTTGTTCATTAATGTCTCTGGCATCTAAAGCCTGTTTTACTGCTGCTGCCACGACTTGCTCTTGTTCATTAATGTCTCTACATAATTTAATATATGTGTTTAAATCTTCATGTTTCCATGGTCTAATGATTTCTCTGCACCAACGATTCGCTTGGTCCATAGCCAGTTGTTTTAGTAATGGCATTGCTTGTTCTGTATTCCCCAAAACTCTGGTAGCTGTTTGAATAAACCTATCTACAAATTCAGTGTAAGATTCGTTAGCTCCTTGTATTACCTTAGATAATTGACCTTGTAAACCTTCATGTCCTTGTAAAGTCTTCCATGCCCTAACCGCCTCTGTAGCAGTTTGTGCGTATACGCCAGGATCATATGCAATTTGTTGCTGCTGATCCTCATAAGGTCCCTTTCCTAACAACATATCTAGATTTCTCTGAGGATAACCAGCTGCTGCATTTCGCCTAGCTGTCTCCTTGCAAAATTCCTCATTGGCAACCTTCCATAACAGGTATTGTCCTCCATTTAGCACAGCTTTACACATATTAGCCCAATCTGCTGGTGTCATGTTCAAGTTGTTAATAGATTCGTCCAAGCTAACAGTGAAGGGTGCTTGAGGACCATAGGTTGTTACAGCCTCTTTTAGCTGCTTCACTGTTTTGAAATTTAAAGCATGGTGAATTTGCTGCCCTCCTACCTCAAATACAGGGCATGTTAATACTTGAGATCCTGTCTCAGGATCCCAACTATGAACTGCGGTGGTTGGGGGCCTCCCAGCATATGGAGGTGGCCTTGTTAGTTGGACATTTACATTCTCTGGTGATAGAAAGTTGTTAGTAGCAGTCTCCTGTAGAGGTGGCACTGTTGGTTGGACACTTATGCCCTCTGGTGATAGAAAGTTGTTAGTAGCAGTCTCCTTTTGTAACATTCCCCCTAATGGCTTTTTCTGCTCTAAGCTTTCTTCCTCTATCTTTGTCTGAACTGAAGGCTTTGGACTAAGCAAACCAGATACCACTGCCCACAATGTCAATGGGCCAACTGGCAGAGTTCCTGCGCTTTTCTTTTCTATTCTTTTTAAATCTTCACCATGATGGTTCCATTGTGATATATTTAACAACTCCTCCTTAAAAAGCTATGGGCTACAGTTTTGTATTGTATCAACGTATGCCCTGACTGTTCTTGATTTTACTGAGATGCCTCCTTTATCAACACTATTTCAGTTTGTTTTTTATTAATTTCTGATCCCATATTTCTACTATAGTACAACCCAACAAGATGACGCTAAACAAAACCGAGACAGAATGAAATAAAAAGGGAACAACAAAAAATCATTATAGCCTTTCTATCCTCCTGACATGTGCATCCGTCCTTTCTCCCTATCTGTTCCTCAGACGTAAATAGTTTCTCCTCAGATGTGAGCGGTTTTTCTTCCGTCTCACTCATCTCCAGGGACAGGCAACTTAAAACAAAAGTGAAGCAAAACAAAAGAGGAATCTTAAAATGGCTACCCATCCTCTCACCCTGCCCTCAGGGGCAAGCAATTTACCTTATCACTTACCCTCAGTAGCTCCCCGTGTGGTCCACCAAATGCTGCAGTCTGGCTGGGCACAATTCAGGAGCCACTTGTCAAAAGAAATGAACTTTATTTTTAGAACCACACACGCCAAAAAAAACAGCTCCTCAGGAAAAACCCTCAGAGCCCAACTGCCACCACTGGCTTCCCACAAGCCTCCCAACCTCACCCACTCCTCCTGCTCTTGAGGCCAATTGGCTGGGTCATGTGGGCGAAGCCAAAAAAGTCCCCCAATGAGCAGCTCCGTAGTCTGAAAGGGCGGGGAAACAGCCCAATGAGCATCACCGCAGAGGAGCCAATCAGCTAGATGTTGCTGGGGCCGCTGTGAGCCAATCATCAGATGGCAGTCTGAAAGTTTGCTGGGGCCCCTTCGGCTGTGGCTCTCAACACTGGGTATTATTGACACTTTAGAGTATTTGATATTCAAAGCCTATTATATAACTGACCTGGGAATTTTAGTATTAATCCAGAAATAATATTGACAACTAAATATATGTTTTAGTTTCCATTTAATCAGTGTGAACTGACCCTTAATTTTCTCTCAGATAGACAATGTGGGACATCACTTTTTTAGTAATAAAATAGTAAAATAAATTATTAAATCAGAGTCAAACTCCCCTGGAACTGCAAGGAACCACAACTGGTGAACCCCACAGCATGTGGCTTGAAGAAGATATTAATTTTTGAGGATGAGCCTGTGAAAGGACATATATCTCCTGAATCCCTTTCTGACAAGTCGTCCTGTCCCTGGTATCATTGATAAACTCTAAGCTTTGGCTTTGTGCCTGTTCCAATGAGATCCTACCCATTTTAAGACATTCCATTTGCTTCTGCTTATTAAGATAAGGCAAATGGGGATCTGGGTCTTCAGAACACAAAAAGGCCACCAGGCCAACATACCTGCTCCTCACAGTGTGCAGAGGGCAGTGGCTCAACCAGGAAGGACAGCCACTGAAGTTTATTGTTGCTAAGGGAAACTATGACAGGGTCCTCAGCTCCTGGGGCCCATATACCAATATCCCACACTGTGGACAAAGTGTGTCAGAGGGCCTTGGCTGCCTGGAAAAGCAGCTCAGCCTTGGAGACCAAAATCACAAAGGCTCCTTTTCTCCCAAGCTGGAGGAGGAAGTCTAAATCTAATGTCCCAGAGCTATGGACCCAGAACACTTCCCCAGTGCCCTTCCCTGGTGCAATGCCCAGGAAAATTTCTGGGCAGAGAGAATCACCTTTGTACATGCAGAGAGTCCACTCAGTGATGTTCTCACAGAGGGAGTGTCCTGTTCAGCACAGGACTTGTGACACCTGATTCCAATTGCCCTGAAAAGGAGCAGCAGAGGGAGGAAGGAATTCCCCATCAATGAGAATTGCTCTAGAATCCTCCCTGACCACCCTACCCAGTGGACTTAAGGGGTTCTTCTCTCGGGAAATGTTTGCATGACTATGCTGAGTCACACATATGGAGATGGCTGCAACAGGATGTCCATCAGTTTGTGGATCTGGCCCCCGGGAATTCCACACTAACTGTTTCAGGTATACATGTCCCTTCTCCGGCATTCGGCAAGGATACTGTCTCTCTGGCTGAAACACAGGACCCTTTTCCCCTCAGCTTCTCAAACACTTGGGGTCTTATTGCTTTCAACATGAAGAAAGAGGACATCTAACACTCTTCTTCATAGTCTCATATTTCTCCAGGTAACAGCAAACACAGAAGCTTGAGAACTGGCTCCACTGGGTGCCGACAGGGGTCGAAATTCAAAGATCAACACTTGTGAAGTGGGACTTGTCACATTGTATCCTCTGTTGTGAGGGAGCCAGCAGGGTGGATGTTCCCTACCAGGGGCTGACCTGCAGGCTACCTCTAAATGCTTGGTCTGTGCTCTCTTATGGAGGAAAGCCCTAGGCACCTGATGCCAACAGAGCCAGGCTTCCATGATGGGGCCTACTCCCCACACCACAAGTAGCCTGGGCTGTTTCTCTACTGTATTTCCTCCAAAAATAGAAGACATCTGATGTCCCTGGACTCACAAGTTAGGCCCCTCCCTCCGTCCCTATCCCCACCCAGCACACACCTGGGCATTTGCATGCTGTTCCCTGGGGAGGGCCTTCCTTCAAGGCTGACATAAAAGCTCAGCTCAAACCTGCCCTTGACTCACCAGGACTCCTCAGCTCAGCTTCTCAAAATGAGGCTCCCTGCTCAGCTCCTGGGGCTGCTGCTGCTCTGGATCCCTGGTGAGGACAGAGGGGATAAGGTGGGAGACTGGGGAGCCAGGGGAGCCCTGGGCACCAATTCTGCACATGTGTGCTATATCCATGTAAGAGACGTGCAGATCTGTCTTCTAGGATGAGGCCGCTGAGGTCAATTGATGTGAGAGTGTATTCCAGAAGGATCAAGGGACTGGGCTCTGATCAATATTGTCACATAATATGAGGGGGATGTTGTAGGTCAATTCTAGAGAGGCTCTTCTAAATCACAATATTTGAGATGTTTTTAAACATAAATAACTTTACTGTACAAATCAAAATCACAAAAATAAGTTAACCTGAAATCCACAATAAAGGAAAAAGCACAAATTCTCCTAAAGTATTTATATAACCTTGCATTAAACTATGATTTTTTTTTTTCAGGAACCAGTGGGGATATTGTCATGACCCAGACTCCTGTCTCCGAGCCTGTCACCCCTGGAGAGCCAGCCTCCATCTCCTGCAGGTCCAGTCAGAGCCTCCTACACAGTGATGGAGACACCTATTTAAACTGGGTTGTGCACAAGCCAGACCAGGCTCCACAGCACCTAATATATAAGGATCCAACCACTACATGGGGTCCCAGACAGGTTCAGTGGCAGTGGGTCAGGAACAGATTTCACACTGAGAATCAGCAGGGTGGAGGCTGAGGATTCTGGGGTGTATTACTGCTGGCAAACCACACAGCATCCTCCCACAGTGGTGCAGCCCTGAACAAAAACCTGCCTGCCTGGGTGGCCCAGCTGCCACATGAGCTGCTGGTCTGGGTAGCAGATCAGCAGATTCTCTGCCCTGTGAGAGGAAGGTGCTGGGAACTCAGGGAACAGGGTGTAGCTGAGGGCTGTGGACCAGGACTACCTGGGCCACAGCTCACGTCACACCCATGAGTGGCCTTGTCAGCTGCAGCAGCCTGGCCTGGCATGGGTAGGTCAACACAGAGGTGTCCAGGCCCCTTCTGAATGAGCAGACAGGATGAGTGTGAACTCTGCAGGAGGAGCAGGACCTGGGGCCTGGGAAGGACTCGGGCACAGGCAGGGGATGGTATAGGGACCTTCTGCAGGTCCCTTTATGCTTGCAAATGCTGTTCTTTGTGTAGTTGGGATTCAAATCTAATCACAAACACAAAAAATACCTAAGCCTATAATAACTTATGAATGGAAAATGATGGCTTATTAACTGGGCACTTAAACTTGTATTCTCTTATTAATCTGCAGTGTCCAGCTGGAATACAGTGAGGATGCAGTTTCCACTCTCCCTGCCTGACACCCTTGACTCCCTGCCTTCATTTTTGAAAGGATCAGAGTTGGAAAAATCACTCATATGTTACCAAGAAAGTAGAAGGTTGTGCCATGGTGTCAAGGAGATTCCTAGATAATAGAGCTCCTGGTGAATGTAACGGAAATCCCAACTATTTGTGATGAGTATTAAATTTATATGCAAATATTTATTTATGTGGATGAAAAATAATTCACAGTTCTTTAAATTTAAAATGAATGTTGTGAATAAGTAATTTTTAAAATATTTGGAATCCAAGAAAGGTGAAAGAAACAATTGTGGTAAAGGGAAACTGTGATTAAAACCACACAGTTAGGGCTGGGGATGTGGCTCAAGCGGTAGTGCGCTCGCCTGGCATGCATGCAGCCCGGGTTCGATCCTCAGCACCACATACAAACAAAGATGTTGTGTTCGCAGAAAACTAAAAAAATAAATATTAAAAAAAATTTAAAAAAAAAACAGACAATTGTCCTTGATTTGGAGAAACCACTAAAGACGCTGCTCACAGAGGAGCAATCACTCAGAGAGACACGGAGGTGTGTAAAGGCACACACAGGGTGGCATGAATTAGTGGATGAATGTGCACTAATATTGGGTGCAAAAAAGACGGGTGAGTACCTTGTGCAGATAGAGATGTACATAAACCTGGGGAGCTTGAAAAGCAGTGTGTTAGCACAAAAAAAGGGAAATAAATGTAATTAAAAATTATACTGTTTCATGCAGTGGAAAAAAGTCATTTCTCTGGCTGTGGGAATGGAAACCAGAGCTTCTGCCCAAGAGGCACCTGCTCCACCATTGACCAACATCCCACAACATGCTCAAGATGAGCCCTGAGCCAGGGCCACACAGGAAGCCACAGCCTGATTCCTCACTCACAGAAAGGCAGGGTGGTGGGGAGGATAAGAGGCTAATAGCTTAGCTGCTGGGTTAGGGCAATATTTTACACAAAATAATTGAATGCATGCAGACAAACAGTAAGAAGTTAAAAAAAAAATGATGACAAAGATGTATTGTCCATTGTTCACACAAAGTAATATTGTTTCACTGGGTAATGAAAACATGCATGCACCTTACATAATGTGAGCATCACAGAAAGAAGGTCTATGGATGGAAGTGTTGAGTAGTTCCTGAATTGTCCATGAAGTGTAAGAGTGCTAATGAGCTGACTTATCTCTGTAAAAATAAAGAGTGTCTTTTGTTTTTCTCTTTCATGGTTTGTCTTGTTGAAGAGTGATTTTGGCGGGGGGCGGGAACCATATTCTTTAACAGATAAAAATAATGTTCACTCACATTCCAGGCCTCCTCTCCCACAGGAGCAGAGGGAAGAGGACATGGGCTCCACATGGTGCACACGGGGATGGAGCCTCCCTTGCCTGGGTCCCCATATGATTCTGTGGAGCACCCCTGCCTGGCCCAGGAGCACACAGCCTTAACAATATGCTGCGGTGCCAGCTGTGACAAGTACAGTGGTGACCTCCATCCTGATTGCTATGAATGCACAAAAGACAACCTGAGTGACAGGTGTCTCACTCAGTTCCTATAACGATGCTGTCTTAACATGTAAAAATGTAAAATTAAATTTATGCTTGAAATATAGATCAGTCTCTCCAGGGCTGAGGCTATGGTGAGTGTATATCCCCCCAGTTCATGTCACCCACTGGTGGTCAAGAAGTGGAACATCCTAGCACAGAATTCAGTGAGAGGAACCTACTTGAATGTGAGCCAACTCTGTGTCCACAGGGTCCTGTGCCCTCTGCTCTCCACAATGATGCTCTACAGCTCCCACCTGACCATCAAATGGGGCAGACATTCACACACAGAGAGAAGTTCAGAACCCAACGGTTATGGGAACAAGGGAAGAGGGCAGAGCAGATGTGTCTAACGAGGTCACGCACTGAGTTCAGGACGAGCTCAGGGCAAAACCAGGTGTCAAGTCAAACCAGGTATCCTATCCCGCTTCTCCAGTACAGAGTCCAGATCCAAGAAACAGCAGGATCAAAGACATCCAACATACACCTTTCCAAATATGCTGAACTTATTTCATGAGATCCTTCAAGATGGGACTTCTTTTGTCATCTAAGGTCAGTGTGAAGTGAACAAATACTTTCTTGTTCCCACTGCTGTCTCTTGGAACAGTTTGAACCTCAGCTTGTAATTTTTTTTTCTCATCACAAGTAATAAAATGTGTGCCTTTTATCCTGTCTGTGTGTGTGAACTTAAACATATCTCTTCTTCCATGAGACTTCCAAGTAAGAGTTCACTCCAGGGAGATGCTCCCTGAGGTCAGGTGGCCTCACGGTGCCCAGGCTCACACCACCTAGTGAGCTTCAGCTTTGCCCACCCTAACATGAGAAGTGCCATAAAAAAAATCTCCCCCTAATGAGCAGCAAGACCAGTCTACAGTAGCCTCCCGAACCCACAAAGAGCAATGCCCTGTGTCCCGTGCACTCTCCAGCTCTCCCTAATTTCCCACAAATGGTCCAGACACCTTCTCATGCAGGGTCCCTGAACAGCAGCAAGATCTGAAGGGGACCTTGAAATGAGAGTGCTCACTGCTGCCCTCTGCTGGCCCAGCCCACACTTTGCACAGTCCCCTGAAGGTCTCTCCTTTTTCAGGGCCCTTTGCCTTCCTCTTGTGAGGATTCCTTTGATGTGGGGCCAAAGGCTCAGAGCTGCTTCAGCATCTCAGAATATCAGATTATGAAGAGTCAGACGCCTCGCCTGTCCTTTGTCTGCATTCTACATGTGGTAAACAGACTGGAACAGAACATGTTTGCACCAGGACCTGGACTTGGTTCATCCAAATGACCCTAGTGCTCTGCCCTCATGGGAGACACTCCTGACAGCCCACAGCAGACAGCGACACACACTGGTGGCTCTATGCACTGCAAAAGATATGCAATCTCCTGCTGAGATGGTCCTTAATACCAGCTTACCACTCCTCTCTGAACCTCATTGCCATCTTCAGATATCTATCTATCGATAGATAGATAGATAGATAGATAGATAGATAGATAGATAGATAGATAGATAAAATAAAAGACAATCCATGCATGGAAGTATCCTTCAAAACCAAAATGCCACAACACAAACCTTTCCCTATTTGTGACTTCATGTTCAAGATAGATCCTGTGTTTTTTTTTTAAATTATCACTTTATTTAATACTGAAGTATATTTACATTCATTTAGTTTTCTTTAATGTTGTATTCAAATATGATTCATGCAAATATCAAAATTGGGGAGCTTGTTAAACTTGGCCTCCAGGGCCAATGCCTCCTTAGGTTTGGCCTACTCTGAGCATGTCCCAGGAGGCCAGGAGCATAGGTGACTTCTAAACACCAGAGACCCCTGTCTTCATGCAGAGAGGACTGCCCTGGGAACAGAGCCCTCCACATGGAAGGGTCAGGGTCCCAGCTCCCTGTAGAAGAGAAACTGGGGGATAAAGGCCCACCACCCAGACTCCTCAAAAGACAGCTCTATGGCTCTGAGCAGGTCCAGAAAACCAGAGGAATGGAGGCAGTAGCAGTTTCTGCAAGTACAGGCAGAAGTCTTGAGAGAGAAGGACTCAATGATGGGCAGGTCAGAGAGGGGGCACCGGTAGAGAGCTCCATCTCCAAAATGGACCCCTCCATGCTCCCCCCACTTTAATCTCCCTGCACCAGCGAACCCACCAAGCCCACCTGGGTGTTGGCAATGGCCTCCTAACTGTGCCCTCTCCTGTCTTTGACCTGTAAAGAGCCTATTCCTTTGTCCTTTCACCCACCAGTTAAGCCTTTGTCTGTCTCCTCATAGACACTGTGAAGAATTCTGCAGTGATCATGGCTGTGTGGTCATCCCAGTTGGTGACCTGGTTCCCTTGAGTTAATGTCCAGCAGAGGGATAGTTGTGTCACATATTAGTCCTATATTTAATTAGGTTAGGATCTAAAACAGGCACATTTTCTTAATTTTTCCCTGGGACTTGCAAACTATTCAAGGAATAAATCAGAAACATGTGATACTCAGCAAGAAGGATACTTGAATGTCCTCTGAGGAGAAAGCAACTGGCAAAGACTCACTAACCCTTGGCCTGGCAGGAGGTTCACGTTTGAGTCTGAAGCTCTGTGGGGGAAGCATGTGGTTGTACACTGCCTCACCCTGGAGCCTGTTGTGGAAAGTTGTCCCTGGCCCTCTGCCACTAAACAGCACTGGGACCCCAGCTGCCCTTGGGGGCACTCAGGAGAGGATCAGGCCAGGACCCTGTTCTGGTTTATGCTGGTTCCAGGCCCTGTCGTGCTCTGGTTGAATAAGAGACTCTGGTTAGACTTGCAGCTGATGGTGACCATGTCTCCTGCAGACACAGAATGCTGTCTGCACAGGCACCTGAAATCAGGGAAATGAACAATGAACTATGAACACACACACACACACACACACAAACACACACACACACAAACACACACTGTGTCATTTGTACTTTGAAATACCATCTACAATCCCTTTGCCAGGGTCTTGTGAGTCAGCAAACAGTAAGATAGATATATATATATATATATATATATATATATATATATATATATATATATATATATATATCTCCACTGTTTCCCAGTCCATCTTCTAATTGCTATTCCAACTCCACAAATTTATTACTCTGAGGCCACTGAAGTACTTAAGTTGCTCCCCTGAGGCCCAGAGCCACAGGAACAGGCACACCAGGGACACCATCCCTGCTGCACTGCCTGCCTGGCACAGCTTGGTTCTTGTGGCAAAGTCCTCCTTTATAACATGTGGGCACTGAAAGGGCTGCAGGGGCCTCTGTGGAGACATTATATCATGAGGGGCAAACTGCCTGGACTGTGGGGCCAAGCAGAGCCTCCAACACTGTGCATAGTCAGACAGATTAATGAAGAGCTTTTATTCTAACTCAAATTACTTGAATGGATTTAGTACTAAAAAATGTGCAGCTAATTACCCCAGATTAGTAATCCTGGTCAAATAATAAAACAAGCTGGAAACAACAAAGCAGGGAGAGAGAGAGAGAGAGAGAGAGAGAGAGAGAGAGAGAGAGAGAGAGAGAGAGGAGTTAGGGAAGGGAGGGAGGAAGAGAGGAAGGCAGTGGAGGGAGAGGGACAGAAACATCTCCTGAGAGTACTGAAAAAAAGGTCAAACCACATTCTATATTCATAAAATCAGCAATTTTAAGGAAAATGTAGAAACCTTTTAACATAGAACCTGGAGAACATGTCACGTGCATTTGCACAGGACAGGAATTGCCCACATGACTCTTCTGGGCAAAGTCAGGTGGCAGCAGAGGAAGGGATCAGTTGCACAGAGGTTTGTAAAATAAGAAGTGCTATGAGTGGATAAAGGAAATCTGAGTGTCAGAAGTTAGAGGGCATGGTGTCTTAATTTCCTATAATGTTGTTCTCTGACCAGTAAAAAATGTAAAATTTAAATTATGCTTGAAAACTAGATCAGCCTCTCCAGGGCTGAGGCTCTGGTGAGTTTATTTGCAGGTTCACGACGCCCTCTGGTGGGTAAGGAGTGGAACATCCTAGCAGAGAATTCAGTGAGAGAAACCTGAGGTGAGCCCCTCTGTGTCCACAGGGTCCTGTGCCCTCTGCTCTCCACACTGATGTCCTGCAGCTCCAGGAAGACAGCTCAGCCACCTGTCCACCTCATGCCTCAGACACTCACACACAGAGAGAAGCCCAAAAACCAGCTGTCACTCCTGGGAACCCGGGAAGAGGCCACGGCAGAAATGTCCACCCAGGTCACTCACTGAGGTCAGGAAGAGCTGAGGTCTAAACCAGGTGTCAATTGCTAATGTTGTGTCCATCCTCTTCTCCATTCCTGAGTCCAGCAAAAAGCAGGAGACAAGAGGCCCAGCATGAGAGAAGCATTTTAAATACCCTGAATATATCTCTTCAGATGTTTTAAGATAGGGCTTCATGTTTCTATATCTCACCTCAGTGGGAATTAAATAAATAAAATCCTCTCTAGACGTTGGGAACCTGATGGCTGTGCTGAGTCAATTTCACACTGGATCCCAGGTCTCTGACTGTCTGTTTCTCCATAGTTAAGTCCTACATGTCAGATTTTCTAACTCCTTGCTCTCCCCACCCCACTGTCATGGTCTTCCACTAAGATAGTTGCAGGGCAGGGCCAGATTGTCTCTCCTCTCTTGATTTGTCTAATGGCTCAAGATACAGGTAGGATGGACCCATGAAATCTAAGTCCAGCCACATTCCTGGAGTTTCAATTACGAGCCAACAGCGGTGTGCTGCTCAGTGGTAGAGTGTTACCTGGGATGCATGAGGCCCTGTATTTCATGCCCAGCAATGCAAAAATAAATAAATAAATAAATAAATAAAGTAAAAAGGAGAAACATGCAAAAGTAGTGACCACACACACCATCCACACTTCTGCCATGGCATGCCTTCAAAGCATTCCAGGTTGTTAAAACTCACTTTTATTCTGACATCTATGAATCTATTTAGCTACAAAGGAAATTTTATGGTTGTATTAATATTTCCTTCAGGCAGAAATTCTAGAGCTAAAAAATATACTGACTGAGATGAGAAACTGCTATAGAGAGGTCAAAAGCAGATTCCACCTGGTAGAAGAAAGCACCTGTGTATTAAAATGTGTGGAAATATCCCCTCATAAGAGAATACAGAAAAAGAAACAAATGGCATGAGTAAAACACACCAGATACATGGGACATGGTCAAAAATCCATCAAACGTTTTATAGGCATTCCATGAAAATAGGAGACATCTAAAGGGAAAAAAGATTGTTAAAATTACTACTGGGGACTGGGGCTGGGGCTCAGTAGTCAAGCACTCACCTAGCACATGCAAGGCCCTAGGTTTGATCCTCAGCATCACATAAAAATAAATAAAATAAAAGTATTGTGATCAACTACAACTAAAAAATAAAATAATTTTGAAAAGTAATATTGATTAAAAATTTACGAGATGTTAGGAAAAATATGGACATTGAGGTTAACTATGCTTGAAGGTCCCAAATAGGACCAACCTATAGAAGGAGAAATTACAATGTTAGAAACAAGTTATTAAAATTTACAGAGACAGTTTTGAAAACCACAAGAGAAAAGCAACAAATGACTTCCAAGGGAACTTCCATGTGTCTATCAGAAATTTCCGAGAAGAGATATGCAGGCAGGAGGAAAGAGAATAATATATGCAAAATGCTATGGAAAAAAAAACCCTCAAGCAAGTATAAACAGTCATTGACCCCAAATTTTCTCATGAAATTTCTGAGCTAACTTTAAACAATTATCAAAATTTTGCCATTTTTGAATCTCATAAAAATAGAATCATGGGTAATGAGCTCCAGTGTATCTAGCTCTTGCCTACTCTTGTAGGGGTCTTGAAGGAAGGAAAGGTTTTCACTGGTGTATAGTATTTAATTGCATTCACTTCCCTTATTTCAATTTTCCATTCTACTCTTTTTTTTTTAATTTTTATTGTTGGTTGTTCAAAACATTACATAGTTCTTGACATATCATATTTCACACTTTGATTCAAGTGGGTTATGAACTCCCATTTTTACCCCGTATACAGATTGCAGAATCACATCAGTTACACATCCATTGATTTACATATTGCCATACTAGTGTCGGTTGTATTCTGCTGCCTTTCCTATCCTCTACTATCCCCCTCCCCTCCCCTCTTCTCTCTCTACCCCTCTACTGTCATTTATTTCTCCCCCTTGTATTATTTTTCCCTTTCCCCTCACTTCCTCTTGTATTCACTTTTGTATAACCCTGAGGGTCTCCTTCCATTTCCATTCAATTTCCCTTCTCTCTCCCTTTCCCTCCCACCTCTCATCCCTGTTTAATGTTAATCTTCTTCTCATGCTCTTCGTCCCTACTCTGTTCTTAGTTACTCTCCTTATATCAAAGAAGACATTTGGCATTTGTTTTTTAGGGATTGGCTAGCTTCACTTAGCATAATCTGCTCTAATGCCATCCATTTCCCTGCAAATTCTATGATTTTGTCATATTTTAATGCAGAGTAATACTCCATTGTGTATAAATGCCACATTTTTTTTATCCATTCGTCTATTGAAGGGCATCTAGGTTGGTTCCACAGTCTTGCTATTGTGAATTTTGCTGCTATGAATATCAATGTAGCAGTGTCCCTGTAGCATGCTCTTTTTAGGTCTTTAGGGAATAGACCAAGAAGGGGGAATTGCTGGGTCAAATTGTGGTTCCATTCCCAGCCTTCCAAGAAATCTCCATACTGCTTTCCAAATTGGCTGCACCAATTTGCAGTCCCACCAGCAATGTATAAGTGTACCCTTTTCCCCACATCCTCGCCAGCACTTGTTGTTGTTTGACTTCATAATGGCTGCCAATCTTACTGGAGTGAGATGGTATCTTAGGGTGGTTTTGATTTGCATTTCTCTGACTGCTAGAGATGGTGAGCATTTTTTCATGTACTTGTTGATTGTATGTCCTCCTCTGAGAAGTGTCTGTTCAGGTCCTTGGCCCATTTGTTGATTGGGTTATTTGTTATCTTATTGTCTAATTTTTTGAGTTCTTTGTATACTCCAGATATTAGGGCTCTATCTGAAGTGTGAGGAGTAAAGATTTGTTCCCAGGATGTAGGCTCCCTATTTACCTCTCTTATTGTTTCTTTTGCCGAGAAAAAACTTTGTAGTTTGAGTAAGTCCCATTTGTTGATTCTAGTTATTAACTTTTGTGCTATGGGTGTCCTATGGAGGAATTTGGAGCCCGACCCCACAGTATGTAGATCGTAGCCAACTTTTTCTTCTATCAGATGCCGTGTCTCTGATTTGATATCAAGCTCTTTGATCCATTTTGAATTAACTTTTGTGCATGGTGAGAGAAAGGGATTCAGTTTCATTTTGTTACATATGGATTTCCAGTTTTCCCAGCACCATTTGTTGAAGATGCTATCCTTCCTCCATTGCATGCTTTTAGCCCCTTTATCAAATATAAGATAGTTGTAGTTTTGTGGATTGGTTTCTGTGTCCTCTATTCTGTACCATTGGTCCACCCGCCTGTTTTGGTACCAGTACCATGCTGTTTTTGTTACTATTGCTCTGTAGTATAGTTTGAAGTCTGGTATCGCTATACCGCCTGATTCACAATTCCTGCTTAGCATTGTTTTTGCTATTCTGGGTCTTTTATTTTTCCATATGAATTTCATGATTGCTTTCTCTATTTCTACAAGAAATGCCGTTGGGATTTTGATTGGCATTGCATTAAACCTATAGAGAACGTTTGGTAATATCGCCATTTTGATGATGTTAGTTCTGCCTATCCATGAACAGGGTATATTTTTCCATCTTCTAAGATCTTCTTCTATTTCTCTCTTTAGGGTTCTGTAGTTTTCATTGTATAAGTCTTTCACCTCTTTTGTTAAGTTGATTCCCAAGTATTTTATTTTTTTTGAAGATATTGTGAATGGAGTGGTTGTCCTCATTTCCATTTCAGAGGATTTGTCACTGATATACAGGAATGCCTTTGATTTATGCATGTTGATTTTATATCCTGCCACTTTGCTGAATTCATTTATTAGCTCTAATAGTTTCTTTGTAGACCCTTTTGGGTCTGCTACGTATAGAATCATGTCACCTGCAAATAGTGATAATTTAAGTTCTTCTTTTCCTATTTTGATGCCTTTAATTTCTTTCGTCTGTCTAATTGCTCTGACCAGTGTTTCGAGAACTATGTTGAACAGAAGTGGTGAGAGATGGCATCCCTGTCTTGTTCAAGATTTTAGAGGGAATGCCTACAATTTTTCTTCATTCAGAATGATCCTAGCCTGATGCTTAGCATAGATTGCTTTTACAATATTGAAGTATGTTCCTGTTATCCCTAGTTTTTCTAGAGTTTTGAACATAAAGGGATGCTGGACTTTGTCGAATGCTTTTTCCCCATCTATAGAGATGATCATATGGTTCTTGTTTTTAAGTCTATTGATGTGGTGAATAACATTTATTGATTTCCATATATTGAACCAGTCTTGCATCCCAGGGATGAATCCTACTTGATCATGGTGCACAATTTTTTTGGTATGTCTTTGTATCCGATTCGCCAGAATGTTATTGAGGATTTTTGCATCTAGGTTCATTAGAGATATTGGTCTGTAGTTTTCTTTCTTTGAAGTGTCTTTGTCTAGTTTAGGAATCAGGGTG
This sequence comes from Marmota flaviventris, assembly GCF_047511675.1. NCBI lineage: Eukaryota > Metazoa > Chordata > Mammalia > Rodentia > Sciuridae > Marmota > Marmota flaviventris. Next base: position 78,888,397 of record NC_092511.1, on the reverse strand, counting down.
ATGTTGGCCTCATAGAATGAATTTGGAAGTTCTCCCTCTTTTTCTATTTCCTGAAATAGCTTGAAAAGTATTGGTATTAGTTCCTCTTTAAAGGTTCTGTAAAACTCTGCTGTATACCCATCCGGTCCTGTGCTTTTCGTATTTGGTAGTCTTTTGATGGTTTCTTCTATTTCCTCAATTGATACTGGTCTGTTTATGTTGTCTATATCCTCCTGACTCAATCTGGGCAGATCATATGACTTAAGAAATTTATCGATGCCTTCACTATCTTCTATTTTATTGGAGTATAAGGATTCAAAATAATTTCTGATTGTCTTCTGTATTTCTGAAGTGTCTGTTGTGATATTGCCTTTTTCATCCCGTATGCTAGTAATTTGAATTCTCTCTCTTCTTCTCTTCATTAGCATGGCTAAGGGTCTGTCGATTTTATTTATTTTTTCAAAGAACCAACTTTAGTTTTGTCAATTTTTTCAATTGTTTCTTTTGTTTCGATTTCATTAATTTCAGCTCTGATTTTAATTATTTCTTGCCTTCTACTTCTTTTGCTGTTGTTTTGCTCTTCTTTTTCTAGGATTTTGAGATGAAGTATGAGATCATTTATTTGTTGGTTTTTTCTTTTTTTAAGGAATGAACTCCAAGCAATGAATTTTCCTCTTAGAACTGCTTTCAATGTGTCCCATAGATTCCGATATGTTGTGTCTGTGTTTTCATTTATCTCTAAGATTTTTTAAATTTCCTCCTTGATGTCTTCTATAACCCATTGATCATTCAGTAACCTATTGTTCATTCTCCAAGTGATGCATGATTTTTCCTTCCTTCTTTTATCGTTGATTTTCAGTTTCATTCCATTATGATCAGATAAGATGCATGGTATTATCTCTACTCCTTTATATTGTCTAAGAGTTGCCCTGTGACATAATATATGATCTATTTTTGAGAAGGATCCATGTGCTGCTGAGAAAAAAGTGTAACTGCTTGATGTTGGGTGGTATATTCTATGTATGTCAATTAAGTCGAGGTTATTAATTGTGTTATTGAGTTCTATAGTTTCCTTATTCAACTTTTGTTTGGAAGATCTGTCCAGTGGTGAGAGAGGTGTGTTGACGTCTCCCATGATTATTGTATGGTGGTCTATTAGACTCTTGAACTTGAGAAGAGTTTGTTTGATGAACATAGCTGCACCATTGTTTGGGGCATATATATTTATGATTGTTATGTCTTGTTGGTGTATGGTTCCCTTGAGCAGTAGGTAGTGTCCCTCTTTATCCCTTTTGATTAACTTTGGCTTGAAATCTATTTTATTTGATATGAGTATGGACACTCCTGCTCGTTTCCGAAGTCTATATGAGTGATATGGTTTTTCCCAACCTTTCACCTTCAGTCTATGTATGTCTTTTTCTATCAAATGCGTCTCCTGTAGGCAGCATATTGTTGGGTCTTGTTTTGTGATCCATTCTACTAGCCTGTGTCTCTTAATTGGTGAGTTTAAGCCATTAACATTTAGGGTTGTTATTGAGATATGGGTTGCTCTTCCAGCCATATTTGTTTGTTTCTGTTACTAAACATGGTTTGTTTTCCTCTTTGATTATCCCCCCCCCCTTTACTGTCCTACCTCCCACTGTTGGTTTTCATTGTTATTTTCCATTTCCTCTTCCTGTAATGTTTTGCTGAGGATGTTTTGAAGAGATGGTTTTCTAGCTGCAAATTCTTTTAAATTTTGTTTATTGTGGAAGGTTTTAATTTCATCTTCCATCCTGAAGCTTAATTTCGCTGGATACACAATTCTTGGTTGGAACCCATTTTCTTTCCGTGTTTGAAATATGTTATTCCAGGATCTTCTAGCTTTCAGAGTCTGTATTGAAAGATCAGCTGTTATCCTGATTGGTTTACCCCTAAATGTAATCTGCTTCCTTTCTCTTGTAGCTTTTAAAATTCTCTCCTTATTCTGTATGTTGGGCATCTTCATTATAATGTGTCTAGGTGTGGATCTCTTATGATTTTGCACATTCGGCATCCTGTAGGTTTCTAGGATTTGGGATTCTGTCTCATTCTTCAAGTCTGGGAAGTTTTCTCATATTATTTCATTGAACAGATTGCTCATTCCTTTGGTTTGGACCTCTATACCTTCCTGTATCCCAATGACTCTTAAGTTTGGTCTCTTTATGTTATCCCATGTTTCTTGGATGTTCTGCTCATGGTTTCTTAACAGTCTTGCTGAGCTCTCTATGTTCTTTTCAAGTTGAAATACTTTGTCTTCATTGTCTGATGTTCTATCTTCTAAGTGTTCTACTCTTTTGGTAGTATTCTCAATTGAGTTTTTAAGTTGGTTTATCGCTTCCTGCATTTCTAGGATTTCTGTTTGTTTTTTATAACCTCTATCTCCCTGTATAGTTGATCTTTTGCTTCCTGGATTTGTTTATGTAATTCATTGTCGAAGTAATCATTCATTGTCTGATTTTTCTGTCTAATGTCTTCCTTGAGACTCCAGATCATCTGAAGCATGTATATCCTGAATTCTTTATCTGACATTCCATCTGCTGCAGCTATTACCTCTTCTAAAGTTGAGTTGACCTGAATTGCTTGTGGTCCTTTCTTTCCTTGTCTTTTCATACTGCTCGCATTTCTTTCTGCTTGGTGAAACTGTTGTGTTTTTGAAATTTTTCCCCTATATATTTATATTGCTCTTGTATAGTTGAAAATTCTCCCTTGCAGGGTCGGGCGGTGGCTGTGCTCCTCCAATTGGGGTGATCTGTCCTCCACACTGACGGGCCGCTGGGCCTGTTCTTCTGGTCGGTCGCATTTCTGCCTACCTTGCAGGCACGGGTGGTGGCTCTGCTCTGCCCTTACTCCAATTGGGGTGATGTGTCTACCACACTGGTGGGCCGCTGGGCTTGTTCCAAGTGCGGGAGGTGGCTCTGCTCTGCCCCTACTCCAATTGGGGTGACGTGTCTACCATGCCGGCAGGCCGCTGGGCCTGTTCTGCCGATCAGTCGCAGGTATGCCTACCTTGCGGGTGTGGGTGGTGGCTCCGCTCAGCCCCTACTTCAATTGGGGTGTCGTGACTACCACGTCAGCAGGTCGCTGGGCCTGTTCCGGGCGCGGGCGGTGGCTCTGTTCTGCCCCTCTGGCTTGATGACAATGTGAGAGAGACTCGGGTGTTTGTGACTCACTTTCTTTACCAGGAGACCAACTGTTTCTGTTGCCGCTGGTATTGATGAAGTTCTCTCCTCTGCCGCTTTCTGATGACATCAGATCTCTGCCATGTTGGTATCCCATGCGAATGTCAGCATTTCGTTCTCTGCCGGGTGACCAAAGCAACGGGTGAGTCCTGACCGGCCCTCACATGCCCCATCTCAATCCTGTTGCCACTGCCTATGAAGGCTCGGTTGGTATTTACCTCCACAGTATTCAGCAGGACCCGGACTGAGAAGCAGTTTCTGCCGTTTCTTTAGCCCTGGGCCAGAGCAGTTCTGGGAGCCGGAATTCGGCCGCTCCAGGCTTGGTGTATGTTCTGATAGGAGCAGGCTCCAAGAAGCAGTTTCCATGGGTTCTTTAGCACTGAGCCTGAGTAATTTGTCTGCGAGACGCAGGCGAATGTCAGCCTGAAATTACCTCTTCTATGGCTGAATGAGCTGCGATCAGTCGAAAACAGGGATGGTGACGTCAGCTCTCCAAGATGGTGGTCACTGGCTTCCTCTGTGGTCTGACCGTTGTGGAGAACCGAATTGGACCGCTTCCTTCCCCCATCTCAAACCCAGAATTCAGCACTGAGCATGGTGATTGTACAGCTGGCAGAAGCCCGCAGAATCCGCAGTGCTGTATCTTTGAGTTGCTATCTCGTCGTTTCCCAGCGTGCGCCGCAGACTCTAGCCGCAGGGCGATTTGCTGAATAAGCAGAGTGACCCTCCGTGTGGACAAATCTCTCACGTTTGAGTCCACGTAGCTGATCCTCGTGCGATGGGAATCCTTCCTCTAGGTTTTGGAGCACCCCAATTTTGCTGGAAATTCCTAACAAGATAGCTTTTAGCCGTTCTAACTCGTCATTCTCCCGCACAGTGACGCGGTACACGGGGGCAATGCACTCCCTTCGCCGCCATCTTCCCGAGTCTCCATTCTACTCTTGATTGGCATTTAGCTGATTCAGTTTGCAGTTATCACAGACAATGCTGTGTGGTCCCTGCACATGGGGATCTGTGCACATCTGCTTGTGCTCTGAGTGGAAGGCCTCGATCACAGATATGTGCATGGTCAGGGCACGTCTCCAACTCAGGTACCACTTCACATTTCCAAACACATGAGCATGTTCTAGATCAATTCCCAGGCTGTTTGATGCTATTTATGGTTCAGTTTATGGTCTTTCTGTTGAAGGTTTCTGGTGGTTTTTTACAACGTTCACTCTCTGATAATTGATGTAGATCTGACTTTATACACTAGGTGACTGCATATGAGGCTGACAGAGAATACTTACTATGAAAAGGTCTTGTCCACAGTTTTTGTAGTGTCATCTCTGTCATAAAAACTGTCTTCATTTTTCTGTCTCTGAACACCAATTCTGTTCCCCTGGGCATCTTGGCTGAGCTCACTCAGCACCAGGTTCCTGTATATCACAGGGTAAGAACTCATCATGGTGCTTCTCCTGATTGGCCTCCTTTCTCTTCTCACCATTGGTGGGTGGAGTACTACTGCACTGAGTAGTGCACACACCTTCAAAGACACCAATTCAAGGTTGAGTGCTGGGGCTGACAAGGAGAAAGAAACAGGGTGCAGAGGAACTTCTCCAGGCCTAGAAAGACCCCCTCAGTGGCCCAGGGATCCTGGCTGCCCCTTAGCAGTGCCCTCAGCAGGTGGAGGCAGCATGAGGAGCAGCTGGGACAGCCCAGCCTCACACTTCTGCTCCCTGGGAGGTTTTTGTCATGGCCTATATCACTGTGGGAGGGTAACTGTTACCTTGTTGACAGTAATAAGTGGCAACATCTTCAGGCTCCAGGCTGCTGATGGTGAGAGAATACTCTGTCCCAGATCCACTGCCACTGAACCTCGAGGGGACCCCAGAGTGCAAACGGTTGGCACCATAGATCAGGAGCTTAGGAGCTTGCCCTGGTTTCTGCTGGTACCAGCTTAAGTAATTGTTAATGCCCTGACTGGCCTGGCACCTGATGGTGACTGTTTCTCCTTGAGATTTAGACAGGGAGGCTGGAGACTGGGTCATTATAATGTCACATTTGGCACCTACAATTGAACAGATGAGAAGAAATATGCACACAATTAATAATGTCATAAGAGGATTTCCCTGAACACCAGGCAGCACTGATGAAAGTGGTCTGAGCACATCCTCAGTGTGTCCTCCTTACCTGTGAGGCAGAGCAGCAGGAGCCCCAGGAGCTGAGCAGGAGCCCTCATGGCCATGCTGTGTCCTGATAGGGACTGACTCCTGCACAGGGTGTGAGCAGCCTCTTAAGAAGTCCTCAGGGCAGTGGGCTGTGCTATGGGCACATGCAAATCAGCAGGGCTGGGCAGGCTGGGCACAGCTGCAGGGAGGCTCCTCTAAGGCCTGGCCAAGTGTCTCCAGGTGTTGCACCATACACCAGGCAGCCCAGATTTGCCTACAGAAAATGTATTTCCTGAGAGGCACAGGAGAGAACCATCCATTGTTCCTGTGAGCAGAGAGACCTCTTGGTCTCATCAAGGTTCAGGAAACACTTCTCCTGCTCACTCTCCAACCAAGACAAGGTTCATGAGCTCTTTCACAGCCCCACACACCCCACACCCTGCAGGAAAATCACTGACCTCATCCTTTTTATACCTGAGCACAATATTTATTCTAGAGAGGCTTCCTCTATACCTGACTCTTTGAAGACCTGGGCATGAAAAATCATCAGTGTTACTAGCCAGAAATGCAAAGGGCGGTAAGAGGAAGCAACAGAAAGGGACACAACACACCAAGTACAGGCACCGAGGTTGGTAAGGAAGGGAAGGATGTTGACCGTATGCCACTGCTGTCCCTTCATCCTGGTATACTGGACCAGTTGCTCCTCTGCCCTGAGTCTACCCTGTATCCTAACCTGTCTTTATTCTGTCACCAAATCTCACCCAGGTCCTAAGAGAATACTGTCCCAGAGGCTGGAGCAAGGCTCGGGCACATGCTTGGTGAGGAGAAAGGTGGGTCAGAGAACTGGGCTGGAAGACCCTCCAGGCTACTGGAGCAAAAGAGGACACCTGGGTGTTGGAGGGGACACTGAAGCAAGGGGAGGAGGGTGTTCTCTCATGCAGATGGTGTTAGTGCAGGCCCCTGTCCAGGTCAAATGTGGAGCACAGTGAGGAGGACACATTGCAGTGTGGCCCCAGTGTGCAGGTGAGGACATAGGCAGAGGGAAGAGGGCTTTTGTTACAGCTTACATATGAAGGGTCCCCCAAAGTCTCATGGGGTAAAGACCTCATTACGGTATTCATCCATTTGATGAATGAATGATTTATATGATTTCTTGGGTAGAACCTTTGGGAAGGAGGAGGTCACTGAGGTTGTGCCCTGGAGGGTGCTTCTTTACCCTGAGCCCTTCCTCATACCTTCCTTATCCCATGGCTGAGCAGCATTCCTCCACCCAGACCTTCTGCCATGATACCTCTGTCTTGGAGCCAGCTGATCATGGACTGAAACCATGACCCAGAGTAACTCTTTCCTCCTCTAAAGTGTTTTACCCCCAGGTTTTTTTCACAGTGACAAAAGGCAATTGACACTGCATCTGTACCTGTGTGTAAAGATTAATGTGCCCTGGCAAGGGTTATCAAAGCAGGATCAGGGTACATTCACGAGTGGGCATGAAGCTGTCTAATGGAGGGCAGGCCAATGTCAAAAGGTTGCTTTCAGTCAGAGGAATGTTGGTGGGAAACAATGCACCAGAGACAATCAGAGCCACGATTCTCACTGTAGGTGGAAGGGATCCCAAACAAAAGGGGACATCGTTAGAACAAACACAATTTTGACTGGAATCAGAAATATCAGAATAATCTCAGAATTGTATGTAGGAATAGATAGGAGTGTGCATGCAGATAGATCAGGAGATGATAGATGTTGAGGTCCATAGATGGGTTGACTGAGAGAGTTATTTACACATTCTCTTTAACCCAGGCACAATAGCCCATGCTCCCAACATGCACTCAAATGCACAGACTTATTTGCCACTAAAGGAATCTTAGGATAAGAAACCCCTCCACCACCTTGAGTTGGGAACAAAATAAGTCCTCCAAAAATGATGAGACCCTGGCAAAAGTAAAGAGAAACTACCAGGAAGGAGCCTCTCACTGGCCAGGTCTGTATAACTTGAAAATCAAGATTTGTAATTATGCAACATAACCCATTAAACAAAAGATGTTCCATGAGTTCAGCTTGATACTGATTGTTTGATGAGGAATGGGATATCTATAAAGGATTGAGGAACTTTTCAACAATTTCATGTTAACTCTTTTTGAGCTGTATTGTTGGAGATGCATCATAGTGAGGACCTTGGGAATGCTAGGTAAGTGCTCTGCCACTTAGTAACACCCGCAGACTCATGCTCATTTCAAATAGACAAAGAAGAACTACAGGAGAGAAGTCTCAAATATTTCTTTAACCCAGGAATCAATGTGAACATCTGCAGTAGTGAGACAGATTGAAATCAGGCACCATCCACTAGGGAGCCCTAACAGAAGAGCATCATTTCTAGATATTCTTGCCAGAGATGCTGCAGCTAACTTCTACCATGAGTGGTAGACAAACATCCTAATTGACAGACATTCTCCAAAAAGCTTTGTGAGCTCTCCAAAAGTGTAAGATCATGAAGTTCAGGAAAAGTTCAGCCAAAGTGGGTTGCAGCAGCTCTCAGCTTGTGTCTCCCAGTACAGGTGCTGTATGCTGCAGAGTGTTCACAGAGCAGCTCTGAGGCAGAGTCCCCATGGTAAGTTACACATTCCATGGACAATCCTGAGCTGAGGGGCAGGTGGACAGTGCTGCCTTCCTCCTACCCACCATTTGAGAACCCCTTTTAGGATTTGATATTTATAATTTGATTTCCTTTGATTCACCTCCCTGGCTGGGTGAGAGGCACTTAGACACAGCTGTGTCAGAGCTTTCCCGATCCTTCTCCAGGTCCGAAGGCTTGTCTGTCCAGAGGCATGTCTGGCCACTGCCCCAAAGACCCAATCGTCACCCCTTACCTTGGAATGCTGCTTCCCTTAACCTTCATTGGATGGGATTTTCCCTGGAATTTTTTGTTCCCCAATAAAAGCCCACTCCCTGGCATGCTCTCTCTCTCTCTCTCTCTCTCTCTCTCTCTCTCTCTCTCTCTCTCTCTCTCTCTCTTGTTTCTTCTGTAAACCTCGCCACCGCATTAAATGGCTGGAGATGGGAGCTAAGAGAAGCTGTCCAGGAGCAGGTATTAAAGGTAATAAGGGTCTTTTCTCTTTAATTTAAAACTCCCTAGCAATTTCTTATGAATTGAACCTTCTTTCATGAAGCCAGTGCTGTTCGCATGGCAGAGATGAGAGGAAGGGAGAGATGGAGGAAGGGAGGGAGGGAGGGAGGGAGGAAGGAAGGAAGGAGGGAAGGGAGGGAGGGAGAAAGGGAGGAAGGAAAAGGGAAACGGGTGCAGCTGAGGGCTGTGGACCACAACTGTGTCAGCCACAGCTCAGGGAAAACCCAAGAGAGGCCCTGTCAGTTGCAGCAGCCTGGCCTGGCATGTGGAGGACAAGCACAGAATTGTCCAGGCCCCTTCTGACAGGACAAGATGATCATGGACACTGCAGGAGGAGCAGGACCTGGGCCCTGGGCAGGACTCTGGCACATGGAGGGCGATGGTGTAGGAAACTTCTAGAGGTCCCCCTGTTCTTGCTAATGCTGCTCTTTGTGAAATTGGGATTCAAACCTAATCAAAAACTCATACAGTTGACTTATCCTGCAACCATTAATAGAGGACAATCATAGAAATGGCTGCTAGTGCTTGACCTCAGTCTTGTGCTTCTTCCTTATTATTCCAGGACCCAGCAGGGATACAGTGATGTGCACACTCCACTCTCCCTGCCTCTCACCCTGGAGAGCCCACCCCCATCTGGGAACAATCAGAGGTGGAGAGGTCACTCTAAGGCTTGCAAGGTGGTGCCCTGATGTATTGCAGGTTCACATTGATCAAATGGTGTCTTCACACTCAAGGTGGAGGGGACTTGAGCACCACCTCCTCCCATCACAACATCAGACATAACTGCCCAGGAATAGACCTGAATAGAGAGTGGACACAGGATGAGGAAAGGTCAGTAATATGACATCACCTTGTCTAGGGTGACAGACCCAAGGAACTATAGAATGGCCTATGGGAGAATGAGGACAGCTGAGGTCAGAAGAACATGTGGAGTATGGGAAGATCCTCACCAGGAGCCAAAGGCTTGAACTGCAGTGGACACTTACCTTTAGCCCAGGTCTTTGTTGTTTTAAAATTTTTTAATAAATTACAGAAATGAAAAGAAAATGATGAGAACAGCTGATGAAAATGAGAAGGGACCAGGGGCCAGAAGAGGGGACAGAGCAGGAACAACTTATAGTGAACCTCATCCAAAAGGCTCCTCTGACATACAATGTCTGAGGAAGGGAGAAAGAGGGAGAGACAGACAGACAGACAGACAGGTGTCAATTGTTGTGAAACCCAAGGCAGACAAAGCGCTACTTGAAGGAAGCAAATGGAAGGTGACTACAGGTCAAGAAGGAGCCAGGAAGACAAGGAATCAAAATGTTAAGGTCCAGATTGGAGGAGGCACGAGGAGAATCAGTCCTCAGTGTGTGAACATCACTAGGTTCTTCTGTGAGAGTGAAGACAATATTGGCTGAGTCTTGTGATCTCTCCCTGTAAACAGGTTCATGTACCATGAAAACTCTGTACTGTCCTCAGGAGACCTGCCCAGCACTTGTGCTTGATGACTCCCACTAAATAAATAAACAACCCCTACAGGCACAGTTCCTGAATTTTCTCCTGGGCCCTGCACACCCCCCACGAATGATCAAGACATGTGTTCTGTCAGGAGAGGAGGCAGGAGAGCTCAGGGCTGTGGGAGGGGGAAGCAGCCATGGCAGCAAAGGCTCCCTGACCTTCAACCTTGGGAGGCTTGGTCTGAGGCTGAGGCTCTCGGGAGGAGCACTGCGGTGCTGCTATAGGAACAATCAGCCATGTCCTCAGCCTGGGGCTGCTTATGGAGAGGGAAATCTGTCCCTGACCCACTGCCCCTGAACCTCCAGGGGACCCCAGCTGCCCACATGGTTGCCCAGGAGTTCAGCAGCCTGGGACCTGTCCTGGCTTCTGCTGGTGCCAGGCCATGTAGTCCTTGTGGATGGATAAGAGACTCTGGCTGGACTTGAAGCTGATGGTGACCATGTCTCTTGCAGACACAGCCAGGGAGCCTGGAGACTGGGTCATCACCTTTTCCTCACAAGCACCTGCGGTCAGAAAAATCAGGAATGGACCATTAACTCTCTCTCTCTCTCTCTCTCTCTCTCTCTCTCTCTCTCTCACACACACACACACACACACACACACAAATTTTTCACATATGCATCGGATCATTTCATTTGATATTCACTTTCAATTAGTATTAAAATCAGTACACTATTAGGTCCATATGGGAAGTAGTCATTTTTTCTCACTATATCTTAAAATTTGCTTGCCAGCCCTATAAAGCTATTAATCTGAATATATCCAACACTTAAATCTCTCACCAGAGGCCCAGAGCCACAGGAAAATTCACACCTGTGTCTGAGACAACATCCTGCTGCCCCTGTCCGCCTTCAAGCTCAGGTCACATTGCAAAGTCCTCATGTATAAACTGTGGGCAGCAGGGCTGAGCCTGCAGGAGCCTTGCAAAGCCATTAGCAAATAAGAAACCAAAAAACTGTACTTCAGGGGTGGGGGGAGTATTTGATATCATTTAACACATAAAAATACCAGAAAGTATAGTTTGCAGAACAAAAAACACAGAACTCAACATAGAAGTTCAAAGAATCCAAACTACTGGATGATGGAAGGAGGGGCTCAGTTTAAATCAAAGTGATGTTTATAGGTTTAATTGTACAGAAATGACAGGCTAAGTACATAAATTGAAATGCATAATGTAAATGTATGTATATATATATATATATATATATATATATATATATATATATAGAGAGAGAGAGAGAGAGAGAGAGAGAGAGAGTTCAGAAATGTGAGGAAATATATTTCAATACATTGACATTTACAGAAATGATAGACTATATATACAGGCTGAAATACCAGATAGATAGGTAGGTAGGTAGGTAGATAGATAGATAGATAGATAGATAGATAGATAGATGAAGTTCAGCAATCATAGGAAATATATTTGAGTTGAGTTTTTCAGAAGTGACACCTAAAATCAAGAATTCATGTATAATAATTTAAAAGCTAGAAAAACAACAAAATAAAGAAAAAATTGTGGAAATGAAGGGACAGACGGAGGGAGGAAAGAAGATTGAGGAAATGGTAAAAAAAAAAAAAAAGACAAAGGGAAGTGACAACCTTGGGGTCAGTTTCCATCCTCCGTGACCAGGACAGGCCTGAGCTACAGCCACCTTGGCCTTGAGGCTTGGACAGCATTGCCCCCACTAGATCTCAGGACCTAGCTCTGCAGCCACATCCAGAAGGCAGCCCAGAACCTACTCCTGGGAGCCCTGCAGGGACCCAATCAAGCCAGGGGTCAGGCTCTCAGCTAGGGTCAGTGTGACCAGGACCCTAGACACCATCCTCCCAGGACTGCCAGAATTGCAGCAGGCTCTGAGTAAGCAAGGAGGAGGAGAGAGAAGCAGGATCCCGTAGGAAGTGGGGCTGCCCCCACCCTGCCAAGGCTGCTATTTCAAGGTGCATGTTGGAGAGGGGAATGGCCACCAGTCTGCCTCAGTTACAGCCTCACTGCTGCGAAGACACCTGGATCCTCTGAGGAGGCACGGCCACCCCAAGTCCTCTTGAATCCTCAAACACGGTCCTACAAGGCCCAAGACCACAGGGTCGGGGGTTCTGCATCAAAAATCAGAAGGACAACTTAAGTAGGAATGAAAGTAATAAACGTGATGGAGTGGAGAGTCCTCCCAGATGTCAGATTTGGAGCTGTGAAAGCACATTGAAAAAACAAATTATAAAATGACATGATGGGCCAGGACATGGAACTAAAAACATAAAACACATTAATAAATCAAATATTATTGACATCCGAGGACATTTCATATCCAAAGCAAACTGTTTGACATTTTTGAAATTTTAGCATTAAACCAGAACTGTTATTAACAAACAAGTAAATTTTAATATTTTCATTTATTCAATGTGATCAATGACTTATACCAATAGAAATAATATGGGGACATCACTTTTTCTTTATAAAACATGAAAATCAGGGTTAAAATCAATCAGATTCACACTTTACCTGGGGGCTGGTAACTTAGCTCAGTTGGTAGAGAACTTGCCTCACATGCACAAGGTGCTTGGTATTTTCCCCAGCACAACAAAAAGAGAGAGAGAGAGAGAGAGAGAGAGAGAGAGGAGATTCACAGTCCATCTCCTTTTGCAATAAGAGTGCCCCACAGTCCAAGATAAGAGGACATTCTCATATTCCCAAGGAAAGAATCTGAAAGATGAGCAAATTTCCCTGACCTACACACTTCCTACCAACTTGTTCAGCCCTCTTGACCCTGTCAAACTCAAAATTTTTGATTTCATCCTCTCAAAGGAACTCCAATCTATTTTCTTTCATTTTACTTATTTCTGCTCATTGAGATGAGAAACACAGAGAACTTCACCTCCAAAATCCAGAAACACTACCATGCAAACCCACCTGTTCCTCACAGTGATCTCAGGGAATATGTCACTAGGGACAGGAGGAAAGCCCCAGGGGTTTATTGTACAAGAGCAAACATGACAGGGGCCTTGGCTGGTCGCGGCCCACACTCCAAGTTCCCCACTGTGTGGATGGAGGTCAGGACCTGGGCTGTCTGGAAAAGCAGCACAGCCTTGTTGGCCAAAACAACACAGGCTCACTCTGTCCCAGCTAGGGAAGAAAGAGTCTGAAATCCATGTCCCAGTACAATGGGCCCAGAACCCACTCACCAGTGACCCACTGGAGCAAAGCCCAGGAGATCATCAGTGCAGATGCAATCACCCTGACATGAGAAGAAACTGGACTCAGTCCTCTTCTACTGTGGAAATCTCCTGTTAAACCCAGTTCGTGTGACACCAGCTGCCCAGTGACTCTGAAAGAAAATAGCTGCAGAGGAAATAAATGCTCTCTCATCAATGAGAAAGAACTAACATAGAATTCTTCCCCCTTGTCCATTCTGCCAAGTGGCCACAAGGGAATCTTCCCTGAGGAAGTGATGGGAGGACTCTGAGTGTCACACACATGAAGATGACCAAGACAGAATGTCCACAACTTTGCAGACCTTGCTCCCAGGAATTTCACACCCACTGGCTCAGATGGACATATCCCTTCTCCTCTTGCCTTATCAGGGCTGCTGGATCTCCAGCTGACACACAGGTTCCTTACCCACCATCTTCTTTTGACCCTTCTGCCCTTATTGCATTCACTAAGCCAGGAAAAGCTGCCATCTAACACTGTCCCTGACACTCACCTGTTCTCCAGGTAACAGCAGACACAGAAGCTCTGCAGCTGGCTCAACTGCCTGTGGTGGCTGGAAGAAAATCCACTGATGGATCCTTGTCAGGTGGCATTGTCACCTTCTCTCCTTAGCTCAGATGGAGCCAGCCAGTTGGCATTCCCTACCTAGAGGTTGACCTGGAGAAAACATCCCTACCCTAGGGGCAGTTCTGTCCTAGGGTGGCATCCCTGGACACCATGAACCCCATAAAGCCAGGCTGCCATGACAGGGCCTTCTGCCCAGGCCACAGAGAGCCTGGGCTATTTCTCTACTGTATTTCCTCCAACTATAGAAGACATCTGATGTCCCTAGGCTCACAAGGAGGCTCCTCACTCACTCAATCTCCCCAGACAGCACCTACCAGGGCATTTGCATGCTCCTCCCTGGGAAGGACCTTCCTGCAAGGCTGACATAAAGCTCAGCTCTAACATGCCCTTGACTCTCCAGGACTCCTCAGCTCAGCTTCTCAAAATGAGGCTCCCTGTTCAGTTCCTGGGGCTGCTGCTGCTGTTGCACTGGGTTGTGCACAAGCCATGCCAGGTTGCACAGGGCCTAATATATAAGGTTTCCCCCCCAGTTCACTGGGGTCCCAGAAGGGTTCAGTGGCAGTGGGTCAAGGACAGAGTTCACACTGAGAATCAGCAGGGTGGAGCCTGAGGATGCTGTGGTGTATTACTGCTGGCAAGGTTCACATGTTCTTCCCACAGTGGTGCAGCCCTGAAAAATAACCTCCCTGCCTGGGAGACCCAGCTGCCACATGAGCTGCTTGTCTGGGAAGCAGCTCAGCAGATTCTCTGCCCTGTGAGAGGAAGGTGCTGGGAACTCAGGGAACAGGTGCAGCTGAGGTCTGTGGACCATGACTGCCTGGGCCACAGCTCACTACACCCATGAGTGGCCCTGTCAGCTGCATCAGCCTGGCCTGGCTTGTGGAGGTCAACACAGAGGTGTCCAGGGACCTTCTGAATGAGCAGACATGATGAGTGTGGACACTGCAGAGGGAGCAGGACTTTCCCTGGGCAGGAGGTTGCCAAGTTAGTGAAGAGATGAAGTGAAATGCTAGAGATCCCTCCAAAAGCTGCTCTGTGTGAAATTCAGATTTAAACCTAATAAAACAAATGAAACAGAAAAATGACATTGCCTGCAATGACTAATAAAAGGAACTTTATGAAATTGACTTATTAATTTTGCTAAAGTCTTGCATTTTGCTTATTATTACATGTCATGTACCACATCTAAACACCTAAGGTCACTCCAGGTGAACTAGGCTGCACAAAATAACCACAAAAGGACAGAATAATGCCTTTTTCTTTGGGTCCTCTGGTGGCTCCTTTGACATTAGGGGTCCCTGGAATGAGAGAGAGGAGCAAGTGTTGAACCCTTTTATTGGGAAGAAACCATTTAAATGAGGCAAGGGGTCAGGATTCAGATGGTGGAGTCTAGCTTTATGGTGTCTGCTGTCAGCAGATTAACTGACATCTAGGAAGGCCACACTCAAAGGCAGAGCAAGAGAAGGGGACACACAAAGGGAGTTTCCATGGAATTTTCTATTTCTAACAGGCAAAGGGCAGGATTACAGAGGAAACAGGTGAGTGTAACTGAACCCTAGGGGCATGCCCCAAAGAGAAAAGACCAAGTCAGGAGTCATGGCAATACCCCTCCAGACACAGTGATTTTCAGGTCCCAGTGGTGATCAGGACTGGGAGACCTTGTCATTCAATGTGGTGCCCACAATTACAGGATTTAGCAGAGGTACAGGGATGATACAGACTCCAGTCACCCTGCCTGGAACCCCTCAACTTCCTGCCTCCATGTGGGGAAAGATCAGAGTTGGAAAAGTCACTCATTAGTCTCCCAGAGGGTGGAAGGTTGTCTCTGGGGCCCTGCAGACTCTGGATCTCTACAGCCTCAGGGATTCCTAAAGATCCTGTCTAGATGCCCCACAGGTCACCTCACAGTTTTCTAGTTGGGCCACCAGGGATTCTGATGCTCTGGATCCCTGGGAGGAGGGTGAGTTCTGGGGTTCCCATTCTGCCCAAGGGTGGGGACCTGAGGGCATCTGCCTACCTCAGATGCCTGGGCATGACTTTAGGGAGATAGTCACTCAGGAGAGCCATTATGGTCAAGTGAATATGATGTTGACCCAAAGGCAGAGCTGGGCTGGGAAGGTCAGCAGGAGATGCAATGGGAGCCCAGGCGCCCTCCACTGGCCACAGAAACCACAGCAGGCAGGATCCTGGGAGAGTCCCCTGGGAATGGTGGATGTGTCCTCTGCTTTCTGAACCAGCACTTTTCCTCTCCCTGAACACACCCCAGGAGAATCCCAGCCTGGGGTCCAGGGCTCACCTCTGTCCTGTCAAGGAGGCTCCATGCCACTGCTCAGGTCAGCTGAGTTCTCTCCCCCACACTCAACCTGAAACATAGATTGGTAACATTTTTTAAACAAATGTGAGGTAACATTCCTTGCAAGATTATAAATTCATGTACAATTAACAAGTTACCATAAGGAAAAACAATCATAAAGAAATGATTAATGCAAAGAAAATCAAGAAATCAGGGAAATTCTCCACTCTACTCTCAAGAAGTTATATTTTGTCTTTATCGTCTGAGGTTCAGTCTTCCAAGTGGTCTCTGTGTTGGTGATGCCTTCTTTTGAATATAACAATTGATTTATTGATTCCTTCATTTTCAGTTTTATTTTATTTTATTTATTTTTTGTAAAAAAATACCATATTTATAAAGCTCAATAAAGCTAAGTGCAATAAAATGGAGCATGCATACATATTATAACTTTTGATCAGATTCATTAAGTTTACAGAAAGTTCAGTGAATAGAAGAATTTGTAAATCAGTAATAACACAAGAGAGATGTTTTCTTTCTTTTTTATGTTTAAATTTTTTATTGATTTTATTTTTTAAATACATGACAGCAGCATATATTACAATTCTTATTACACATATACAGCACAATTTTTCATATCTCTGTTTGTATATAAAGTAGGTTGACAACCAATTTGTGTCTTCATACATGGACTTTGGATAATGATGTCCATCACATTCCACCATCCTTGCTAGTTCCCTGCCTCCTCTCCCTCCCCTCTTCCCTATCTAGAATTCATCTATTCATCCATTTGTTTTTAACATGTATCTTTCTCATATTTAAAGTGGGTCTTCTTACAGACAACATATAGTTCGCTGTTACTCTTTATCCACTATGAGTGCTCTATCTGTCTCTCTCTCCCTCCCTTAGTTGACAATTTCACCATTCACAATATTAAAATGATATTGCTGTATTTAATATAATAATAATTAATGTAGCTGTGTTTAATCACCTATTAGAATCAACAATAAACTGTAGTAATTTTGAGGAGCCCTTTTCTCACAGAGAAAGGTCTTGCATCCGAGTGATGTATTACACAGGTAATGGAAGAAAACAGAAGCCCTTTATGTCTTCTGAATCTGGCAAATCTTCTCATGCTAAGTCAAGAAGCAGGGCCCCTAGGCAGAGAGGGGAAGTGTACAGCTACTGTTCACCCACTGACAGGCAGACCTGGAGAGGAGATTTGGGCTGGAGGCTGAATTCCTGTGGGTGGAGCATTGATCCAATGCTGAGAGTAATGATGGGCCATGTCCTCAGCCTGTAGGCTGCTGATGGGGAGAGTGAAATCTGTCCCTGACCCACTGCCACTGGATCTCCATGGGACCCCAGCTGCCCTTGTAGATGCCCAGTAGATGAGCAGCTTAGGAGCCTGTCCTGGCTTCTGTTGGTACCAGGCCAACTAGTCCTTATTATCAGAATCCCATAAAAGACTGTGGCTGGACTTGCAGCTAAGGGTGACCTTCTCTCCTGCAGACACAGCCAGGGAGCCTAGAGTCTGAGTCATCGGATGTCCCCACAGGCACCTGAAATCAGGAGTGAATAATAAACTTACAAGTGCACACACCATCATGCTCAAAATAATAGGCTACTAAAAATGTGCTCTCTAAACATACTTCATGAATTAATTAGATTTGTAAATAGTCATTCTTGCACATTAAGTCATAACCTTACTTTAAATAACATTACAAATAATTGAAATGCATTTTATAATGAGACATATTTTCTGACCACATGGTGGCACTTTTACAATTGCTCACCTGAGACCCAGAGCCACAAGAACATGCACACTGGGTCTGGGACACCATCCTGCTGCCCCTGCCTGCCTGACACAGCTTGGGTCTCATGGCAATGTCCTTGCTTATAAAATGTGACCAGCTGGTGAGGCCTGCAGGAGCCTGTGCAAAACAGTCAGCAAGTAGGTGAGCAAATTGGCTGGACTATGAGTGGGGGAAGCATCTGATGTCAATCAAGTCCCAAACCACCAACGTATCATTGTGGGACCATAACACAGAACTCAACATAAAAGATTAAAGGCAACAAAGCACTAGATTATTAAAGGAACAGTTTAGTTTTGAATCAAAAATATGTTTTCACTCTTGAGTTTCACACAATTGAAAGACTTGTTATCTCAGATAAACAAACAGGCAAATTAATAAAACACACTAGAGAAAAATTAAAAAGAGTGAGAAGGAAAGAGAGGGAAGAAGGGAAGGAGACAGGGAGACAAAGACAAGTGACAACCTTGGTGCCAGTTTCCATCCCCCTTGACCAGGACAGACCTGAGCTACGGCCACCTTGGCCCTGAGGCTCTGACAGCACTGCCCACACAGGAGTTCAGGACCTAGCTCTGCAGCCACAGCCAGAAGGCAGCCCAGAACCCACTCCTGCGAGCCCTACAGGGCCCCATTCAAGCCACAGGTTGGCCTCTCACCTAGAGTCAGTGTGACCAGGAACCTGGACACCATCATCCTAGGACTGCCAGGACTGCAACAGGCTCTGAGTAAGCAGCGAGGGGGAGGGAGAAGCAGGATCCCCTGGGAAGTGGGGCTGCCTCCACCCTGCCAAGGCTGCTATTCCAATGTGCACGTTGGACAGGGGAAGGGCCACCAGCCAGCCTCAGTTACAGACTCACTGCTGAGCAGACACATGGAGCCTCTGAGGAGGCACGGCCACCCCAAGTCCTCTTGAATCCTCACACGTGGTCCTGTAAGGCCCAAGACCACAGAGTCAGAGATTTCTGCATCCAAAATCAGAAGGACAACTTGACTAGGAGTGAAAATAATAGAAATAATACAGTAAAAGAGTTCTGCCCAGATGTCAGATTTCGAGCTGTGAAAGCATATTGAAAAAACAAATCATAAAAATGACATGATGGGCCAGGACATGGACTAAAAAAATTAAAACACATGAATAAACTAAATATTATTGACACCTGAGGGTATTTCATATTCAATAAAATTATATAATTTACCATGAAATTTTAGCATTAAAGCAGAAAGATTATTAACATCCAAATAATTATTAATGTTTTCACTTAGTCACTGTGATCTTCCATTTTTTTATCTCATATAAATAATATGGTAACATCAATTCTTCAGTTATAAAACATTAATACACATTCCTGTAATCAGATTCACACTTCACCTGGGGCTGCTGGTACTGAAACATGTGAACACAAAACCCAGGCTTGAGGAGGTCCTCAATTCCTCAGGGAAAGACTGTGAAAGATCAGCAAGTCTCCCCCACCCACCTCCTACCAAGTTGTCCTGCCCTGGGACCCTGTCAAACTCAACATTTGCTTCATTCCCCCTCCAATCAACTCCAACTCATTTTCTTTCATTTCACATACTTGTGCTCATTCAGATAAGGCACATGGAGACCAGGTCTCAAGGATCCAGGAATGCCAGCCTGCAATCACACCTGGTCCCCACAGTGTTCACAGGGAAGCTGCACATTCAGGACAGGAGGACAGCACAGAGGTTTATTGGTACCAAGAGAAGCTATGACAGTGTCCTTCAATCCTTGGGGCCCAACACCAAGCCTTCGCACTATGGAGAGGATGTGTCTGATGAACTGGGATCTCTGCAAGCAGCTCAGCCTTCTTGTCCAAAAGAACACAGGCTCACTCTCTCCCAGCTAAGGAGGAGGAAGTCTGATACTAATATACCTGGGCAGTGTATCCAGACTACCTTCAAAGTGACACCTTTGGCCCAACACATGGAATGACCCTGAGGGACATGGAGAGCCTGGACTCAGACCTGATCTAATACAGGGAATCTCCTTTATAAGTTTAGGCTGGGATGCTACTTCCCAGGGTCCCTGAAAAGGAGAAGCAGATGGAGAAGGATTTCTTTATCACTCAAAAAGAACAAACATGGAATCCTTCCTTGTCCACTCTGTCCAGTGGCCTCAAGGGGTTCTTCTCATTTGGGAGTGTATAAAAGTTCCTGAGGGTCCCGCACATAGAGATCATTAGGACAGGATGTGCACTGGTTTCCAGACCTAGCTCTGGGGAATTTCACACCCACTGCCTCAGGTGGACATGTCCCTTCTCCTCTTGCTTTGAGCAGGGCTATTGGCTTTGCAACTGCAAAAGGATTTTCCTTTCTCACCAACTTCTCTTCATTGCTGTGCTCTTATGCACTAGGCCAGGAAAACATGATATCTAACACTGTCCCTGACACTTTTGTATTTCTCTAGGTAACAGAAGACACTAGAAAATATTGAACTATCTCAACTGCATGCTGTCACTGAAAGAAAATTCAAATATCAATACTTGTGAGATGGGAATTCTAATATTTCTCCTAAGCTGGGAGGGAGCCAGCAGGATAGCAATATCCTCTCAGAATCTGAGGTGCAGGTAACCCCCATATCCTTGGGTCTGTGCTGTCTTACAAGGGCAGGCCCTGGGCTCCATGACCCCTCACAGAGCCAGGCTTCCATGATGAGGCCTTCTGCCCAGGCCACAGGCACCCAGGGCTATTTCTCTACTGTATTTCCTCAAGCTACAGAAGCATTTAATGTCCCTGGGTTCCAAGGAGGCCCCTCCCTCCCTCACTCTTCCCACTCAGCACCCACCAGGGCATTTGCATGCTGCTCCCTGGGGAGGACCTTCCTGCAAGGCTGACATAAAAGCTCAGCTCTAACCTGCCATTCACTCACAGGACTCCTCAGCTCAGTTTCTCAAAATGAGACTCCCTGCTCAGCTCCTGGGGCTGCTGCTGCTCTGGATCTCTGGGGAGGGCAGAGGGGATGAGGAGAGAGAAGGGGGAAGGAGGGGAGCACTGGGCCCCCATTCTGCCCACGTATGATACATCCACATGAGAGATGTGTAGGTCTGTCCTCCTGGATGACACATGTGAGGTTGATCAATGGGACACAGAAGACCCAAAAGAGGCAAGGATTGGGCCCTGTTATATTGCCATAAAGAAACAGGAGGAGGATGTAGGTGAATTCCAGAGAGGCTACTGTAGCTTAGAAAGTTTGTGTCCTTTTTAAAAATTGAATACTTTTGTTGAATAAATTAAAAATAATTTATTTGAAATAAAGAAAGGAAAATATACATATATCTTTTATAATTTCGACTTAACCCTGAATTTTTGTCATTATTTCAGGATCAACTGGGGATATTGTGCTGATGCAGACTCCTCTCTCTGAGCCCATCACCCCTGAACAGTCAGCCTCTATCTCCTGCAGGTCCAGTCAGAGCATCCTACACAGTGATGGAAAGACATATTTGAGTTGTGTTGTGCACAAGCCAGGCCAGGCTCCAAAGTGCCTAATATATCAGGTTTCCAACAGGGGCAATGGGGTCCCAGACAGGCTCAGTGGCAGTGGGTCAGGGACAGATTTCACACTGAGAATCAGCATAGTGGAGCCTGACGATGCTGGGGTGTATTACTGCTGGCAAGGTACACAAACTCCTCCCACAGTGGTGCAGCCCTGAACAAAAACCTCCCTGCCTGGGTGGCCCAGCTGCCACATGAGCTGCTCCTCTGGGAAGCAGCTCAGCAGATTCTCTGACCTCTGAGAGGAAGGTGCTGGAAACTCAGGGAACAGGTGCAGCTGAGGGCTGTGGACCATGACTGCCTGGGCCACAGCTCAGGACACACACATGAGTGGCCCTGTCAGCTGCAGCAGTCTGGCCTGGCATGTGGAGGTCAACACAAAGGTGTCCAGGGACTTTCTAAATGAGCAGACAGGATGAGACAGAACACTGCAGGAGGAGGAGGACCTGGGCCCTGGGCAAGACCACAGGTAGTGGGTACATGTAGAAAAATTAGAGAGGTCCTTTGTGTTTCCAAAAGCTGTTCCTTATGAAATTGGGATTCAATCCTAATCACATAACCCATAAATGACTTAGCCTACAATAATTAATAAAAGGAAAACCACAGGAATGGCTTATTAAGTTGACACTCCATCTTGCCTTTCCTTTGTTATTCCAGAATCCAGCAGAAACACAGTGATGATACAGACTCAGTCACTCTGCCTGTCCCCTCTAGATTGACTTTGTCCATCTTGGGAAGGATCAGAGTTGGAACAGTCACTCATTAATCTCCCAGAGGGTGGAAGGTTGTCCCTAGGGCCCTGCAGACTCTGGGTCTCTACTGCCTCCATGACTCCTAAAGGTCCTGGCTAGATGCCCCTGAGGTCATCTCACATGATCCCAGTCAGAGAAGCAAGGCACAGATGAGCTTCCAAAAGTGGGTTCTGCTCTCCTCAGATGCCTGTGGATGAAGTAACAAAGATGGTCACTCAGAAGAGCCTTTTGGTCAAAGGAAAAAATGATATTGACCTAAAAGCAGACCTTGGTGGGAAGGTCAGCAGGAGATGCAGTGGGAGCCCATTTGCAAACCACTGGGCACAGAAACCACAAGCAGGTAGCATATTGGGCAGAGTCCCAGGGGAATGGGGGAGGTCCCCTCTGCTTTGTAACCTACCTTCTTTCTCCTCCCTGAACATAGCACATGTCCAGGGAAAACCCCAGGCTGCTTTTGAGGGCACAGCTTCTGTTCCATTTGTTAAGCAGGCTCCACACTACTACCCAGGTCACACTTTTCCACATGCTCCACCATTAGTCTACTTCTGCAAGACACACTTGCCATATTTTTTAAAGAAATGTGAGGTAATAGTCCCTGCAAGAGTACAAATGCCTGTATAAATAACAAGGTATCATGAGGAAAAACAATAATTAGGAAACTGATTAATTCAACAAAATCAAGAAGGTAGGGAAATGGACCATAAGACAGATGGGCAAATAGAATCAATAAATGAAAAGATGCCAGATTTAGACCCAGAATTTCCCATCATTTCCTTACATTTTAAGTATAATTTTAGAAATATGAACATCACTAGAATCAGAGCTGCATGGTAGATATTCAATATGCACTTCAGGTAAGAGTGTGAGGTGACTTACTGTCAATAAAGACCAAAGCTCACACCATGCCTAGGACACCGGCTTGGACCTCAAGCAGGAGACAACAGGAACACCTCATGACAGCAGAAGGTCAGGGCACCAGGAATCTCTTCCAGTGCTGAGCCTAGATGGACCAAGATGGACCCCTATGCTGGCCAGATAGAGCAGAGCATTCCAGCCAGCAGGTGAGAGCCACCTCCAGCAAACCCTGAGCCAACGAAAACTCAACACCTCCTCTGGAGCCCATCAGGGAAGCGAGGTCCCAGGGCCAGCAACTGCCCAAGACTGGGGAGAAAGAGGACAGATGCAGAGAATCACACTCAATAGGACAGGAGCCTCTAAGAAACAGGGACAGATGCAGGAAACCTGAACTGTAATTGACAAGTGGCTGGAGGCTCAACCTGGACACTGGGAGAGTTACAAACCCCAGGTCACCCCATCAGGGGACTGCCCCAAACTCCCGTGAGCTATAACTCAAGGAGCCCAGAAGCAAATCACAGAAACAGCTCCATGATTCAGCAGGGGATAGGGAAAGCGCCAATTCTGAAATGTGCCAGAGCATGTTGCTCTTCTTCAAAAGGATCAGGAAAAGACTAGCCCAGGGGTGGAGCTCAGAGGAGCAGCATTGCCCAGCATGTGGGAGCCCTGGGCTCAATCCCAGCACACAGAACAGGACAGAGACCAAGTCATGGGACAAGGGAGCATTTCCTCTCTTTACCACCACAGGATCAGAGGCTGTTTCCAGGAACCCCTCTGACCCAGTGGGTCATGTTCTGCTGTCAGGAAAACAGTGTGAGGTCCTGAAAGTCCAAGAAGCCCTATGAAGAGACTGAGCAGCCTCAGAACCACAACCAGACCCAGCAGGAATGATGGGCCCCCACACAGAGGAGTAAAGACTCTGTGCTAAGAGCCTCTATGAGTGAGGAAAACTCTTCTCCTGACATCGCCCTCCAGCATGCCTAACTCTGAGCTTCACCATAAAGCTGTCCTTGGTCACCATGCTCAAAACTTGTACTGAGTTGTTTCAGGCTTCCCCATTCAAGGTGCTACCCCACGGTGCCACTGAAACTCCTGCTCAGTATCACCTGAGACATCCACACTACCCAGTCCAGTGTCCACACCAATCCTCATCCTGCTAGACCCACCAATGTCACTTAGCACCTCAGAGCACCCTCCTCCTCCAGGCACTTTCTTCCTGAGCCTCAGGACATCACTCTCTCCTTCTGCTCCCCCTCTCTCTGCCCCTTCCCAGTCACCTTCCTGGTCCTCCCTCTCCACCTGTCCCAGAACTCAGGTCCTGGGCCTCTGCTCTGTGCAGCCCTCACTGCAGTGGTCATCAGAGCTCAGTCCCCAGGGCAGACCTCACCCTTGAACCCCAGCCTCAAACACTCTGTGGGCTACTGGGCAACACTCTGCCAGTATAATGCACATGGCCAGCCCCAACATCCAGAGCCACATGCCACATCTCCTCCTCAAGGTTACTCTCCCGACAGTCCTCTCTCTCAGGGCAAATGGCAACTCCACCCTTCATGCTTCTCAAAGCAAGATCTCAGAGTCGTCTTGAGACTCCTTCTCTCACATCCCTTGACCTAACCGCAGAAGGCTGTTCACCTCCATCTCCAAAATGCACCCCTCACTACTCCCCACACTTTAATCACCCTGCACCAAGGAATCCACCAGGCCCACCTGGGTGCTGGCAATGGCCTCCTAACTATGCCCTCTCCTGTCTTTGACCTGCAGAAAGGCCTATTCCTTTGTCCAGTTACCATTAATGGAGACTTGGCTGTTTCCCCATAGGCACTGTGAACGCTTTTACAGGAATCATGGGAGTGCACCTATCTTTTCAGTTAGTGACACCATTACCTTTGAGCATAGATCCAGCAGAGGGCCTCCTGGGTCATACAGTAGTTCTATTTTTAGGTGCCTTAAGGTTCTCCACATTGGTTTCCATGGTGGCTGCACAAATTCCATTCCCACAAAAGTCTACACACACTCCTTCCCCCACGGTCCTGCCAGCATGTGTCATCATGTGTCTTTCTCATGTCACCATCCTAACAGATGGAAGCTGGGATTTCACCGTGGGTTTGATGTACATTCTCTGATGATTAGAATTATTGTAGACATTTTCACATACCCATTGGCAACTCGTAAACTTTCTTTGGAGAATTGAATATCCAGGTTCTTTCTGCATTTTTTAATCAGATATTTGTCTTTGTGCTGTTGAATTATGTGAGTTCCTTACTTATTTTGAACATTAACCACTTATCAGATATGTGCTTTTCAAATATCTTCTCACAATCTGTAGGCCACCTTTCAATCTTGTTGTTTCCTTTGCTATGTAGAAAGTTTTTAGTTTGGTGTAATCACATTTATTTATATTTGATTTTACAGTCTGAGATTTTACTGTAATATCTAAAACACCATTGCAAAGACCAATGTCAAGAAGATTTTTTCCAGTGTTTTATTTTAGAACTTTTATGATTTGGGGGTCTCACATTTAAGTCTTTTTTCTGTTTTGTGCATGATAAGGATTCATTTTCACTCTTTTACATCTGAATATTGACTTTTCTCATTTATCGAAAAGACTAACCTTTCCCCAATCTGTCTTCTTCATGCCCTCATCAAAAATTAGTTGACTGTAAATGTGAGCATTTTCTTCTGGACTCTTCTCTGATCCATTGGTCTATGTGTCTGTTTGTATGTCAGTACCAATCCTCTTAGATTACTAAATATTTGCAAATTTAGTTAAAATTAAGAAATGTGATGTATCCAATCATCTCTTTATGACTATTTGTTGAACTTCTGAAAGCCATTTGTAGCTCCATATGTATTCCAGATGTGTTTTTCTATTTCTGTGAAGAATACCACTGGTGATTTGATATGCACTACATTGAATATGTATATTCTGATAGGAAGCCTACAAGTTTAGCAATGTTAAATCTTCTGATCTCTGAACAAGCATTGTTTTTCTATTTATTTCTGACTTCTTCAATTTCTTTCATTAGAGTTTTATAGTTTCCATTGTACAGGACTTCCACCTAATTGGTTAAATTGAATCCTAACACTTCATTCCTTCTAATGCTATTGTAAGTATAAATATTTCTTATATTTTGGATAGGTCGTTATTCATGTACAAAAATACAACTAGTTTTTGTATGTGGTTTTGTAGGTAATATCATTTAAATCCAGACTATTCAAAAAAAGTGACTTCTCAGACAGAAGGAGGCAGGGAAGTTCAGGGCTCCTTGAGCACAAAGCAGCTGGGGCAGCAAAGTCTTCCTGACCCCTGGCCGGGGCATGGGGTTTCTGCTCAAGCCTGAAGCTATAGTGCTGCTCACTTAAGAGCTGGCTGTGTCCTCAGCCTGGATCCTGCTCATGATGACAGTGATATCTGCTCCTGACGCACTGCTTCAGAACCTCCATGGGACCTGGCTACCCACGTGGATGCCCAGGAGGGGAGCAGAATGGAAGCCTGTCCTGGCTTCTGCTGGGGCCAAGCCCAGTCCTCCTCTGGTTGGATAAGAGACTCTGGATGGACTTGCAGCGATGGTGACCATGTCTCCTGTAGACTGAGCCATGGAGCCTGGTGACTGGATCATCACCTTGTCTCCACAGGCACCTGCAGTTAGGAAAATCAGGAATGGACCATAACCCCACCCCCACCGCCCACCCCAAACAGATACACACACACACACACACACACACACACACAGATGTACACACACACTCACACTTCATCATATATACTTTGAAATATCATTTAAATTTCTTTTTTCTACGGGTGTTATGAGTCACCACATAACTAGGTCCATATTGGAAATAGTTATTATTTCTCACTCTATCTTAAAATTAGCTTGTCAACTCTATGAACATGTGATTCTGAAGGCATTGCAGCACTTAAATTTCTCATCTGAGACCCAGAGCCACAGGCACATGCACACCAGGGTCTAGGATACCATCCTATAGCTCCTGCCAGGCTTTGAGCTCAGGTCTCATCGCAAAGTCCTCCTTTATAAAATGTGTGCAGCTGGGTTGGCCTGCAGAGGCCTAGGCAAAGCCATTAGCAAATAGTGAAGAAATCACCTAGACTGAGTTCTGAACGTTACCTTTAAAACCAAGAAGGACTGAGTGATAGTGAGAGACGTGTGCCTTGTTCATTTCCTGTAATGTTGCTGTCTCACCAGTTAACATAAAATTAAATTTGTGCTTGTAAAATAGATCAGCCTTTCCTGGGATGAGACTATAATGAGTTTATTTGCAGGTTCATGTCGCCCTCTTGTGGACAAGCAGTGGAACATCCTAGCACGGAATTAAGTGGGAGGAACCTGGGGGTGAGCCACCTCTGTGTCCACAGGGTCCTGTGCCCTATGCTCTCCACACTGATGATCTAAAGCTTCAAGAAGACAGCTCAGCCACCTGTCCACCTCATGACACAGATACTCACACCCAGAGAGAAGCCCAGAAACCAGCTGCCACTCCTGGGAAGAAGGGAAGACTCCAGAGCAGAAATGTGTGCCCAGGCCACTCACTGAGTTCAGGCAGAGCTGAAGCCAAAACCAGGAGTCAAGGGCTAATCTTGGGTCCATCCTCCTGCTCTAGTCCAGAGTCCAGCAAACAGTGGGATAAAGGAGTTCCAACATGAATGAACTACTATAAACACTCAATTTATTTCACTAGATGTTTTAACTTGGGGCTTCTTCTTTCCTCATCTGCACTCCCTGGGAAGTGAATAGATAAATACTTTCCTCTCCCCACTGCTATTGGTGCAGACTGAAGCTTAGCAAATAACACACTTCTGCCTGTTACCCTGTGTGTGTGTGTGTATGTGAACTTAAACACAACACTTCTTCCATGACACTTCCAAGTACGAGGTCACTCCAGAAAGATGCTCCCTGAGGTCGGGTGACTTCACGGTGCCCAGCTCACACCACCTAGTGAGATACAGCTTTGCCCACCCTAACATGAGAAGAAACATAATGAAACCTCCCCATAATGGCAGCATCATCACCAAGACCAAAATCTACAACAGCACCCCGAGTCCACCTATGCCCAGGGTCCCCTGCACGCTCCAGCTCACCAGCATGGTCCAGGCATAGGGCAGACATCTTTTCACAGGGGTCATAGAGCCTCCTGCGCAGCTGCTGGATCTGAAAGTGCTGTTGAAACAGCGGCGCTCACTGCTGCCCTCTTCCTGTCATGCTCGCATACTGCACACGCCCAGAAAGTCCCTCAGTAACTGTCTTTTTTTTGAGGACTTCCTATAACCCTGCAATTTGCCTGGTGACAGAAACGGGAAAATTCCCAGACCAAAGGAACTTTCAAATACAGGATTGCATACCACAAACTAGTCCCTATTGACATATCTTTATTCACAAGCTAGATCCTGTATTTTTTTTAATTTTGAATTTTTTCACATTGCAATGCCTTTGCATATATTTTAATTATTTAAATATTGTGTTAATATATACTCCATGGAAATACCCACATCGAGGACCTCCTTAAGCATGGCCTTCAAGGAAAATGCCTCCCTGGTCTCTGCTTTATCTGTGGCATGTACCAGGATGCCAGGAGCACAGGTCTCCACTGAGGAGGAGACAGACCTGGGAACAGCACCCTCCACATGGAAGGGTCAGGGCTTCCGGCTCCCCTAGGGGAGAGACTCTAGTGGTTGAAGCCTCACAACCTAGACTCCTCAGGAAAGAGCTCCAGTGCTCTTACCTGGGCCAGAGCCACAGGGAATACAGAGGGAAGGAGAAGTAAAACCTGGCTCTGCAGGAGGAGGCTGAGGTCTTGAGAGAAGAAAGGACTCAGCACACTAGAAGGTCAGAGGGGAGGAGCAGGAAGAAGGCTCCTGGGACAAGGAGCCTGCTAAGGAACACCACCACACAGCAGCAGGGGTCAGGGCTGATCACTGCAGCCACCTGCAGAGCTCACCAACATCCCATTTCTCAGGCTGAGGTTGATGGTGAGACCTTCTTAGCATGTGGGAGTCTGAGTTTTATTCACAGTTCTACAAAAAAAGGAAAAGGAAAAAAACCTCTGGCCATCTGTGTCCAGCAGTCTTGTCTCACCTGCTGGCAAAGATCCAGGCAGCAGGAGTTTTCAGAACTCTCCACCTGATTCTGAACCCAGAGGCCAAGGGCGGGAACCCCAGTTGTGAACCTAGGAACAGGACAATGGCAAACTGTCAAAGAGTTTACACAGGGGAATGATAAATTTTGCTTTGGGGGTTTTGTTGTGTGGTTGGTTGGTTGTTTGTAGTACTGGGGATTGAACCCTGGGGCACTCTACCACTGAGCTACATTCCCAGCCCTTTCTTACTAACTTATTTATTGATTGATATTTTGAGACAGGATCTCACTTGGTTACCTGGCTGGTCTTGAACCTGTGATCCTTCCATCTCAGCCTCCTGAGCAGCTGGGATTATAGGCATGCACAACTAAGCCTGGCTTTTTTTTTGTTGTTGTTGTTGTTATTGTTTCTGTGTTTTTTAAGATGACTCAGGTTACTTTGTGAAGAATAACACGGAAAACCCATTGCTCATCAACCACTGTCAGTTTGCTTCCCATGAAACTGGATATAACTAACAAAAATTAGTGATTGCTAAGAATGTGTTACATGCCCAGCTACATAATTCACATATGCCACTTTAGTTATTCCTCAGGCATCCCATAATTCAGATGAGAAACTGAGGCGTGGGGAAAGTTACCTAATGTTACAAACAATTATTTTTTTGTTTTGCTTTGTTTTTAGTTTTTTTTTTTTTTTAATTTTTTTTGGGGGGGCAGTCACACACAGTTCTTAAGAAGCAGAGTCGAGATTCTAATCCTCTCTGAGAGGATTAGACCATCGACCATGCCATACCTCCTCCACCTGGGAAGAAACCTGGGGGCTAGAGGAGGTCACCAGCTTTCCTCCAGGAAGACTAGGTGATGGTCTCCACGAAGACATCAGCATGTGGCATCAGGATGAAACCACTGGGATCTGAAATAGCACCAAGGAGCTATGAGCCTGCAGGTCTCAGGTGGGAATCCATAGGTGAATTTCCAAGGCTGATGCCTGGGAGGCCAGCCTGAGAGGCCATGTTACAGCTTGTCCATCACATTCCCAGGCTGCACACCTGCCTCTCTACCTGATGCTCTATGGGCACATTCTGCATTTGTCCCTGAAGGGTCACATAAACTGTGTTCTTATATCTGCTCTGAAGTTGCCATTTATAATGTTACCCAATTCACACCTACCAGCTGCTCTACAATGCCCAGGAGAGAGGTTATTCAACTTTTGTACCCTGAAAAACCTTCACTGGGGAACTGTAATTTTCCCCCTAGGGCTAGGTATGTAACTAACACAACATTTTGTTGTTGTTGTTGTTGTTGTTTTGCTTCTAAGAAGCTCAGATGAAGATTCTATATTGCATTCCAAAGCTTTTTAAAAATTTAAATAAGGTTTACTGAAGTACAAGTTATATTCTGAAAGAATCATGATTTTTAGTAAATATTTCTATGAGTTTTGCCAAATGCACAGCCAAGTATCCACAGCCAGAGTCCAGATACAGGAGAGAGCCAGCTCCCTAGGAAGCTTCTTGGGGCCCTTTGAGTCAACAGGGCCTCACCCCGACCCCTGGCAACCACTCCTTTGTTTCCTTACCCTGTAGCTTGCCACCTCAGGATGCCCTACAATGGAGGGCATCCGCGTGTGGCTTTTAGAACCTCTGTTCCCTTAGCTGGATGCAATTAGAGCCTTCTGTGTTGTTGTATCAGGAGTTCACTTTCTATTACTGATTAGGCTCCATGCTTAGATCAGTTTTCTTTGCTAATTACTGGCACCAAAAATTTCATCCTTGTTCCTGAAGTCCAATAATGAGGACAAAGTTTTAAGAGAAAGAAAAGAGAAATTTTATTGCTTTGCTAGCAAAAGAGAAACACAGGGACTCCTGTCCCAGAGGCTGGATTCTCACCTTCAGGGGAATAGAGAGCTTTTAAAGAGGGCCTTCAAAGGCCACACTCCAGTTGTGACCTGTCAGAGGTTAAAATTCACTTATAGCCTTGATAAATACCCATATGTTAGGTGTCTGGCACATGCCAAAGTCTAAGTTACTTCATGGCTCTGGTGTGTGTGCCAAGGTCAGATAACCCAGCCTGGAATGGGAAGGAGGCCATCCTGCTACCCTAAGGTTAGTGAGGAGGAGAGGGAATAATAGACCATGACAGCTTCAAAATAAACCACAGAAGAGACATTGGCCATGCCATGTCTCTTCCATGTGGGAAGAAACTTGATGGCCAGAGGGGTCCATCAGCCAGCCTCCAGGAAGGCTAGATATCTGGTTTCCCTGAAGACATCAGCATGTGGCATCAGGATGAATCCACTGGGCTCTGAAATAGCACCAGGTTGTTTTGAGGCTGCAGGTCTAAGGTGGGACTCCATGGGTGAACTTGCAGAGTCCTGTGCCTTAGAGGCCAGTCTGGGAGGCCAGGCATGTTGTTCCAACATATTCCCAGGCTGTGCACTAGCCTTGCTCAGGACTGGGAGAGGGACAGGCTGGTCCTGTGGAAGGAAGACACAGAGTCATTGTGCAGAGGCAGTCAGGGCCTGAGGCTGGTAGGCCATGGAGCTCTGCCAGGGAGCCTAAGGCCTCTGCTGAGGGCAGTTAGCACCTGTGGGTCCAGGAGAGAAGCAGGCCATGTGTTCCTGAGTACTTAGTGCCTGGTGCAGCTGACACACAGGGAAGACAGGGGAAGTCATTGTCATTCCTGTGCCAACTGCAGGTTACCTCTTTATCCTTTGCTTACCTGGATCAACTGATCTTATTAAAACTGATTCCTCCAATCAGCAACTACTTCTGAATATCCAACAGGGATCCAGTCATTATGGTAAGTGAAAAAAAAAATCGTTGTATGTGAACAGGATTCCAAGTTGTTGGCCCCAAATCTCAGGCCTTGTACCATCCCATTTCCCAAGTACTCAAACAGAAATTTCAATAAAATTTCTCATGATGGATCTTGGAGACATAATCAAATAAGATGTATATAAGAGACAGAGAGAGTACACAATAGATCTGTCTTCATCATTGAAGCCCGGCCATCTGCACATGGAGGCAGAAGAAGGATGATCTCAGGCCATGAAGACTGGATGTAAGGACATCCTCTAATGCTGCTCTTGGAGGTGGTAATTAGGGCAGTGTCCAGGAGCTCTATGCTGATGGCCACAGGGATATTGAGACCTCACTCTATAAATGTGGAAAGATGACTCTGCCTCAGCCACTGGACCTGGAAGAAGACCCAGAACTTCAGCAAGGAGAGCTGCCCACTGTCTGCTCCATTTCAGTCTTGTCAGGCTAAGCTGAGGACCCAGCCTGGACTCCTGAGGGACAGGCCTGGGAAGGAACACACTGCTCAATAGAGGGGAATTTGTTGTTCAGCCACAGAAAAATAGGAGAGGCATCACACTGCCATATCTCATCACAAGGATCAGAAAATGAAACACAAGAAGTAATTGTCCCACATGGCTCATGGCTGAGAGGACCCTCAGCTCTCTGCTCTCTCTACAGTGTGGTCAGGTTCTGCCTTCTTCTGCCACAGAGATCCTCCTGATCTGTCCACACCCACACAATCCAGGCTGAACTCCAGTTCTTAAAGAAGAAGGAAATGGTGGCATTTGCTGGTAAATGGATGGAAGTGGAGAACATCATGACAAGTGAAAGAACCCGACTCTGGAAGGTGAGGATCCCATGTCACCCTCCTGTGCAAAAGCTAGAGCAAATGAAGGGGAAATGGGGGTAAGGTATCATAAGGAGAGAAAGACAACCAATGGCAAAGGAGACAGAGATGGGGGTGACGGGACTAGGACAGGGAGGAAATGTGGAAGGAATGCACCACATGACACCATGTGCTTGGACACAGACACCACAGCACATCAGTGAGCCCCAGCTCCACAGAGGTCTAGAGCCCACCAATGACAAAGGTGCAGATGAATAAACAGAAGGAGGACAGGAGAGAAGAGGGAGGGGGTGGGGATGGAAGAAAGGGAAAAAGGGGGCACCAGGGATTAAGATGAAGCATAGTGTATCCCAGGCCTGCATATTGTGCCCAGGGTACCATCTGTTTTGCAAAACTCCAATGAACCAATATGAGCATTTACAATAGTTAATAGGGCACTGAAGAATAATCATGGAAAAGTGAAATCTACTGACTATAAAATATCTTTATATGTAAATCAGGTATAAACTATGGAAATCAGTTGAAATAACCAGATCTAAACTGCACCTGTGATGGCTCAGGGCCATCATGAGATTCCCCAGGAAATACCTTGAGGACATCCTTAGGGCAAGGAGAAGCAGAGGAGTGATCTGCCCACCACTTTCTCCCAAGGGGCGCTGTGCTCTGGAACTTTCTGAGATTCTGCACTTTTCCTATTCCTGCCCAGTGAGTTCCAACCCATTCTCCTTCATTTCCTTTCCTTCTGCTCATTCAGAAAAATCACAGGAAGACCTCAGCCTGGGGAAACTGAAAACAGGCACGTTTCACAGGTTCAGAGGACACTGCCCACTCGGGGCAGGACAGCCACAGAGGTACAGTTAAAATAAGACACATATGGCAGGGTCCTCGGCTGCTGGTGGCCCACGTTCCACACAGTGTAGAGGGTGTGTCAGAGGTCCAGAGCTGGGGAGAAAAGCACCACAGCCATCATGGCCAATACAGCACAGGCTCCCTCTGTCCCTCCTGTGGATGAGGAGGACTGAAATCTATGTCCTGTGCAGGGAAAAGGACCTACTCCCCAAGACACCTAGGGGCAAGTCCAAGGAGAACAGTAGTGCACATGGAACACCCTGAACATCTGGAGAGTGCCTGGGTGCAGTTCTCACCTAGGGAATCTACTTTAAAACCCAGGGTCATGGCACCTGCTCCCTAGTGTCCCTGACAAGGAGGAGCACATGGGGAGGGATGTCTCTATCATCTATGAGAAGGAACTAATGCAGAATCCTCCCTGTCCACACTGTCCAGTGAGCTCAGTGGTCCACCTCCTGGGAAATGTTTGGTGGCTCTGAGTGTCAAATGCATGGAGATGACCAGGAAAGGATGGCCACCAGTTACAGACCTCACCCCAGGAGCTTCACATTGACTACCTCAGGGGATATTCTCCTTGTCCTCCTCCTTGAGCAGGGATACTTGATCTTCAGCTTAAACAAGATTTATTTTTCCTCCAGCTTCTTATTTATTTATTTATTTTTATTTTTTTTATTTTTATTTTTTTATTGGTTGTTCAAAACATTACAGAGCTCTTGACATATCATTTTTCATACATTTGATTCAAGTGGGTTTGATTCAGTGTTACCAGCCAGAAATGCAAAGGGTGGTAAGAGGAAGCAACAGAAATGGACACAACACACCAAGTGCAGGAACCAAGGTTGGTAAGGAAGGAAGGACATTGACCATGTGCCTGTGCTGTCCCTTCAGCCCAGCTGAGCTCTGGTCCTGCTCCACTCTGAAGGCTCCAACACTTCTTCTGACCTTGGCTGCCAAAATCAGGGATTGGCCCTTCCACACTTGAAATGTCAGCTCCCTCCCTGTCTGCAGGCTGCATTACCCATCAGGCCATGGGTTCCTTGAGATCCTCTCATTATTGTGTGTGCTCTTCCCCCAGCTCCACCTGAGCTTTGGCTTCAGAAGCTAAAGTTCTCCTGGACTAGCTACTCCTCTATCCTAAGTCTACCATGTTTCCTAACCTGTCTTTATTCTGTCACCAAATCTCACCCAGGTCCTAAGAGAACACTGTCCCCAGAGGCTGGTGCAAGGCTGGGGCACATGCTTGGTGAGGAGAAAGGTGTTTCAGAGGACTGGGCTGGAAGACCCTCTAGGTTGCTGCAGCAAAAGAGGACACCTGGGTGGTAGAGGGGACACCAGAGCAAGGTGAGGAGGGTGTCCTCTCATGCAGATGGTGTTAGTGCAGGTCCCTGTGTAGGTCAAATGTGGAGCACATTGAGGAAGGCACACTGCAGTGTGGCCCCAGTGGGCAGATAAAGGACCTAGGCAGTGGGAAGTGGGCTTCTGTTACAGTTCAAATGTGAAGGGTCCCCCAAAGTCTCACGGTACTCATCCATTTGATGGGCAAATGATTTAAATGATTTTTTGGGGTAGAACATAGGAGGAAGGAGAAGGTCACTGAGATTGTGCCCTGGAGGGTGTATGTTTACCCTGAGTCCTTCCTTGTATCTTCCTGGACCCATGGCTGAGCAGCTTTCCTCCAACCAGCCCTTCCGCCATGATACTTCTGCCTTAGAGCCAGTTGATCATGGAGTGAAACCATGACTCAGAGTAACTCTTCCCTCCTCTAAAGTGTTTTACCCCCAGGTGTTTTCACAGTGACAAAAGACAATTGACACAGCATCTGTACCTGTGTGTAAAGTGGGTTGTGTCCTGACAAGCTGTATCAGAGCAGGATCAGGATATGTTCATGAGTGGTCATGAGGCTGTCTAATGGAGGGCAGGCCAATGTCAAGAGGTTGCTTTCAATTAGAGGAATGTTGAAGGGAAACAATGCACCAGAGACAATGAGAGCCACGATTCTCACTGTAGGTGGAAGGGATCCCACACAAAAAGGGACATCACTAGAACTAACACTATTTTGACTAGAATCAGAAATATCAGAATAATCTCAGAATTGTATGGAGGAATAGATAGGAGTGTGCATGCAGATAGATCAGGAGATGATAGGTGTTGAGGTCCATAGAGTTGATTGAGAGATTTATTTACACATCCTCTTTAACCCAGGCACAATAGCCCATGCTCCTAACATACACTCACAGTGCCCAGATTTATTTGCCACTAAAGGAATCTTACGATAAGAAACCCCCTGCACCACCTTGATTTGGGAATAAAATAAGTCCTCCAAAAATAATGAGACCCTGACAAAAGTAAAGAGAAACTACCAGGATGGAGCCTCTCACTGGCCACGTCTGGATAATCTTGAGAATCAAAATTTGTAATTATGACAAACTAACCCATTACACAAAAGATGATCCATGAGTTGAGACTCCTACTAAAACTTTGAAGAGGAACGGGATATCTATAAATGATTGAGGAGCTTTTCAATAATTTCATGTCAACACTTTTTGAGCTCTATTTTTGGAGATGGATCATATGGAGGAACTTGGGAATGCTAGGTAAGTGCTCTGCCACTTAGTCACACCCCCAGCCTCATGCTCATTTCAAATAGCCAAAGATGAACTACAGGAAAGAAGTCTGGAACATTCCTTTAACCAAGGAATCAATGTGAACATCTGCAATAGTGAGACAGATTGAAATTAGGCACTACCCAATAGGGAGCCCTAACAGAAGAGCATCGTTTCTAGCTATTCCTGCCAGAGATGCTGCAGCTAACTTCTACCATGTGAGGTAGACAAACATCCTAATTGACAGACATTCTCCAAAACAGCTTTGAGAGCTCTCCAAAAGTGTTAGATAATGAAGTTCAGGAAAAGTTCAGCCAAAGCTGGTTGCAGCAGCTCTCAGCTTGTGTCTCCCAGTTCAGGTCCAGTAGGCTACAGAGTGCTCACAGGGGATGTGTGGCTTACAGAACACCTCTGAGGAAAAGTCCCTGTGGCAAGTGCCACCTTCATCTGACCCAAAACCACCTTGAGAAACTCTTTCAGGATTTGGTATTTATAATTTGATTTCCTTGATTCTTGATTTGGGTTTGGGCAGCTCTTCTTTTATTAGTTTGTTGAAAGAGAAACTGGGCTACGGATTTTTAAACTTTTCTTCTTTTTTTACTAATAATAAGATTGAGAGTCCCATGATTACATTATTTGTTCCTTCATGTATTTATATTTGTCCACAAATCAATAGAGAATCTGAATTTTCTCTCACTTGAGGAGAATCTGAGAAACACAAGGACCTAGGAAACTGGGTTAGAAATCACCTGGACCTATATTGCTGATGTTCTTCACCTGAAGGAGCTTCCATTCTTAGTGCTCTTCTGACAGAGAACATTTTGGAGAAATAAATTTTTAAATATCAAAATGATAAGAAATCTTGCCTCCTCAAGACACCTACTACCTGGTGTTCACACTCACTAATCTTGAGATATGGACACAGTGGACAGAACATGAGATTTGCTTTTGGTTCAGGAAATATTGGAAAGGTGAAGGGATTATTATGCAGATACAGTTAACATGCCAAAGCAGTTCATTTTAAGTCAGTCAAAAGGATATTATTCTGGGGCTGGGGATGTGGCTCAAGCGGTAGCGCGCTCGCCTGGCATGCGTGCGGCCCGGGTTCGATCCTCAGCACCACATACAAACAAAGATGTTGTGTCCGCCGAAAACTAAAAAAGAAATAAATAAAAATTCTCTCTCTCTCTCTCTCTCTCTCTCTCTCTCTCTCTCTCTCTCTCTCTCTCTCTCTCCCCCCCCCCTAAAAAAAAAGGATATTATTCTGGGTGTGCCTGATTGATTCACATCAGAGCCCTTAAAAAGGAGTCAGCCTCTCACTCTGGTGGAAGGATTCTTTATTCTGGTCTCATTACTGAGCAGCCCATATGGTAGTACTTTCTGGTGGCCTGCATGGTCCTACAATAGCCTCTGACCAACAACCACCAATAACTCATCATCCTCAACCACACAATCCCCAAGAACCTAATTCTGTGAACAATCTTGGTGTCCATGGAAGCAGATTTTTCAAGTCTGCAGATGAGGATGCAGCTGAGAAAACACCTTGATTGCAGCCAATGAGAAGCTGAGGATAGGACCCAGTCTTGATCATCCCAATTCCTCTCCCACAGAAATTGTGAGATCACCAGGGAGTGTGTTAGTTTGTTGTGAATCAATAGAAAATTAGTACAATGCCAGCCATGGTGTTCATATGTGCAATCCAGGTTACAACGGAGACTGAGGCAGGAGCAGATCAGGATTGAGGCCTCCCTCAGCAACAAAGTGACACCATGTCTCCAAATGAATAAATAAATAAATAAATAAATAAATAAATAAATAAATAAATAAATAAAAAGTGCTGCAACAGAGCTCAGGGGTAAAGAACCCTGAGTTTAATCCACTGTACAGATGGAAAGAAAGCAAGGGAGGGAGGAAGGAGGGAGGGGGGAGGGAGGAAGGAAGGAAAAGGGAAACGGGTGCAACTGAGGGCTGTGGACCACAACTGAGTCAGCCACAGCTCAGGGAAAACCCATGCATGGCCCTGTAAGCTGCAGCAGCCTTGCCTGGCATGTGGAGGACAACACAGAGGTGTCCAGGCCCCTTCTGACAGGACAAGATGAGTATGGACACTGCAGCAGGTGCAGGACCTGGGCCCTGGGCAGGACTCTGGCACAGGCAGGGGGATGGTGCAGGAAACTTCTAGAGGTCCCCTTGTTCTTGCTCATGCTGCTCATTGTGAAATTGGGATTCAAACCTAATCACAAACTCATACAGATGACTTAGCCTGCAATCATTAATAGAGGACAATCATAGAAATGGCTGCTAGTGCTTGACCTCAGTCTTATGCTTCTTCCTTATTATTCCAGGACCCAGCATGGATACAGTGAGGTGCATACTCCACTCTCCCTGCCTCTCACCCTGGAGAGCCCAAGCCCATCTGGGAACAATCAAAGGTGGAGACATTACTGTAGGCTTGGGAGGTGCCCTGGTGCCCTGCAGGTGCACATGGATCAAATTCTGTCTTAACACTCAAGGTGGAGTGGACTTGAGCACCACCTCCTCCCATCACATCATCAGACACAACTGCCCAGGAAAGGACCTGAATAGAGCGTGGACACAGGATGAGGAAAGGTCAGGAATATGCCATCACCTGTGTCTATGGTTTCAGAGCTAAAGAACTAGAAAATGGCCTGTTGGAGATTGAGCACAGCTGAGGTGAGGAGAACATGTGGAGTGTGGATAAGATCCTCGCCAGGAGCCAAAGACTTTGACCTGTAATGGACACTAAGATTTGGCCCAGGTCTTTGTTGTTTTACAATTTTGTTAAATT
The DNA here is from genome assembly GCF_047511675.1 of Marmota flaviventris. NCBI lineage: Eukaryota > Metazoa > Chordata > Mammalia > Rodentia > Sciuridae > Marmota > Marmota flaviventris. Next base: position 78,849,450 of record NC_092511.1, on the reverse strand, counting down.
ATGGAAATAAAAAGGAAATGATGATTAGAGAGAGACATTTTAATACATAGATTTTCACAGAAATGGTAGGCTATGAACATACACTGAAATACTGGATGCGTAGATAAGTAGGGACATAGAGTTCAGAAATGGTAGGAAGTAAATTTAAACGGGTTTAATTTTGCAGAAGTGACACCTAACATCAAGGATTATTGTATAATATTAAAAATTCTAGAAAAATATCAACAACAAAAAGAAAAAAAAAAGAGGAGATGAAAGGAGGGAAGAAGATGGAGGAAAGGCTAAAAGAGAAAATGAGACAAAGGGAAGTGACAACCTTGGGGCCAGTTTCCATCCCCTGTGACCAGGACAGGCCTGAGTTGCAGCCACCTTGGCCCTGAGGCTCTGACAGCACTGCCCACACCAGAGCTCAGGACCTGGCTCTGCAGCCACAGCCAGAAGGCAGCCCAGAACCCACTCCCGGGAGCCCTGCAGGGCCCCATTCTAGCCAGGGGTCAGGCTCTCAGCTAGGGTCAGTTTGATCAGGACCCTGGACACCATCCTCCAAGGACTGCCAGGACTGCAGCAGGCTCTGAGTATGCAGGGAGGGGAGGGATAATCAGGATGCCTTGGGAAGTGTGGCTGCCCCCCACCCTGCCAAGGCTGCTATTCCAAGGTGCATGTTGGAGAGAGGAAGGGCCACCAGCCTGCCTCCGTTATAGCCTCACTGCTGAATGGACACATGGAGCCTCTGAGGAGACAAGGCCATCCCAAGTCCTCTTGAATCCTCACACATTGTCCTGTAAGGCCCAAAACCACAGAGTCAGAGGTTCTGCACCTAAAATCAGAAGGTCAAGTTGAGTAGGAATGAAAACAATAAACATGATGGAGAGGAGAGTCCTCCCAGATGTCAGATTTGGAGCTGTGAAAGCACATTGAAAAACAAATTATAAAATGACATGATGGGCCAGTACATGGAACTAAAAACATAAAACACATTAATAAACTAAACATTATTGACATCTGAGGACATTTCATATCCAAAACAAACTGTTTAACATTTCATGAAATTTTAGCATTAAACCAGAAATGTTATTAACACCCAAGTAAATTTTAATATTTTCATTCATTCAATGTGATCAATCATGTTTACCCAATAGAAATAATATGGTGACATAACTTTTTTCTTTATAAAACATCAAAATAAATCCTTATACTCAATCAAATTCACACTTTAACAGGCCCAGCAGTATGAAGATTTCTTGGAAAGCTGGGAATGGAACCACCATTTGACCCAGCTATTCCCCTTCTCGGTCTATTCCCTAAAGACCTAAAAAGAGCATACTACAGGGACACTACTACATCGATGTTCATAGCAGCACAATTCACAATAGCTAGACTGTGTAACCAACCTAGATGCCCTTCAATAGATGAATGGATAAAAAAAAATGTGCATTTATACACAATGGAGTATTATTCTGCATTAAAAAATGACAAAATCATGGAATTTGCAGGGAAATGGATGGCATTAGAGCAGATTATGCTAAGTGAAGCTAGCCAATCCCCAAAAAACAAATGCCAAATATCTTCTTTGATATAAGGAGAGCAACTAAGAACAGAGTAGGGAGGAAGAGCATGAGAAGAAGATTAACATTAAACAGGGACGAGAGGTGGGAGGGAAACGGAGAGAGAAGGGTAATTGCATGGAAATGGAGGGAGACCCTCATTGTTATACAAAATTACATACAAGAGGAAGTGGGGGAAAAGGAAAAAACAAGGGGGATAAATGAATTACAGTAGATGGGGTAGAGAGAGAAGATGGGAGGGGAGGGGAGGGGAGGGGGGATAGTAGAGGATAGGAAAGGCAATATGTAAAACAGTGGATGTGTAATCAAGTGATTCTGCAATCTGTATACAGGGTAAAAATGGGAGTTCATAACCTACTTGAATCAAATGTGTGAAATATGATATGTCAAGAACTATGTAATGTTTTGAACAACTAAAAATAAAAATTAAAAAAATAAAACAAAAACAAATTCACACTTTACCTGGGGGCTGGTGATATTGCTCAGTTGGTAGAGTACTTGCCTCACATGCACAAGGTGCAGTGTTCACCCAGCACCACAAAGAGAGAGAGAGAGAGAGAGAGAGAGAGAGAGAGAGATTCACAGTACATCTGCCTCTGCAATATGAGTGCCCCACAGTCCAAGGCAGGAGGACATTCCCATATTCCCAAGGAAAGAATCTGAAAGATGAGCAAATCTCCCTGACATGCACACTTCCTACAAAGTTGTTCAGCCCTCTGGACCCTGTCAAACACAAAACTTTTGCTTTCTTCCTCCTCAAAACATATCCAACCCATTTTATTTTATTTTACTTACTTCTGCTCATTAAAATAAGAAACACAGAGAACCGCACGACCAAAATTCAGAAAGGCCTCCTTGCAAACCCACCTGCTCCTCACAGTGTTCTCAGGGAAGCTGTCACTCGGGACAGGAGGACAGCCACAGGGGTTTATTGATACTAGAGAAATCATGATAGGGGCCTTGGCTGGTCATGGACCACACTCCAACTTCCCCACTGTGTGGAGGGAGTGTAAGGATTGTCTGGAAAAGCAACACAACTTTGTTGGCCAAAACAACACAGGCTCACTCTGTCCCAGCCAGGGAAGAAGGAGTCTGAAATCCATGTCCCAGTGAACTGGGCCCAGAACCCTCTTACCAGTGACCCACTGGAGCAAGGCCCAGGAGATCATCAGTTCAGATGCAATCACCCTGACATGAGGAGAACCTGGACTCAGTCCTCTTCTACTAAGGAAATCTCCAGTTAAACCCAGGACTTGTGACACCTGCTGCCCAGTGACTCTGAAAGAAAATAGCTGCAGGGTAAATAAATGCTCTCTCATCAGTGAGAAAGAACTAAGGTAGAATGCTCCCCCTTGTCCATTCTGCCCAGTGGCCGCAAGGGGTTTTTCCCTGTGGAAGTTATGGGATGACTCTGAGTGTCACACACATGAAGATGACCAAGACAGAATGTCCACGACTTTGCAGACCTTGCTTCCAGGAATTTCACACCCACTGCCTCAGGTGGACATGTCCCTTCTCCTCTTGACTTATCAGGGCTGCTGGATCTACAGCTGACACACAAGTTCCTTACCCACTATCTTCTTTTGACCCTTCTGCTCATATTGCATTCACTAGGCCAGGAAAAGCTGCCATCTAACACTGTCCCTGACACTTCCCTGTTTCTCCAGGTAATAGAAGACACAGAAGCTCTTCAGCTGGAAGAAAATCCATTGATGGATCCTTGTCAGAGGCGTTTGTCACTTTCTATCCTTAGTTCAGAAGGAGCCAGCCAGTTGACATTCCTCAACTAGAGGCTGACCTGGAAACAACCTCCCTAGCCTAGGATCAATACTGTCCTAGAGTAGCAGGCCTTGGACACCATGACCGCCACAGAGCCAGGCTTCCATGGCTTCTGCCCAGGCCACAGAGAGCCTGGGCTGTTTCTCTATTTTATTGGTGCCAACTATAGAAGACATATGATGTCCCTGGGCTCACATGGAAGCCCCTCCCTCCCTCACTGTCCTCACCCAGCACCCACCAGGGCAATTGCATGCTGCTCCCTGGGGGGGCCTTTCTGCAAGGCTGACATAAATGCTCAGCTCTAACCTGGCCTTGACTCACCAGGACTCCTCAGCTCAGCTTCTCAAAATGAGGCTCCCTGCTTAGCTCCTGGGGCTTCTGGTGCTCTGGATTCCTGGTGAGGACAGAGGGGATGAGGAGGGAGAAGTGGGAGGGAGGGGAGTCCTCTAGCCCCAATCTGCCTATGTGTGCTCTTTCCATGTGAGATATGAACATATCTTTCCTCCAGGATGTAGCAAGTAATATTGTTTAATATGAGAGAGAACATTCCAGAAGAAGCAAGGAACTGGTATCAGATTAAGATTGTCACATAGAAATAAGATGATTGGCTGAGCATAGTGCTGCATGCCTGTACTCTCAGTGGCTTGGTAGAATGAGGCAGGAGGATCAAGATTTCAAAGCAAGTCTCAGCAATGGGTAAGCACTAAGTAGCTCAGTGAGACCCTATCTCTAAATAAAATGTAAAATAGGCCTGAGGATATGGCTTGGAGGTCCAGTGCTTCTGAGTTCAGTTACTGGTACCCCCCACCCCCAACAACAACAAAGCAAATAGGCAGATGATATAGTTCAATACAGAGAAGTTGACATAATTTACAAATAATAAGTCACTTTTAAAATTTGAATAAAATACAAGTATAATTTATATGAAAATATACAAAAATACTAGTAAGTTCCATAATACTTACACATAACCATACTTTTCTATCTTTTTCTCAGGTACTGACACAGAATCCTTCCCTGTCTGTCACCCTTGGAGAGCCAGCCGCCACCTCCTACACAGTAATGGAAAAAACTATTTGCACTGGGTTGTGCACAAGCCAGGCCAGGCTCCACAGGGCCTAATATATCAGGTTTCCAATCGCTACACTGGGGTCCCAGACAGGTTCAGTGGCAGTGGGTCAGGGACAGAGTTCACACTGAGAATCATCAAGATGGAGCCTGAGGATTCTGTGGTGTATTACTGCTGGCAAACCTCACAGCATCTTCCCACAGTGGTATAGCCCTGAACAAAAACCTCCCTGCCTGGGTGGCCCAGCTGCCACATGAGCTTCTGGTCTGGGCAGCAGCTCAGCAGATTCTCTGCCCTGTGAGAGGAAGGTGCTGAGAACTCAGGGAACAGGTGCAGCTGAGGGCTGTGGACCATGACTGTCTGGGCCACAGCTCACCACACCCATGAGTGGCCCTGTCAGCTGCAGCAGCCTGGCCTGGCATGTGGAGGACAAGCACAGAAGTGTCCAGGGACCTTCTCAATAAGCAGACAGGATGAGGGTGGACACTGCAGGCGGAGCAGTACCAGACCCTGGGCAGGACTCTGGACAGGCAGGGGGATGGTGTAGGAAACTTCTACAGACCCTTTGTTTTTGTAAATGTAGTTCTTTGTGAAATTGGTATTTGAACAATCAAAATACTCAAAAATGACTTAGCCTGAAACAATTAATAAAAGTAAAATTGTGGAGTGAGTTATTAAGTTATCACTCCTTCTTGCATTTCTCTTATTATTCCAGATCCAGCAGAGATACAGTGATGATATAGACCACAGTTGCTCTGCCTGTCACCCCTTGATTTTATGCTTGCCTCTGGGGAAAGATTTGAGTTGAAAAAAATCACTGATAAGACACTTAGAGGGTGAAAGGTTGTATCCTGGGAACATGCAGGTACAGGGGACGTGGCTATTATGAAAACTCTGGGTCTCTATTGTCTCCATGACTCCTAAAGATGCTGGCTCGATGTCCTTCATGTCACCTCACAGGTTCCCAGTCCTGCCAGCAGAGCACAGGTGAACTTCCAAAAGGGAATTCTGCTGTCTTCAGATGCCTGGGATAACTGGAGATAGTTGATCAGGATGAATGTGATGTTGACCCAAAGGCAGAGCTGGGCTGGGTATGTCAGCAGGAGATGCAGTGGGAGCTCAGATGCAAAGTGCAGGCCACAAAAAACACAAGCAGGCAGCACTCTAGGAGAGTCACATGGGAATGTGGGAGGTTTACTCTGCCTTCTGACCAGCACCTTTCCCTGCTTGACCACAACACATATGCAGAGAATCCCAGCCTGGTGTCCAGGGCTCAGCTCCTGTCTTATCTGTTAAGGAGGGTTCTGCAACTGTCCAGATCATTTGGGTTCTTCACTTCTGTGAGTTCCTTGCTTGGAACAACCACCATCTCAGGGAACATCAAAGTTTTCAAATTTTTCTGCCAAATATAATGAGAGGTGAGCAATTCCTCATCTACAAAGGGTTGTTGGTTCTCTGGGTCTTCCCATCTTTACTTCATTTACATCTCTCCTGGGTCACCATAAGGATGAAATTGAAAAAACAGTTTGTTCTCTGCTGAAGATGATGCAATGGCTGAGTTAGCACCTACTACATCTAAATGAATGTGGAAGCTCATGTTAGCTCTTAGTTATATTAAAATGTGGAGATATCAGCTTTGGTGTCTTAGAACATTAAGGTGCAGTTCAATCAATGAGTGAACATCACATGATCCTGAAGCAAGCCAGAGACCCCCACCCAGAAGACCTTTATCATGATTAAGCAAAACCCCCCACCATAGTTTTGGCATTTGAGTTTTTCTTTGCCTGTCAGAAAGCTTTTTATCACCAAAATTTTCTGCAGAGAGCACTGTGATGTGTAAATCTTTTTGTAAATGCCAGGTTTGCGAGAACAACTTATGAAACCTCTGTATGGTCTAGAGTTGAAACAAAAACTCTTATTATGTAAAACCTCCATGCCTCTAATACCACTGGATGTAACGTTCAAAGAATTTCTAAAATCTTTGTTCACAGGAAGAAATTTTAGGTAAGAGCCCCTATGGACTCTGCAGTCAAAACCTTCTTCCTGCAATTTCCTCAGTTATTTAGCCTCTTTTGTCAGCTCCTGTCTTATCTGTTGAGGAGGCTTCTCCAACTGTCCGGGTCACTTGAGTTCTCCACTTCTGTGAGTTCCTTGCTTGGAACAACCACCATCAAACCAAAGTTGAAAATTCTTGAAAACTAAATCTGTCAGTAATCATGTCTAGCTTATAACAGTAACTGATGAATGAAATTTCTATTTAGTAATACAGATGTATGTAAATACTTCCTTTCAATACACTCCATTCATAATATTGCTCTATTACATTTTTTTCCAATAACAGGGGATATCAGTGTGATATTAAGATAAACTAAGCCCAGAATAGCTAAAGCAATCCTTACCAGGAAGAGTGAAGTAAGTTACATCACTATACCAGACAAACTATACTAAAGAGCAATAGTAACCAAAAAAGCATGGTATTGGCATCAAAACAGACTGGTAGACCAATGATACAGAATAGAGGACACAGAATAACCCACAAAAGTAAAATTATCTTATATTAGAAAAAGGTGCTAAAAATATACATTGGAGAAAAGATACCCTCTTCAACAAAGAGTGCTGGGAAACCTGAAAATTCATATGCAACAAAATGAAATCAAACCCCTTTCTCTCAACATGCTCAAAACTCAACTCAAAGTGGATCAAGGACCTAGAAATTATACAGAATACATATATGATGTTGTAATGAGAAAAAGAAAAAAAAGTGTGTTACATTAGATTGGATAGAGATAAAGGATGGGAGAGGAGGGGAGGAGTAGGGAGGATAGGAAGGGCAGCAGAATAGAATAGACAATATGATTGATGTATGTACATTCCATTTATGTATGATATATCAAAATGCATTCTACTGTCATGTATGACTAAAAAATTAAAAAATATATTTTTTTAAAAAGAAAAGAAATTAAACCAGAGACTCTGCATCTAATAGAAAAAAATAGGCCCTAATCTCCATCATGCGGGATTAGGCCCCAACTTCCTTAATAAGACTTTTATAGTGCAAGAATTAAAGTCAAGAATCAATAACTTGGATCTATTCAAACTAAAAAATTTCTTCTCAGCAAAATAAATAATCTGTGAGGTGAACAGACAGCGTACATCTTTGGAGCAAATTCTTACCCTTCACACATCAAATAGAGCACTAATATCTAGGGTATATAAAGAACTCAAAAAGCTAAATAAAAAAAATAATAATCCAATCAATAAATGGACCAAGGACCTGAACAGACACTTCTCAGAAGTGGATATACAATCAGTCAAGAAACATATGAAAAAATGTTCATCATCTCTAACAATTAGAGAAATGCAATCAAAACCACTCTAAGATTTCATCTCACTCCAGTCAGAATGGCAGTTATTATGAATACAAACAACAATAAGTGTTGATGAGGATGTGGGAGAAAGGTACACTCATACAGTTTTGGTGGGACTGCAAATTGATGCAGCCACTATGGAAAGCAGTGTAGAGATTTTTTGTAAATCTGAAAATGGAACCACCATTTAATCCAGCATCCCTCTTCAGGGTCTATACCTAGAGGACTTAAAAACAGCATTCTAGAGTGATGCAGCCACATCAATGTTTATAGCAGCACAATTCACAATAGCTAAACTGTGGAACTAACCTAGATGCTCTTCAGTAGATGAATGGATAAAAAATGTGGAATATATAAAAATATTACTCAGCAGTAAAAGAAAAGAAAATTATGGCATTTGTAGGTAAATGGATGGAGTTGGAGAAGATAATGCTAAATGAAGTTAGCCAATCCCCCCAAAAAAAACACAAATGCTAAATGTTTTTTTTCTGATATAAAGAGGCTGACTCATAGTGCGGTAGGAAGGGGGAGCATGGGAGGAATAAATACACTCTAGATAGGGAAGAGGGGTGGGAGGAGAAGAGAGGGGGCAGGGGATTAGCAAGGATGGTGGAATGTGATGGACATCATTATCCAATGTACATGTATGAAGACACAAATGGGAGTGAACATACTTTATATAGAACCAGCGGTATGAATAATTGTACTCTATATGTGTAATATAAATTATGATATGTTCTGCTGTCATTTATTTTTTTAAAAAAATCAATTTAAAAAAGATAAATACAGGTTTGAATTAGAAAATAAAAAATCTCCTGCTTCTGTCTAAGGAAATAAACTGTATTTCAGATGAAGTTGATTCCATATAATATGGCTCATGTTGAATAAAACTGAAATCCCAAGGTCCTGTTTTTGTACAAGTTTAATTTTATATGAGAATGTTTATGTGGAAAAAATAATTCACAGTTGGCTAAATCTAAAAGAATTTTCTAAGTAAGTAATTTTTAAAATTTTTGGAATATCAGGAGGTAAAAAATAAATCATATGGGAGGGAAACTTTGATTCAAACCAGGCAGTTAGTTTTCGCTGCTCTATGGAGAAAACGCTGACTGCCCACAGAGGAGCAAGCCCTGAGAGAGACATGAGGTGTTTAAAGATGGCCATGGGAAGGCATGAATTAGTGGTTGGGTGTGAATTAACCTTGACTTTGTTAACAGAGGGTTAGTACCTTTTGCAGCTTGAGATGAACATATCCTGGAGAGCTAGAAAAACTGTGTTAGCAAAAGAAGCTGAATAGGGGATCCAAGATGGCAGGCTAGTAGGAGGCTCATTCCTTGTGGCTCAGTGACCTTGGATTCAAGCTGTGGGAATCCTGTTTCTCTGAATTTTATTAGTAAACCCCCCCTTCACAAGAATCCCAGCCGCCCTGTCTGCCAAAGTCCCCAGCCTCAACATCTGTGCAGGAACCCTGGATGCTCCCCTCACACAGGATGCCTAACATCAATGACCATGCAGGACCCTTGGCCACCCACCCATGCAGGACCCATGAACACCACTCCCACAGGACTTCTGCTTGCCACTCCTGCACAGGACCCCCAGCAGCTGCTCCCATGTGAACCTCCATTTACCAGTGTGAGGCTGTGCTGGTTACCTCTATTTGGGGAAACTGCAACCTTTGCCATAGTTGCCTGCACCTGGGGACATGGATCAGGATCTGGAGACAGCTGCCTCGCACAACATTGCACACCACAGAGCTGCATCTCTGAACACATTGCCCCACACCACCGCCCAGCACAACACAACATTCATCTCTGAAAACACCTGCCTCAATCTTGGGTCAACTTTGTCACCATCTTTATTGGGGCAACTCCAGCTTGGGACATTTGTTGGGGCCTAGAAGAAATATCAAGGTACTATATACAATATCCAAGGTATTAGAAGCAATAGCAAGTCCCCCAACTCTTCCTCTCCCCTGCAGCCACTAACTGGGCACAGTGCTTGCAACTACATGGGATGTCTGTAGATCACAGAGCCTGGTCCTGACCTGGTGATGCAAAACTGCTCTCTGTGACAGTGTGCAGGCCCCAGAGCTCAGCCCACAAAACCTCCAGAGAGAGGCTGCTGATTGGGAAGTAAAGAGGGAGGGGTGAGTGAGATACAGTTTAGAGACCAGCAACTGTGAGGTCTACAGGCAAGATAAGGAGATAAGACCAGGTGCCACATCACATGAGCAGACCTCAGAGGAGATCCTTGGGGTGTAGTCTCCCAACAGGGCAAGTGCTATACCTCATTTCCAGGAGTTCCACCCCCCAAAAAAAAAACCAACCCTCCCACCCTAATAACCTTCACCATCCTGAGAGTAAACATAAAAAAAATGACAACCCATCTATTGGATGAGAAGAGAAGCAAGCAAGATACTGGTCTCCAACAGAAAAAAAAAAAAAAATACTTGAATTTTCCTTCAGGAATTATTTTTTTCTTTTCTCTCTCTTTCTTTCTTTCTTCTTAACTTCTTCTTTCCTTCTTTCTTTTTTTTTTCTTTTCTCTTTCTCTCTTCTCCCGCCCTCACATCCCCAACACTGGTGAAACCAAGTACTTTCCATGGAATAGGCACTGAAGACTGCAGTGTCTGAATAGTATATTACAGTTGTGTTGAATTGTCCTTTATCTCCTATTTTTATATTTCTTTATTTTTCTTAATTTTTATGTTTGTCTGTTTTTGTACTCTCTATTATCTTCTCACTTACTTGTCTCCCCAAAATCACCTTCTCTTTTTTGTCCTGCTACTAGCAACTTATTTTGATTGCTCTTTCCAGCTCCTAAGGTCTAATAACTCTATATCCTCACCATCCTCTTCTTTAACATCTCAGCCTATAATCCACCCCTGGTTCTCTCTCTGCCCACCATCAGAAACTGTAGACCTTTCTGCAAACCTACTGTTTATATTGTCAATAATAACTGAACTCCCCATTTCTGTATATTGTGACAAAACCATAAATATCTTAATAGGAGCTATTGGGTTTAAGGGATTATTTTGTTTATATTGGTATCTGTGCATATTAATGTCCCCCTTAAAAGAGAGGTAGTGGAACCCTGCAGGGACACTATAAGCCTATAGTGTATAAATTGAAACACCTCCCATCAGGAGTGCTAGATGGGAAGACACATGAACAACATGAAACAAAAATGGAAAGAAGGTGCTCCAAAGAAACCAAGATACTCCATTATTAGAATCCAAGGCCAGCTCAGCAGAAGAAATGATAGGAGTTCAGGATGTATATAATTAACCTGATCTGTGAATTTAAGGGTAATATATGACAGCAAATACAGGAGGAAAAGATCATTTGGATAAAGAGCTAAATATGCAAATACAGAAAGCAAACTAACTTCAATAAGGTGATAGAGGTTCTGAAACAAACAAACAAGCAAACAGAAATCCTTCAAATGAAGGAAGAATAAAAAGAATTAAAACCTCAAGAGAACACATCACCAACCAGATTAGATCTCTTGAAGGGCAGAACCTCAGACAATGAAGACAAAATATATGATCTTGAAAATACCCTAGATCACAGTGAAGATGATAAGAAACCATGAAGAGAACACTAAAGAATTATGGGATAGGACTAGGGTTGTAACTCTACCCTCACACACATGAGGCCCTGGGTTTGATCCTCAGCACCATAAAAAAATAAATAAAATAAAGATATTATGTCCATTTACAACTAAAAATATTTTTAATAAAAATATATTATGGGATAACATGAAAAGACCAAATTTAAGGACTATTGGGACAGAGGAAGGCATAGAGTTACAACCCAAAGGAGTGAACATTGTTTTCAATAAAATAATATCTGAAAACTTTCCAATCATGAAGAATGACTTTCTTCAAAATCAAGTGCAAAAGGCCAAGGATATCATATATACAAAATCCCAACAGATCCACATCAAGTCACATTATAATAAAAATGCCTAGCATACAGATTAAGGAGATGATTTTAAAAGCCCAAAGATAGGGAATCAGATTACATGTAGGGGGAAGCCAATTAGGATCTCTGCAGATTTCTCAACCCAGACACTCAGAGCTTGAAGAGCCTGGAATAACATATACCAAGCTCTGAAAGCAAGTGAATGTCAACCAAGAATCATGTCCAGCAAAAATAAGATTTACATTTGATAACAAAATAAAAACCTTTCATGACAAACAAAAGTTAAAAGAATTTACAACAGAAAGTCTGCTCTACAAAACATCCTCAGCAAAATAGTCCATGAGGAGAAAAAAAAAAAAACAATGAAAATAATCAAAGAGAGATAAGGTATTACAGTAAAGGAAAAAACAATCAAAAAAGAAAACAAGTTTAGTTTAAAAACAAAAATAATTGAAAATACAAATCACATTTCAATAATAACCCTGAATGTTAATAGCCTAAGCTCATCCATCAAAGACATAGACTGGCAGATTGGATGAAAAAAAAAAAAAAACTTGACAATATGCTACTTTTTTCATATGAAAAGACATCCACAGACTGAAGGTGAAAGTTTGGGGAAATCATACCACTCACATGGAATAAGTAAGCAAGAAGGGGTTTCTATTCTCATATCAAATAAAGTAGACTTGAAGCCTGAATTAGTCAAAAGGAATAAAGAAGAATATTTCATACTCCTTGAGGAAAACATATATCAACAAAACATGGAGATCTGAAATGGTGGAACAGAGGTGGTACTGATTCTGGTTGCTCTGTGGAATGAAACTAAAAAAACAGTCAGGTGATTCTCCACAAGGTCACAACTAGAGGGAACACAACATCTCAGAGCGTGAAACAGGACACCTATACAGCAGATTTTCACAGAAACCATCAGAGTTGTGACCCACTGTGCAGAAATCAGAGCCTCTGTGTTCCAGGAAGACTCTGGACTTCGGACCCAAAGCCCACAGTTCTGGCACACAAGGCGCTCAAGTGGTGTAGCAGTCACCTAATCAGCTGTGCTCCACTCCCATGATGGCCCCATGGCTGCAATCTAGCCACAGCACAAAGCCATCCCAGCTCCCCCACCTCACCTGACATCCCCACCTCACCTGACGAACTCCATCTTGGAAAACCTCTCTCATCATTTTTGGTGGGTGTGTCTGTCAGCTTGGACCTCACTTTGGACTGGTACCTGGTTTTCAACTTCCTCCCCAGCCCCCCCAGCTGGGATTACTCCACACAGTGAATAGCCAGAGCAAAAAAAGCTCTCAGCTGAATGGGAGCCAGAGCAGTGGGGCCAGAGCACCGCCCACCTGGCGCTAGTCTGAGGGTGACAGGTCCCACAGTTGGAACCTGATAAGCAAAGGAGGGCAGGGGGTCTAGTGACAAAATGGTGAAAACCCTGAAGCAAATCAGAGAGAGGAGAATAGGGAAGCTCCAGGCAGGAGAGGGAGAGGATATCCAGAGGCTCAAGTCCTCTACCTTGGTGAAGACAACTCCACCTACTGGGAGAGAAGAAAAGCAGAAAGGAAACGGAATTCTAAGAGGTTTTGTTTTGTTTTCTTTGGTTTGGTTTGGTTTTTTTGTTTGTTTTTGTTTTGGTTTTGTTTTTTGCCTTCTTATCCTTATTCTTTCTTCTCTAAAGTTATATCCTCTGGCCTTTAACAATCCCAACATATGCAAAACCAAGAACTTTAATGAAATAGAACTATGAAAACTGAGTCACATGAATAATATAATACAGAGGAATTGCATAAGCCCCCCCCCTCTTTTTTATTATTCTCTTTTTCCTCTTTCTTCTCTCTTTCTTTCTTTCTTTCCATTTTTTCTTCTTTCTTCTTCTTGAACCCTACAAATTTTATTATTTTAATATCCTGTAATTTTCTAAATACATATGTGTGTCTGTTTTTATGTACTCTACTGTCCTCCCATGTACTTTTCTACCCTAAATTACCTCCTTCTATTCCTCTGCTTCTCAACTCTTCGTTGGAGTTTTTCTTCAAGTTTCCAAAGTTATATTAACCCCATAACCTCACATCTTTCCCACTTAGCATATTGTCCTATGCTCAATCCCAGTTCACTGTCCACCACTAGAAACTGTACAACTTTTATAAAACTACTTATTATGTTTTAAATAATAATTGAATCCAACATTTCTGGACATTGAGACCAACCATAAATGCCTTGATAACAATAATTTGTTCATAGGTAATGCATTGTTGATATTAGGATCTGTTAACATTATCCTTCCCTACAAATAGGGATCTTAGAACCATAAAAGAGCACCTCAAATCTATAGGGTTAAAACAATAACACACCAGATCCACAGAGCTGGAAAGGAAGATACATGAGCAACATGAAAAGACAAGGAAAAAAGTACTACCAACAATTCAAGACAACACATCATTAGAATAATTGACAGCTACAGCAGGAAAAAATTACAGGTAAAGATTTCAGGATACACATGGATACAATGTTTTGGGATCACAAAGAAGACATTATATAACAAATACAGGCAGCAAAAGATCACTTTGACAATGAGTTACATAAACAAATCCAAGAAGCAAAAGATCAAATCAACAGGGTGATAGGGTTTTACCAAGAGAGAGAGAGAGAGAAGAGAGAGATCCTTGAAATAAAAGAAATAATAAACCAAATTAAAAATTCAAATGAGAGCATCACCAATAGAGTAGAGCACGTAGAAAACAGGACATAGCCAATGAAGATAAAATATATCATTTTGAAAAGTACATAGACAGCACAGTGAAAATGATGAGAAACCACGAGCAGAACATCCAAGAAATATGGGCTAACATAAAAAGACCAAAGTTAAGAGATATGGGGATAGAGGAAGGCATAGAGATCCAAACCAAAAGAATGAGCAATCTGTTCAATGAAATAATATCAGAAAACTTTCCTGATATAAAAAATGAAACAGAAATCCATATCCAAGAATCCCTCAAGATGCTGAATGTGCAAAATCACAACAGATCAACACCAAGACACATTATAATGAAAATGCCCAACATATAGAATGAGAGAATTTTAAAAGCTACAAGAGAAAGGAATCAGATTACATATAGAGGAAAACCAATTAGGATAATAGCAGATTTTTCAACACAGACCCTGAAAGCTAGAAGATTCAAGAACAACATATTTCAAGCTCTGAAAGATAATGGGTTCCAACCAAGAATCTTGTATCCAGCAAAATAAAGCTTCAAGTTTGAAGATGAAATAAAATCCTTCCATGATAAACAAAAGTTAAAAGAATTTATATCTAGAAAACTGGCACTACAAAACATCCTTGGCAAAATAATACACGAGGAGGAAACAAAAAACAACAATGAAAACCAGCATAGGGTGGAGGCACACTAAAGGAAAAACCAATCAAAGAGGAAAACCAATTCAAATTAAATAACCAAAATACACAAATATGGCTGGAAAAACAAACCATGTCCCAATAGAAACCCTAAATGTTAATGGATTAAACTCACCAAAAATATAGGCTTGGAGAGGAGGAAGCCCAGCGCCATTCCCAGACCGGAGGAGGAAGGCCGGCCCCTACCTGCCTGCTAGTCAGGAGGAAGCCCATCAACCCTTAACAACCATCAAAGGGGGTGTAGCTACCAGCACGGTTCTGCAGCTGATTCAGGTACCTGGTTTCCAACTCCCCCACCCTTAGCTGCGATAACTCAAAATATTTCCCACAAGCTTTTGTGGGATGTAGCTATCAACACAAAACAACAACTGTACAGGAACCTGGTTTCTACCTCAGAGACTAGAGTAGGGATGATACAGGTGGAAGCTCATGTCCTTTCACACTGGCTATACCCACCACCCTGAAAACAGAGGCTCAAGCTAGGAATAGAGAACACCACCTACTGGAAGCAAGGAAAACAGTGTTCTGAGAGACTTTTTTTTCTCTTTCTCTTTCTTCTTCTCTCTCTCTTCCACAACTTCAACATATGTGAAACCAAGAACTGTGAATGAACAATCAAATTAACAAAGTAATATAATACAGAGGAATTGCATATACCCCACCTTCCCCCCATTTTTTTCTTTATTTCTATCTTACTTTCCTTTTCCTTCTCTCTTATTTCTCTTTTCTTCCTTGTTATTTTTTTTTCTTTTCTTCATTCATATTCCCTCTATCCACTTTCAATCTCCTAACTTTTGCTATCTATACGTAGGGTAACTATCTAAATACAGATAGGAGGTTGAGTCTATACATTTTTCCATAAATTACCAGTCTATTGGTTAGAGTTCTCCAAAGGTGCTAAGTTAGTTTAACCTCACACCCTCACTCCTTTCCCTCTAAGTATAACATCCTTCATCTGAAATTAAGTTTTCTATATGCCACCAGATATGCTATGCCTTTTATGAAACTAATGACTATATTCTTAAATAATAATTAAAACCAATACCTATAGACTTAGAATCTAACTATAAATGTATAAATAATGAAAACTTATGCTTATATGATGTACTGTTGATATTGGGAACTGTTAACATTGTCTTTCTCCACAAAAGAGGGATTTTGGAGCTATACAAGAACAATACAAATATATAAGGGGAAAACCATTAACACAACAGTTTCACAAAGCTAGAAATAATCATGAGCAGTATGAAAAGACAAGGAAATAAAGGACCACAAACAATACAGGTCAATTCAACATTAGATGAGGTAAAATCTGCAGCTGATGGAATGTCAGACAAAGAGTTCAGGATATAGATGCTTTAGATGATCTGGAGTCTGAAGGAAGACATTATACAGCAAATTCAGACAATAAAAGATCACTTTGACAATGAATTACATAAACAAATCCAAGAAGCAAAAGATCAACTCTATAGGGAGATAGAGGATATAAAAAACAAACAAACAAAAATCCTGGAAATGCAGGAAACAAAAAACCAATTTAAAAACTCAAATGAGAGTATTACCAGCAGAGTAGAACACTTAGAAGATAGAACATCAGACAACGAAGACAAAATTTTTCAACTTGAAAAGAACATAGACAGCTCAGCGAGAATGTTAAGAAATCATGAGCAGAACATCCAAGAATTATGGGATAACATAAAGAAACAAAACTTAAGAGTTATTGGGATACAAGAGGGTATAGAGGTGCAAACCAAGGGAATGAGTATTATTTCTATTCAATGTAATAATACTAGAAAACTTCCCAGACTTAAAGAATGAAAAAGAAATCCAAATACTAGAATCCTACAGGACACCGAATGTACAAAATCATAAGAGATCCACACCAAGATACATAATAATGAAGATGCCCAACATACAGAATAAGGAGAGAATCTTAAAAGCCACAAGAGAGAGGAAGCAGATTACATTTAGGGGTAAACCAATCAGGATAACTGCTGATCTTTCAACACAGACTCTGAAAGCTAGAAGATCCTGGAACAACATATTTCAAATGCTGAAAGAAAAAGGGTTCCAACCAAGAATCATGTATGCAGCGAAATTAAGCTTCAGGATTGAAGATGAAATAAAAATCTTCCACGATAAAAAAGTAAATAAAAGAATTTACAGCTAGAAAACCAGCTCTTCAAAACATCCTTGGCAAAATATTACAGGAAGAGGAAATGAAAAATAACAATGAAAACCAACAATGGGAGGTAGTACAGTAAACGAAAAACTAATCATAGAGGAAAAACAAATCATGTTAAGTAACATACATAATCAAATATGGCTGGAAATATAAACCATATCTCAATAGTAACCCTAAATGTTAATGACTTAAATGCAACAATCAAAACACATAGGCTAGTAGAATGGATTAAAAAAAAGATCCAACAATATGCTTCCTACAGGAGACTCATCTGATAGGAAAAGACACACACAAACTGAAGGTGAAAGGTTGGGAAAAATCATACCACTCATATGGACCCTGGAAGCAAGCAGGAATGTCCATACTTGTATCAAATAAAATAGACTTTAAGCCAAAGTTAATCAAAAGTGATAAACAAGGACACCACATACTGCTCAAGGGAACCATACACCAACAAGACTTGATGATCATTAATATATATGTCCCAAACAATGGTGCAGATGTGTTCATCAAACTCTTCTCACTTTCAAGAGTCAAATAGACCACAACACAATAATCACGGGAGATTTTAACACACCTCTCTCACCACTGGACAGATCTTCCAAACAAAAGTTGAATAAAGAAACTATAGAGCTCAATAATACAATTAATAATTTAGACTTAATTGATATATACAGAATATACCACCCAACATCAAGTGGATACACTTTCTTCTCAGCAGCACATGGATCCTTCTCAAAAATAGACCATATATTATGTCACAGGGCAAATCTTAGCAATTACAAAGGAGTAGAGATACTACCATGCATTTTATCTGATCATAATGGAATGGCATTGGAAATCAATAATAAAATGAGAAAGAAAAAATCCCACATCACATGGATATTAAACAATATGGTACTGAATGAACAAAGGGTTATAGAAGACATTAAAGAGGAAATTTTAAAAAATTCTTAGAGATAAATGAAAACTCAGACACAACATATTGAAATATCTGGGACACTATGAAAACATACTAAGAGGAAAATTCATTTCATGGAGTTCATTCCTTAAAAGAAGGAAAAGTCAACAAATAAATTACCTCACACTAAACCTCGGAGCCTTAGAAAAAGAAGAACAAATCAGCAGCAAATACAGTAGAAGGCAAGAAATAATTAAAATCAGAGCTGAAATCAATGAAATTGAAACAAAAGAAACAATCGAAAAAATTGACAAAACTAAAGGTTTGTTCTTTGAAAAAAGAAACAAGATTGATAGACCACTAGCCACGCTAACAAAGAGAAGAAGAGAGAGAACCCAAATTACTAGCTTACAGGATGAAAAAGGCAACATCACAACAGACAATTCAGAAACACAGAAAATAATTACAAATTATTTTGAAACCCTATACTCTAATAAAATAGAAGATAGTGAAGGCATCGATAAATCCCTTAAGATATATGAGCTACTCAGATTGAGTCAGGATGATATAAACAACCAAAACAGACCAATATCAAGTGAGGAAATAGAAGAAGCCATCAAAAGACTACCAACCAAGAAAAGCCCAGGACTGGACGGATATACCACAGAATTTTACAAGACCTTTAAGGAAGAACTAATACCAATACTCTGCAATCTATTTCAGGAGATAGAAAAAGAGGGAGAACTTCCAAATTCATTCTATGAGGCCAATATCACCCTGATTCCCAAACCAGATAAAGACACCTCAAGGAAAGAAAACTACAGATCAATATCCCTAATGAATTTAGATGCAAAAATCCTCAATAAAATTCTGGCAAATCAGATACAAAAACATATCCAAAAAAATTGTACACCATGATCAAGTAGGATTCATCCCTGGGATGCAAGGCTGGTTCAATATATGGAAATCAATAAACGTTATTTACCACATCAATAGACTTAAAGATTAGAACCATATGATCATTTCAATTGATGCAGAAAAAGCATTTGACAAAGTACAACATCCCTTTATGTTCAAAACACTAGAAAAACTAGGGATAACAGGAACTTATCTCAACATTGTAAAAGCTATCTATGCTAAGCCTCAGGCTAGCATCATTCTGAATGGAAAAAAACAGAAGGCATTCCCTCTAAAATCTGGAACAAGACAGGGATGCCCTCTCTCACCACTTCTATTCAATATAGTTCCCGAAATACAGGCCAGAACAATTAGCAGACAAAAGAAATTAAAGGCATTAAGATAGGAAAAGAAGAACTTAAATTATGACTATTTGCGGATGATATGATCCTATACCTAGAAGACCCAAAATGGTCTACGAAGAAACTACTAGAGCTAATAAATGAATTCAGAAATGTGGGAGGGTATAAAATCAACATGCATCAATCAAAGGCATTCCTGTATATCAGCGACAAATCTTCTGAAATGGAAATGAGGACAACCACCCCATTCACAATATCCTCAAAAAAATAAATAAATAAAATACTTGGGAATCAACCTAACAAAAGATGTATATAGTTTTCATTATACAATGAAAACTACAGAACCCTAAAGAGAGAAAAATATTAACATTAAACAGGGATGAGAGGTGGGAGGGAAAGGGAGAGAGAAGGGAAATGCATGGAAATGGAAGGAGACCCTCATTGTTATACAAAATTACATATAAGAGGATGTGAGGGGAAAGGGAAAAAATAACAAGGGAGAGAAATGAATAACAGTAGATGGGGTAGAGAGAGAAGATGGGAGGGGAGGGGAGGGGGGATAGTAGAGGATAGGAAAGGTAGCAGAATACAACAGTCACTCGTATGGCAATATGTAAAAACGTGGATGTGTAACCGATGTGATTCTGCAATCTGTATATGGAGTAAAAATGGGAGTTCATAACCCACTTAAATCAAATGTATGAAATATGACATGTCAATAGCTTTGTAATGTTTTGAAAAATCAATAAAAATATATAGGCTAGCAGATTGGATTAAAAAATAGATTCAACAATATGCTGTCTACAGGAAACTCATTTGTCAGGAAAAGACATACACAGGCTGGAGGTGAAATGTTGGGAAAAATCACACCACTCACATGGGCTATAGAAGCAAGCAGGGGTTTCCATTCTCATATCAAATAAAGTGGACTTCAAATCAAAGTTAATCAAAAGGGATAAAGATGGACATTACATACTTCTCCAGGAAAACATACACCAACAAGACATAACAATCATAAATATATATGCCCTAAACAATACTGCAGCTATGTTCATCAAACAAACTCTTCTCAAGTTCAAGAGTCAAATTGACAACAACACAATAATCATGGGCAAATTAAAACAACTCTATCACCACTGGATAGATCTTCCAAACAAAAGTTGAATAAAGAAATTATTGAGCTCAATAAAACAATAAATAACTTAGACTTAACTGACATATATAGAATATTTTAATTGGCATCAAGTGGATACATTTTCTTCTCAGCAGCACATGGATCCTTCTCTAAAATAGACCATATATTATGCCACAAAGCAACTCTTAACAAATACAAAAAAGTAGACATACTACATTGTAGTTATCAGATCATAATGGAATGAAATTGGAAATTAATGACAAAATAAAAATTTATGCATCACATGGACACTAAACAGTATGCTACTGAATGAACAATGGGTCTCAGAAGACATCAAGGAGGGCATTGGTCACCCGGCAAAGGGAACGAACTGTCGCCATTTGCATGGGATACCACCATGGCAGAGAACTGACGTCACCAGAATGCGGCGGAGGAGATAACTTCATTGAAACCGGCGGCAACAGGTGTGTAACCCCCTAGCCTTCCCTCGCCACACAGGGGGGAAACCTTAAGGGCCCCTCCCAGCTCTCCCATGAGTGTGATAGACCAAGGGAATAAGGAGTGGTGTGGGACCCGCGGCGCGGGACCCCCGGCAACTGCTCCCACCAGTGCTGACAACTGAGGTCTCTTGCACCAGCTACCGGGGGTGAGGCTACCAGAGGGCAAGCAAAATACGCTGAGGGTTCTCAGCCCCAAGGTCCACAAACGTAGGGTCTGAGGGAATGGAAAACAGGGAGAGTGTGCCCAGTCACCCAAGAAAATAGGTCTCCCGGGAGCAGCAGACCTGGCGTGTAGCCAGTATTGTGGTGAGCCTCACCGGTGAGCGGGGCCTGGCTTGAGGAAAAGTGGGGAACTGACTAGACACAAGAAAAGGCTCTAGGCACTCAGGATTGGAGACCTGACCAGTCTGGGAGGAGGAGCTGCTGCAGAGTGATTGGTTCCCGCATATTGAGAGGAGAAGCTTGGCCTGGTGGGCACAGCTCCACCTACTGGAAGAGAAGTTAATCAAACTCTAAGACTGCATTTATTAAATTTTTTATTATTATTATTTGGGTTTTTTTCATTTTCATTTTTTTAAATTTTTTAAATATTTTTATTATTGTTTTATTTTTTATTTTTATATTTTTTGATTTTTTTTCTTTTTTTCCTTTTCTTTTTTTTTCTTTTGTCTTTTCATTTCTTTTCAAATTCCTTATTCCTCATTCCTTGAATTCTACCTGTTTACTCTCATTCTCTTTAGTGACTTCTTCACTTCCCTTCTAATACCTTTCCTCCCAAGAATCAAATAAATTTATAGGAGTAAACAGTAACTCGGCAGTCAAACAGAACAAGAAGTAACATGAGCAGCATGAAAAAGCAAGGAAGAAAAGGAGTACAAACAATGCAAGACAGCCTAAATATTCAGGAGGATGTAGAGGCATCAGAAAAATGGTCAAATAAAGAACTCAAGGAATACCTTAGACAGATGGAATGGCACCTTAAAGAGGATATAAGACAGCAAATTCAAACAATGAAAGAACACATTGAAAATGAATTACATAAACAGATAAAAGAAGCAAATAAGCATCTTTATCAGGAGATAGAGATTATAAAAAAATCAAACAATAGTTCTAGTAATGAAGGAATCTATAAACCAAATTAAAAACTCAAATGAAAGTATCACTAACAGAGTGGAGCAAGTAGAAGCCAGAACATCAGATAATGAAGACAAAATATATCATCTTGAAAGGAGTCTAGCCAACTCAGAAAGGCTGGTAAAAAATCACGAGAAAAACATCCAAGAGATATGGGATAATATAAAAAAAACAAACTTAAGAGTCATTGGGATAGAGGAAGGTATAGAGGTTCAAACCAAGGGAATGAGCAACCTGCTGAATTAAATAATTATAGAAAACTTTCCAGAAATAAAAAAGGAAATGGATGTACAAATTATAGATGCATACAGGACACCGAGCATACAAAATCACAGTAGACCAATGCCAAGACACATTGTTATGAAGATATCAAATATACAAAACAAAGAAAAAATATTAAAAGCTACAAGAGAAAGGAGGCAGATTACATTCAGGGGTAAACCAATAAGGTTAACAACGGATTTTTCGTTACAGACACTGAAAGCAAGAAGATCCTGGTACAACATATTTCAAACACTGAAAGACAATGGATGCCAACCAAGAATTTTGTATCCAGCAAAATTAAGCTTTAGGTATGACAACGAAATAAAAATCTTTCATGATAAACAAAAGTTAAAAGAATTTGCAGCCAGAAAAACCAGCATTGCAAAGCATCTTGAGCAAAACACTACACGAGGAATAAATGAAAAACAATAACCAAAACCAACAGTGGAAGGTACCACAGTAAATCCAGAGGGCTGGGGGAAAGCTAATCATGGAGAAACAAACCAAAATAATAAAAAAAGATAAATAATCAAACAAGGCTGGAAGTACAAAGCATATATCAATAGTAACTCTAAATGTTAGTGGCTTAAACTCTCCAACAGAGCGACATAGGCTGGTAACATGGATTAAAAAAAAACAAATCCAACAATATGCTGCCTCCAGGAGACACATCTGATTGGAAAATACATACACAGGCTGAAGGTGAAAGGTTGGGAAAAAATATACAACACACACGGTCCTCGTAGGCAAGCTGGGGTGGCCATCCTCATATTGAATAAAATCGACTTCAAGACTAAGTTAATCAAAAGGGATAAGGAAGGACATTATATACTGTTAAAAGGAACCATTCACCAACAAGACATAACAATTATCAATATTTAGGCACCAAATAAGGGTGCTGCGACATTCATAAAACAAACTCTCCTCAAGATCAAGAATAAAATAGACCATAACACAATCATTATGGGTGACTTCAAACACCTCTCTCACCATTGGACAGATCCTCCAAAGAAAAGTTGAATAAAGAAAGTATAGAACTCAATATCACAATCAATAACCTAAACTTAACTGACTTATATAGAATATATCAACCATCATCAAATGGATATACTTTTTTCTCAGCAGCACATGGATCCTTCTCAAAAATAGACCATATATCATGGCATAGGGCAACCCTCAGTAAATATAAAGGGGTGGAGATAATACCATGCATTTTATCTGATCATAATGGAATGAAACTGGAAATCATTGATAAAAGAAGGAAGGAAAAATCCTACATCACATGGAAAATGAACAATATGTTACTGAATGATTAATGGGTTTCAGAAGATATAAAGGAGGAAATCAAAAATTCTTAGAGATAAATGAAAATACAGACACAACATATCAGAATCTATGGGACACAATGAAAGCAGGTTTAAGAGGGAAATTCATCGCCTGGAGGTCATTCCTCAAAAAAAGAAAAAAAAAACAAATAAATGAGCTCACACTTCATCTCAAAGCCCTAGAAAAGGAAGAGCAAAACAACAGCAAATGTAGTAGAGTAAGAAATAATTAAAATCAGAGCAGAAATCAACGAAATTGAAACAAAAGAAACTATTGAAAAAATTGACAAAACTAAAAGTTGGTTCTTCTAAAAAATAAATAAGATCGACAGACCCTTGGCCATGCTAACGAAGAGAAGAAGAGAGAGAACTCAAATTACTAACATACGGGATGAAAAAGGCAATATCACAACAGATGCTACAGAAATACACAAGACAATTAGAAGTTATTTTGAAACCCTATATTCCAATAAAATAGAAGATGGTGAAGACATTGATAAATTTCTTAAGTCATATGATTTGCCCAGACTGAGTCAGGAGGATACACACAATTTGAACAGACCAATATCAATGGACAAAATAGAAGAAGCAATCAAAAGACTACCAACCAAGAAAAGCCCAGGACCGGATGGGTATACAGCGGAGTTATACAAAACCTTTAAAGAAGAATTAATACCAAATTCATTCTATGAGGCCAGCATCACCCTGATTCCGAAACCAGACAAAGACATCTCAAAGAAAGAAAACTACAGACCAATATACCTAATGAATTTAGATGCAAAAATCCTCAATAAAATTCTGGCAAATCAGATACAAAAACATATCCAAAAAAATTGTACACCATGATCAAGTAGGATTCATCCCTGGGATGCAAAGCTGGTTCAATATACGGAAATCAATAAACGTTATTCACCACATCAATAGACTTAAAGTTTAGAACCATATGATCATTTCGATAGATGCAGAAAAAGCATTTGACAAAGTACAACATCCCTTTATGTTCAAAACACTAGAAAAACTAGGGAAAACAGGAACTTACCTCAACATTGTAAAAGCTATCTATGCTAAGCCTCAGGCTAGCATCATTCTGAATGGAGAAAAACAGAAGGCATTCCCTCTAAAATCTGGAACAAGACAGGGATGCCCTCTCTCACCACTTCTATTCAATATAGTTCTCGAAATACTAGCCAGAACAATTAGACAGACCAATGAAATTAAAGGCATAAAAAAAAGGAAAAGAATAACTTAAATTATCACTATTTGCGGGGACATGATTCTATATCTAGAAGACCCAAAAGGGTCTACAAAGAAACTAGTAGAACTAATAAATGAATTCAGCAAAGTGGCAGGATATAAAATCAACACGCAGAAATCAAAGGCATTTCTGTACATCAGCGACAAATCTTCTGAATTGGAAATGAGGAAAAATACCCCATTCACAATATCCTCAAAAAATAAAAAAATAAAATACTTGGGAATCAATCTAACAAAAGAGGTGAAAGATTTATACAATGAAAACTACAGAACCCTAAAGAGAGGAAATAGAAGAAGATCTTAGAAAATGGAAAAATACCCTGTTCATGGATAGGCAGAACTAACATCATCAAAATGACGATATTACCAAAAGTTCTCTATAGGTTCAATGCAATGCCAATCAAAATCCCAATGGCATTTCTTGCAGAAATAGATAAAGCAATCATGAAATTCATATGGAAAAATAAAAGACTCAGAATAGCAAAAGCAACTCTAAGCAGGAAGTGTGAATCAGGCAGCATAGTGATACCAGATTTCAAACTATACTACAGAGCAATAGTAACAAAAACAGCATGGTACTGGTACCTAAACAGGCGGGTGAACCAATGTTACAGAATAGAGGACACAGAGACTAATCCACAAAGTTACAGCTATCTTATATTTGATAAAGAGGCTAAAAGCATGCAATGCATGAAGGTTAGCATTTTCAACAAATGGTGCTGGGAAAACTGGAAATCCATATGCAACAATATGAAACTGAATCCCCTTCACTTGCCAAGCACAAAAGTTAACTCAAAATGGATCAAGGAGCTTGATATCAAATCAGAGACTCTGTGTCTGATAGAAGAAAATGTTGGCTCCAATCTACATTTTGTGGGGTCGGGCTCCAAATTCCGTAATAGGACACCCGTAGCACAAGAGTTAATAACAAAGAATCAACAAATGAGACTTACTTAAACTAAAAAGTTTTTTCTCAGCAAGAGAAAAAATAAGAGTGGTAAATAGGGAGCCTACATCATGGGAACAAATTTTTACTCCTCACACTTCAGATAGAGCCCTAATATCCAGAGTATTCAAAGAACTCAAAAAATTAGTCAATAAGATAATAAATAACCCAATCAACAAATGGGCCAAGGACCTGAACAGACACTTCTCAGAGGAGGATATACAATCAATCAACAAGTACATGATAAAATGCTCACCATCTCTAGCAGTCAGAGAAATGCAAATCAAAACCACCCTAAGATACCATCTCACTCCAGTAAGATTGGCAGCCATTATGAAGTCAAACAACAAGTGCTGGAGAAGATGTGGGGAAAAGGGTACACTTGTACATTGCTGGTGGGACTGCAAATTGGTGTGGCCAATTTGGAAAGCAGTATGGAGATTCCTGGGAAACCTGGGAATGGAACCACCATTTGACCCAGCTATTGCCCTTCTGGGACTATTCCCTGAAGACCTTAAAAGAGTGTACTATAGGGATACTGCTACATCGATGTTCATAGCAGCACAATTCACAATAGCTAGACTGTGGAACCAACCTAGATGCCCTTCAATAGATGAATGGACAAAAAAATGTGGCATTTATACACAATGGACTATTACTCTGGACTAAAAAATGACAAAATCATGGAATTTGCAGGGAAATGGATGGCACTAGAGCAGATTATGCTAAGTGAAGCTAGCCAATCCCTAAAAAACAAATGCCAATGTCATCTTTGATACAATAGAGCAACTAAGAACAGAATAGGGAGGAAGAGCATGAGAAGAAGATCACCATCAAACAGGCTCGAGAGGGGTGAGGGAAAGATAAGGAGAAGGGAAATTGCATGGTAAAGGAAGCAGACCCTTATTGTTATAGAAAATTACATGTAAGAGGAAGTGAGGGGAAAGGGGAAAAAACAAGAGAGAAAAATGAATTACAGTATATGGGGTAGAGAGAGAAGATGGGAGGAGAGGGGAGGAGAGGGGAGGGGGGATAGTAGAGGATAGGAAAGGCAGCAGGATACAACAGACAATAGTATGGCAGTATGTAAAAAAGTGGATGTGTAACCAATGTGAATCTGCAATATGTATACGGGGTAAAAATGGGAGTTCATAATCTGCTTGAATCAAATGTGTGAAATATGATATTTCAAGAGCTTTGAAATGTTTTGAACAACTAATAATAAAAAAAGAATCAAAAATAAAATAAAATAAAAAAGAAGACATCAAGGAGGAGATTAAAATATTCTTAGAGGTAAATGAGAATAAAGACAAAACATTGAAATCTCTGGGACACTGTGAAAGCAGTACTAAGAGGAAAATACATTGCATGGAGTTCATTCCTTAAAAGAAGTAGTCAACAAATAAATGACCTCACACTACATCTCAAAGCCTTGCAAAAAGAAGAACAAATCAGCAGCAAAATCAGTAGAAGGCAAGAAATAATTAAAATTAGAGCAGTCATCAATGAAATTGAAATAAAAAAAACAACTGAAAAAAATTGACAAAACAAAAAGTTGATTTTTTTAAAAAAATAAATAAAATTGACAAACCCTTAGCCACACTATCAAAGAAAAGGAGAGAGAGAACTCAAATTACCTGCATATGTGATGAAAAAGGCAATACCACAACAGAAATACAGAAATACAGAAGATAATTAGAAAACTTATACTCCAATAAAATAGAAGACAATGAAGTCATAAACAAATTTCTTAAAACATGTAATCTGCCCAGATTGAGTCAGGAAGATACACACAACTTAAACAGTCCAGTCCAATATCAAGTGATGAAATAGAAAAAGCCATCAAAAGATTACCAATGAAAAAAAGTCCGGGATGGGATGAATACAGAGCTGAGGTCTACAAGACCTTTAAAGAAGAACTAATACTAATACTCTTCAATTCATTTCAGGAAATAGAAAAAGAAGGAACACATCCAAACTCATTCTATGAAGCAATGTCACCCTGATTCCAAAATCAGGCAAAGACAGGTCAAAGAAAGAAAACTTCAGAGCAATATCTCTCATGAACATAGATGCAAAAATTATCAATAAAATTCTGGCAAATTGGATACAAAAACATATCAAAAAGATTGTGCACCATGATCAAGTGGGATTTACCCCAGGAATGCAAGGTTGGTTCAACATACGAAAAATCAATAAATGTAATTCATCACATCAAAAGACTTAAAGAACCATATGATCATCTCGATAGATGCAGAAAAAGCATTTGACAAAATACAGCATCCCTTTATGTTCAAAACAATAGAAAAACTAGAGGTAACAGGAACATATCTCAACATAGTAAAGGCTATCTATGCTAAGCCTCAGGCCAACATCATTCTAAATGGAGAAAAATTGAAGGCATTCCTTCTAAAATCTGGAACAAGACAGGGATGCCCTCTTTCACCACTTCTATTCAACATAATTCTTGAAACACTGGCCAGAGTAATTAGACAGATGAAAGAAATTAAAGGGATATGTATAAGAAAAGAAGAACTTAAATTAGCTCTATCTGCAGACAATTTGATTCTATACCTAGAAGATCCAAAAAACTCCACCAGAAATCTTCTAGAACTAGTACATGAATTTAGCAAAGTAGTAGGATATAAAATCAACACCCATAAATCAAAGATATTTCTGTATATCAGTGGCAAATCCTCTGAGAAGGAGATGAGGAAAACTACCCCATTCACAATATCCTCAAAAAATAAGATACTTGGGAATCAACTTAACAAAAGAGGTGAAATATTTATACAATGAAAACTACAGAACCCTAAAGAAAGAAATAAAAAAAGACCTTAGGAAATGGAAATATCTACCTTGCTCTTGGATAGGCAGAATTAATATTATCAAAATGACCATACTACCAAAAGCACCATACAGATTAAACGCAATTGCAATCAAAATATCAATGGCATTCCTCATTAAAATAGAAAAGGCAATCATTAAATTCATCTGGAAAAATAAGAGACCCAGAATATCTAAAGCAATCCTATGCAGGAAGACTGAAACAAGTGGCATCACTATACCAGAACTTAAACAATACTACATAGCAATAGTAACAAAAATGGCATGGTATTAGCACCAAAACAGGCCAGTAGACCAATGGTACAGAATAGAGGACACAGAGACTAACCCACAAAATTACAATTATCTTATATTAGACAAAGGTGCCAAAATCATGCACTGGAGAAAAGATAGCATCTTCAACAAATGGTTCTGGGAAAACTGGAAATCCATATGAAACAAAATGAAATTAATCCCCTATTTCTCACCATGCACAAAACTCAATTCAAAATTGATCAAGGACTTAGGAATGCAGCCAGAGACCCTGCGTCTAATAGAAAAAAAGTAGGCCCTAATCTTCATCATGTGGGATTAAGTGTCAACTTCCTTAATAAGACTCCTATAGCACAAGAATTAAAACCAAGAATCAATAAATGGGATGGAGTCAAACTAAAAAGTTTCTTTTCAGCAAAAGAAACAATCTATGAGGTGAACAGGGAGCCTACATCCTGGGAGAAAATTTTTACCCCTCACACATCAGATAGAGCTCTAATCTCTAGGGTATATAAAGAACTCAAAGAGCTAAACAGTGAAAAAACAAATAACCCAATCAACAAATGGGCCTAGGACCTGAACAGACACTTCTCAGAAGAGGATATACAATCAATCAATAAATACATGAAAAGATGCTCATCCTCTATAGCAATCATAGAAATGCAAATCAAAACCACACTCTAATATATCATCTCACTCCAGTCAGAATGGAAGCTATTATGAACATAAACAACAACAAATGTTGGTGAGGATGTGGGGGAAAAAGCACACTCATACATTGCTGGTGGGACTGCAAATTGGGGCAGCCAATTTGAAAAGCAGTATGGAGATTCCTTGGAAAACTGAGTATTGAACCACCATTTGACCAAGCTATTCCTCTCCTTGGATTATTCCCAAAGGACTTAAAAAGCAGTATATTACAGGGACACAGCCACATCAATGGTTATAGCAGCACAATTCACAATAGCTAAACTGTGGGGCCAATCTAGATACCCTTCAGTGGATGAATGGATTTAAAAATGTGGCATTTATATACAATGGAATATTACTCAGCATTAAAAAAGAAGAAAACCATGACATTTGCAGGTAAATGGATGGCGTTGGAGAAGATAATGCAAAGTGAAGTTAGCCAATCCCCAAAAACAAATACTGAATGTCTTCTCTGATATAAGGAGATTGACTCATAGTGGGTATGGGAGGGAGAGCATGGGAGGAATAGATGAATTCTAGATAGGGAAGAGGGGTGGGAGGGAAAGGAAGAGGGCAGGGGATTAGCAAGGATGGTGGAATGTTTTCGACATGTATGAAGACTTGAATTGGGTGTCAACATACTTTATATACAAACAGACATACAAAAATTGTGGTACATATGTGTATTAAGAATTGTAATGCAAAAAAAAAAAAAAAGATTAGCATTACCTGAAATTAGGTAGAGGGAAGTTAAAGGAGGGGAAGGCATGGGGTATGGGGATAAATATAGTAGAATGAGACAGACATTGTCACTGTATGTATATACAATATGTAAACTCAGAAAAATGAGAAATTATATTCCATCTATGTATGATATATTAAAGTGCATAAGTACATTCTACTATCATGCATAACTAATTAAAACAAATAAAAAAATTTAAAAATGGGGCAAACAAAAATGAAAAAATAAAAAAGAAATGTATTTATCTTAACGATGGTGAAATGTATGTGCTTTTTTAAAAACTATATATATATATATATATATATATATATATATATATATATATATATCCTAAACAATGGAGCATCTATGTTCATCAAAAATTTTCTCAAACTCAAGAGTCAAATAGACCACAACACCATAATATTAGGTGACTTTAACAGACCTCTTTCACTACTGTACAGATCTTCCAAACAAAAGTTAAACAAAGAAACTGTAGAATTTAAGTATACAATTAATAACTCAGAAAACTTAAGAGACATATAGAATATTTATTTCATTCACCAACAAGTGAGTACACTTTCTTATCACAGCACATGGATCCTTCTCTAAAATAGACCGTGTATTATGCCAAAAGCAACTCTTAGCAAATCAAAAAAAAAAAAAGTTGAGATACTACCCTGCATTCTATCAGAACATAATGGAATGAAATTAAAAATCTATGATAAAATAAAAATAGAAATTACTCCAGTATCTGGAGACTAAATAAATGAAAAATGAATTGCAGAAGATATCAAAGAGGAGATTTAAAATTCTGAGAGGTAAATAAGAACACTTGTACAACATATGCAAAGTCTTTGGGACACTATGAAGGCAGTACTAAGAGAAAAGTTCATTGCATTAAGTTTATTCCTTAAAAGAAGGAAAACTCAACAAATAAATGACCTAACATTATGTCTCAAAGCCCTAGAAAGAGAAAAACAAATCAACATCAAACTACTAGAAGACAGGAAATAATAAAAACCAGAGCTGAAATCAATGAAGTTGAAACAAAAGAAAAAACAGACAAAATTAAAAGTTGGTTCTTTGAAAAAATAAATAAAATTGATTAAACCATAGCAATGCTAGTGAGAAAAAACTCACATTACTAAAATCCATGATGAAAAAGAATATTACAGACACACAGAGAATAATCAAAATTATTTTGAAAATTTGGACTCCAGTAAAATAGAAAATATCAAAGATGTTGACAAACTGCTAGAGTCATATGATTTACCCAACCTTAATGAGGATGATATACACAAATTTAGCAGATAAATTTCAAACAATGAAATGGAAGACTCCATCAAAAGCCAACAAGCCAAGAAAAGCCCAGGACCAGATGGATTTACAACTGAGTTCTACAAGGCCTTCCAAGAAGAACTAACACCCATACTCCTCATATTATTCCATGAAATAGAAAAAGGAAAGACAATCAAACTTATTCTATGAGGTTAATATCACCCTGAATCCATAAACATACAAAGATACATCAAAAAAGAAAACAATAGACAAATATCTCAAAAAAAATTTCATGCAAAAAATTCTCAATAAAAGCTGGTAAATCACATAAAATTACATATCAAAAAGATATTGCACCACAATCAAGTGGGGTTCATCCCAGGGATTCAAGGTTGGTTCAACATACAGAAATCAATAATGTAATTTACCACATCAATGGACTTAAAAATAAGAACCATATGATCATCTCAATGGATGCAGAAAAAGAATTTGAAAAAATGCAGCACACCTGCATGTACAAAACACTAGGAAAAACTAGGAATAACAGGAACATATCTTAATATGGTAAAAGTTATCTATGCTAAGCCCAAGGCCAGCATCATGCTAAATGGAGAAAAAAATGAAAGAATTCACTCTAAAAATTAGAACAAGAGAGGGATGCCCTCCTTCACCACTTCTATTTAACATATACCTTGAGATGCTACCAAAAATAATTAGAGAAAAAAATGAAAAAAGAAAGGGAAAAGAAGAACTCAAACTAATCACTATTGCCAATGACATGATTCTATACTTAGAGGACCCAAAAAATTTCACTAGAAAATTCCTAGAACTAATAAATGAATTCAGCAATGTAACAGGATATAAAATCAACACACATAAATCAAATGCATTTCTGCATATCAGTGACAAATCCTCTGAAAGAGAAACTAGGAAAACTACCCCATTGTTAATAGCCTCAAAAAAATAAAATAATTGGAAATCAACTTAATGAAAGAGGTGAAATACCTCTACAATGAAAACTAAAGAATGCTAAAGAAAGAAATTAAATAAGACTCTAGAAGATGGAAATATCTCCCTTACTTTTGGATAGGCAGAATTAATACTGTCAAAATGACCATACTACCAAAAGCACTACACAGATTTCATGCAATTCCAATCAAAATCCCAATGATATTTCTCATATAAAGAGAAAAATCAATAATAAAATTCATCTGGACAAACAAGAGATCCAGAAGAGCCAAAGCAATTCTTAACAAGAAGAGTGAAGCAGGTAGCATGGCTATAGTAGACCTTAAACTACACTACAGAGCAACAGTAACAAAATCGGCATGGTACTGGCACCAAAATAGGCTTGTAGACCAATGGCACATAATAGAGGACACAGAGATTAACCCACATAAAAACAATTATCTCATACTAGACTAATCCGCCAAAAACATATATTGGAGAAAAGATAGCCTTTTCAACAAATGCTGCTCTGAAACCTAGAAATCTATATGCTGCAAAATGAAATTAAGCACCTATCTTTCACCATGCACAAAACTCAACTCAAAATGTATGAAGGACCTAGGAATTAGGCGAGAGAACTTGCATTTAATAGAAGAAAAAATAGGCCCATATCTTCTTCATATTGGATTAGGCCCAAACTCCTATAGCACAAGAAATAAAATTAAGAATCCGTAAATGGGATGGATTCAAACTGAAAAATCTTCTTCTCGGTAAAAGAAACAGTGAGATGAACAGAGAGTCTACATAATGGGAGCAAAGTTTTACCACATGCACATCAGATAGACAACTAATCACTAAGATACATAAAGAAATTTAAAAAAAAAAAAAAGCTTAACACCAAAAAACAAATAACCCAGTGAATAAATGGGCTATGGAACTAAATACGCTTTTCAGAAGATAATAAACAATCAATCAACAAATATATGAAAAAATGTTCAACATCTCTAGCAATTAGAGAAATGCAAATCAAAACACTCTTAAGATATCATCTCACTCCAGTCAGAATGGCAGCTATAATGAGGACAACAATAAGTATTGGTGAGGATGCGGGGAAAAGTACACTCATACATTGCTGATGGGACTGCAAATTGTTGCAGCCAATATGGAAAGCAGTATGGAGATTTCTTGGAAAACTTGGAATGCATTTGACCATTTGACCCAGCTCTCCCTCTCCTCAGTCTATACCCAAAAGACTTAAAAACAGAATACTACAGGGACACAGCCACATCAATTTTTATAGCAGCACATTCACAGTAGCTAAATTGTGGGATCAATATAGATATCCTTTAATAGATGAATGGATAAAGAAACTGTATATATATATATATATATATATATATTACTCAGTAACAAAGGGGAATAAAATTATGGAATTTGCAGGTAAATGGATGGAGTTGGAGAATATTAGTCTAAGTGGAGTAAACCAGTCCCCAAAAAGCAAAGGACAAATAATTTATCTGATAAATGGATGCTAATCCATGATGAGCATGGGAGAAGGAGCATGGGAGGAATGGAGGAACTTTGGATAGGACAAAGGGGAGAGTGTACGGATGGGCATGGTAATAGGAGAGATGATGGAATGAGATGGAGTTCATTACCCTAGGTACTGTATGAAGACAGCAATGGTGTGATTACTTTAGGTAAAACCAATGAAATGAAAAATGATGCTCCATATGTGTACTATGAATTGAAATGCATTCTGTTGTCATGTATAAAAATTAGAATAAATAAATAAATTGTTGAAAAGAAGCAGAATAAATGTACCTTAAAAAATCACACTGTTGCATAAAGTGGAAATATTCATTCCTGTGTCTCTAAGGATGAAAACCAGAACTTTGCACATGAGGCACCTGCTCCACCACTGAGTAACATCCCCATAACACCCTCAAGACAAACCCTGAGCCAGGACCACCCAGGAAAGCCACTGCTCAACTCATGACTCACAGAAACAGAGGAGAGAAGAAAATGCTAATAGCTTACCTGCTGTGTTGGGGCAATATTTTATACAAAAATACACAGTACATGCAGGAAAATTGTGAGAAGTTAAGTAAAGTGTTGGCAGAAGAATATGATCTACTGGCTGCATACATAAATGTGTGTTGCAGTGTTAACATACACACTGAAGGCCACACCTAGTGCCAACCCTGTCACAGGAGGAGGTCAATGGACTGAAGTATTGAACAGTTACTGAACTGCCCATGAAGGCCAGGAGTGCTGGTGGAGATGACTAATTTCTGGGGAAATCACAGCTCTTTTGTTTTCCCTTTCGAAGTTTGGCTTGTTAAAGGGTGATGTTTTAAGAAACCAGTTTTCTGTAAGAGCTAAAAATAACCTTCAATGAGTCCCTCACTTTCCAGGCTCCATTCCCACAGCAGCAGCCACAGGCCATGGGCTCCACATGCTGCCAACACAAAGGGGTGGTGTAAGCCTGGGACCCCATGTGAGTGAACCACCTCTACCTGGCCCAGGAGCACATAGCAAAAGCAAGATAATGTGGTGACAGCGCTGACACGTGGGCCACAATGACATCCACACTCCCTGGGTGCTATGGCTGCCAGAAAAACACTTTAGTGACAGAGTGAGACCACATTGACTTGCTTTTTTTATAATGTTGCTGTCTTACCAGTTAAAAATGTAAAATTAAGACCAGAGTTGTGGCTCAGTGTAGAGAGCTTGCCTACCATATGTGAAACACTGGGTTCAATCCCTGGCAACATTTAAAAATACACTAATAAAACAAAGGTATTACGTCCATCTACAACTAAAGAATGCTTTTTTTAAAATAAAATGAAATGTATGTTTGACGAATAGATCACCCTTTCTGGGCCTGAGGCCCTGGTGAGTTTATTTGCAGGTTCAAGTCACCCTCTGGTAGAGAAGAAGTGGAACATCCTAGTGCAGAATTAAGTGAGAGAAACTTGGAGGTGACCACCTGTGTGTCCAAAGGGTCCTATGCCCTCTGCTCTCCACACTGATGTTCTACAGCTCCAGGAAGACAGCTAAGCCACCTGTCCACCTCATGACACAGACACTCACCCCGAGAGATGCTCAGAACCCTCTATCACTCCTGGGAATGAGGGAAGAGGCCAGAGCTGAAATGTCTAAACATGTCACTCACTGATTTCAGCCACAGCTGAGGCCAAAACCAGGTGTCCAGTACTAATCTTTGTCCATCCTTTTCTGCAGGAGAGAGTCCAGAAATACAGCAGGAGAAAAGAGAACCAACATGAACTGTTTTAAATACTATGGATTTATTTCACTAGATGTTCTAAGTTGGGGATTCTTGGCTCTTCATCTGAGCACTATGTGCAGTAAATAAATCACTTCATCTCTGCTATGCTGTCTATTGGAGCACTTTGAAGCTTGGCTTTGTAACTGTGTCTTTTTCTCAGAGCAAATAGCAAAACTTGTGCCTTTTATCCTCTGTGTGTGTGAACTTAAATATGCCACTTCTTCCATGAGACATTCAAGTAACAGGTCACACTACAAAGATGCTCCATGAGGTCAAGTGGTCTCACAGTGCCCAGGATCACATCACCTAGTTCCCTACGGATTTACTCACCCTAACTTAACAAAAGACATAAAGAAATCTCTGCCTAATGGAAGCAATAGCAGCAAGACCAGAGTCTACAGCAGCATCCAGAGTCCACCAAGACCAATGCCCATCGTTCCCTGCACTCTCCAGCTAAGGAGCATCATCTGGTACAGACACCTTTGCATGCAGGATCTCAGAGCTGCCTGCCCAGCTGGGGAATATGCAGTTGAAATCACGGAGCTACTTGTGCCTCTGCCGGCCACACTGTCACACTGCACACTCCCAGTAAGTTCTCTGAGCATCCTTCATCTTTCTAAGGACCTCCTGTGATGCAGAACCAAGCTGCAGAGCTGGTTCAGTATCCAGGGTATTGAGCTCTGAAGAGCCAGACTCCTCCCCTCTCCTTTGTCTTCATTCTGCATGTAAGGAAGCAGGCTCGCACAGAATATGTGTGTGCCAGGACATGGGCTTCGTCCATCCAACAGGAGTCTTAGGATCTACCCTCATGAGAGACATACTTCTGACAGGCCACAGCAGACAGTGCCACACACAGGTGGCTCTGTGCACTATCACAGTTGTGCTGTCTGTTGCTGAGATGGTCTTTAACTACAAGCTTACCCATGTCCTCACAACCTCCAAGCCACTCCAATAAGTAAGAGAAAAAAGAAAACTCACAGATGGATTTTTCTTTCAAATACCAAATTGTTGAAGTAAAAACATTTTCATATTAATATATTTTTATGCACACTATAGTTCCTTTCTTCCATAAAATTCTGATTTTTTTCACATTGAAGTGTTTTTGCATATATATTTTAAAATTTTCAATATTGTATCAAAATATAATTCATGCAAATAACCACATTCAAGACTTAACTTAAACTTGGTCCCCAAGGCAAGGCCTCCCTGGCCTCAGCCTAGTCTGGAGCATGTGCTAGGAGGCCAGGAACACAGGTGAGTTCTAAACACCAGAGACCCCTGTGTTCATGCAGAGGGGACTGGCCTGGGAACAGAGCCCTCCATATGGAAGTTGCAGGGATTCCGATGCCCAGGGGAGAGAATGATGGTTCAGGCCCTCCAGCCAGACTCCTCAGGAGAGAGCTCCAGGTCTCTCATCTAGACCAGAGGTCCAGGGAATGGAGAGGAAAGGGAGGTAGTAACAGGCTCTGCAGGAGGCCATGGTCCTGAGGGAGAAAAAACTCAGCACACTGGAAGTTCATGTAGCAGGCACAGGCAGGAGGCTCCAGGGACAAGAGGCTGCTAAAAATATGGCCTGGCAGCTGAATGGGTGATGGCTGATCACTCTAGCCCCCTGCAGAGCTCACCAACATCCCCATTCTGCAGCTGAGGTCAGTGCCTAGGCCTGCTTTCATGTGCGGCACTCTGGGTGTGATTCCCCAGAAGTGTAAAAAAAAAAAAAAAAAAGAGGAGGGGGATGCCAGACCCTCCATAACCAGAGCAGTTCCTCTCCATGGGCTGAGATACAGACACCAGGAGTTGACAGAGCTCCCTTTGAGGCTCCAAACCCACAGTCCAAGGTGGGAAACACAGGTGTCACCCCCTGAGAGGACAATAAACTTCTAAGTTCAGCACAAATCTCCTAAGAGTTACACAGGGGAGAATGTGACTTGTTGGTGGATTTTCTTTTTCATTTTGATTTTGAGAAGGGTCTGGCTAAGGTGCAGGCTGGTCTCTACCTTGCAATTCTCCTGCCTCAGCACTCAGAATCCCTGGGAACACAGGCAGGCACCCCCAAGCTCAGTGATTTGTTGTTTTAAGATGACTCTGGTTACCCTGTGAAGGAGAACAATACTCAAAGTAACTGACAATCAACCACCTCTTAGTACATTTGCTTCCTATGAAACCAGATCTAACCAAACAAATAAACAACAAAAGTTAGTGATTATAAAACATAGTGTGTGCTCAAGTATTAAGATATGAAATTCCTCTAAGCTATTTTAGTTTCTCCTCAAGCTATTTTATAAGAGAGATGTTATTACTTCCAGGTTTCAGATGAGAAATTGGGGAATGGGAAAATCAAAGGAACTAACTGAATGTCATACCTGATCCTTAAGAAGCAGGCCAAGATTCTAATCCTCTCTGGGTGGGTGCTGCATGGAGCACCCATGCCTCCTCCAGCTGGGAAGAAACCTGGGGACCAGAGGAAGCCACCAGCCTGCCTACAGCAAGAACAGGTGTCTGGTTTCCATGACAACATCAGCATGGGGCATCACGATGAATCCAGTGGGCTCTGAAATAAAACAAGGTAGTATAAACCTGCAGGTCCAAGGGGAGAATCAATACCTGAATTTCCAAGATTGATGCCTGGGGGTCACTGCATGGGAGGCCACTGTGGGGCTAGTCCTCACGTTCCCAGGCTGCACACCAGGGTTACTCAGGGCTGGGAGAGGGACAGGCTGGTCCTGGGGAAGGAAGACACAGTCAGGGGCTGAGGCTGGGAGGTCATGGAGCTCAGCCAGGGAGCCTGAGGCCTCTGCTGAGGGCAGTGAGTGCCTGTGGGTCCAGGAGAGAATCAGGCCATGTGTTCCTGAGTACTTAGTGCCTGGTGCAGATGACACACAGGAAGACAGCGGAAGTCATTGTCATTCCTGTGCCAACTGCAGGTTACTTCTTTATCCTCTGCTTACCTGGAATCACCTGATCTTATTAAAACTGATTCCTGCAAACAGCAACTGCTTCTGAATATCCAACAGGGATCCAGTCATTATGGTAAGTGAAAAAAAAAATTGTAGTATGTGGACAGGATTCTAAGTAATTGGCCCCAAACCCCAGGTCTTGTACCATCCCACTCCACAGGTACTCAAACTGGAATTTCAATAAAATTTCTTATGAAGGATCTTGGAGCCATAATCATATAAGATGAATTCAAGAGAGGAAGAGAGTACAAACTAGATCTGTCTTCAACATTGAAGCCCGTCCATCTGCACATGGAGGCAGTAGAAGGAGAATTCAGGTAATGAAGACTGGATGTGAGGAGATGTTCTAATGCTGCTCTTGGAGGTGGCAATTAGGGCAGTGTCCAGGAACTCTGTGCTGATGGCCACAGAGAAATTGGGACATCACCATACAACTGTGGAAAGATGACTCTGCCTCAGCCACTGGACCTAGAAGAAGACTCTGAACTTCAGCAAGGAGAGCTGCCCACTGACTGCTCCATTTCAGTCTTGTCAAGCTGAGCAGAGAACCCAGCCTGGACTCCTGAAGGACACGCCTGGGAAGGAACACACGGCTCATACTTGGGAGTTTTTTCCTCAACCACAGAAAACTAGGAGAGATATCACACTGCCATATCTCATCAGAAGGATCAGAAAACTAAACACAAGAGCAATTGTCCCACATGGCTCATGGCTGAGGGGACCCTCAGCTCTCTGCTCTCTCTGCAGTGTGGTCAGGTTCTGCCTTCTTCTGCCCAGAGCTCCTCCTGATCTGTCCACACCCACACAATCCAGGCTGAACTCAGGGCCTTTAAGAAAAAGGAAATGGTGGAATTTCAGGTAAGTGGATGGAAGTGGATAACATCATGACAAGTGAAAGAGCCAGACTCTGGAAGGTGAAGGTCCCATGTCACCCTGATGTGCAAAAGCTAGAGCAAAGGAAGAAGAAAGGGGGGTAAGGTGTCATAGGAGAGAAGGATGACCAGTGGCAAATTAGACAGAGATGGAGGGTCAGGGAACTGGGACAGGGAGAAAATGTGGAAGGAATGCACCACATGACACCATGTGCTTGGGCACAGACACCACAGCACAGTAGTGAGCCCAGCTCCACAGAGGTCTAGAGCCCACTAATGAAAAAGGAGCAGATGAATAAACAGAAGGTGGACAGAAGAGATGAGGGAGGAGAGTGGGGATGGAAGAAAGGAAAAGAGGGGCACCAGGGACTAAGATGGAGCACAGTGTATCACATGCCTGCAGATTGTGCCCAGGGAACCATCTGTTTTTCAGAACTCCAATGCACCAATAGGAGCATTTCAAACAGTGATTTGGGCCCTGAAGTATACACATGGAAAAGGGAAATCTACTTACCTAAAAAATATCTTTATAAGTAAATCAGGTATAAACTATGGAAATAAGTTGAGATAACCAGGTATAAACTGCACCTGAGATGGCTCAGGGCAATCATGAGATCCCCCAGGAAACACCCTGAGGACATCCTTAGGGCAAGGAAAAGACAGAGGAGTGATCTGCCCACCACTTTCTCCCAAGGGGTCCTGTGCTCTGGAACTTTCTGAGCCTCTGAACTTTTCCTATTTCTGCCTAGTGATTTCCAACCCATTATCCTTAATTTCCTTTATTCTGCTCTTTCAGTAAAAGCACAGGAAGACCACAGTCTGGGGAAACTGCAAACAGGCATGTTTCACAGGTTCAGAGGATGCTGCCCACTCAGGCAGGAAAGCCACAGAGGTTTAGTTAAACTGAGAGACACATGACAGGGTCCTCAGCTCCTGGTGGCCCACTTTCCACACAGTGGAAAGGATGGATCAGAGTTCCTGGACTCCGGAGAAAAGAGGGACAGCCATGTTGGTCAACACAACACAGGCTCCCTCTGTCCCACCCATGGATGAGGAGGGCTGAAATCACTGTCCCTGTGCAGGGAAAAGGACCTTCTCCCCAAGACACCTTGGGGCTAGTTCCAGGAGAACAGTAGTACACATGGAACACACTGAAAATGGGGAGAGAGCCTGGGTGCACTTCTGACCTAGGAAATCTACTTTAAAACCCAGGGTGGTGGCACCTGCTCCATAGTGTCCCTGACAAGAAGGAGCACATGGGGTGGGGTGTCTCTATCATCTATGAGAAGGAACTAATGCAGATTCCTCCCTGTCCACACAGTCCAGTGGGCTCAGGGGTGCATCTCCTGGGAAATGTTTGGTTGCCCTGAAGGTCAAATGACTAGGATAGGATGGCCACCAGTTAAGGATTTTGCCCCCAGAGCTTCACATTGACTACTTCATTGGACATTCTCCTTGTCCTCTTTCCTTGAGCAGGGATACTTGATCTTCAGCTGAAACATGATTTCTATTCCCACACTCTGCTCTTATTTCAGTCACTGGGCCAGGAAAAGGTGACATCTACATTGTCCCTGATACTCTTGTATTTCTGCAGGTAACATCACACACAGAAGCCCTTGAACTTCTTCAACTGCATGCTAT
This sequence comes from Marmota flaviventris, assembly GCF_047511675.1. Taxonomy (NCBI): domain Eukaryota; kingdom Metazoa; phylum Chordata; class Mammalia; order Rodentia; family Sciuridae; genus Marmota; species Marmota flaviventris. Next base: position 78,807,921 of record NC_092511.1, on the reverse strand, counting down.
GGCTGGAAGAAATTTCAAACATCAACAATTCTGAGGTGGCACATATCACCTTCTCTTCTCAGCTGACAAGAAGACAGCAGGATGGTCATTTCTCTCACAGAAGCTGATCTGCAGGCCACCTCCCTGTCTGTGCATCTGTGCTGTCTTAGGAGGGCAGGCCCTGGGCACCATGACCCCTCACTGAGTGAGGCTTCCATGACGGGGCCTCCTGCCCACACCACAGGAACCCAGGGCTATAACTCTGCTCTATTGCCTCTAACTATAGAAGTCATCTGATGTCCCTGGGCTCATAAGGAGGCCCCTCCCTCCCTCAATCTCCCCACCCAGCACCTATCAGGGCATTTGCATGCTGCTCCCTGGGGATGACCTTCCTCCAAGGCTGACATAAAAGCTCAGCTCTAACCTGCCCTTGACTCACCAGGACTCCTCAGCTCAGCTTCTCAAAATGAGGCTCCCTGCTCAGCTCCTGGGGCTGCTGCTGCTGCTCTGGATCCCTGGTGAGAACAGAGGGGATGGGAAGGGAAAGGGGGAGAGAGGGGAGCCCTCGTGCCCCATTCTGACCGTGTGTGCTCTGTCCACATGAGAGATGTACAGGTCTGTCCTCCTGGACGAGGCAGCTGAGGTCAATTGATGTGACAGTGTATTCCAGAAGGAGCAAGGGACTGGCTCTGATGAAAGTTGTCACATAATAAGAGGGGATGTTGAATTCTAGAGAGGCTCCTAGAGCTTACTCAATTGGAGTTCTTTATGTATATGAATAGTTTTAGTGTACAAATCAAAAACAAAAATTAATTTAGTGTGAAATATACAAAAAAGAAAAAATGCAAAAAGTTTTCTTAAAGTTTCTATATAACCATGCATTACTCTGTGATTTTTCCAGGAACCAGTGGGGCTATTGTGATGACCCAGATTCCTCTCTCTGAGCCCGTCACCCCTGGACAGTCAGCCTCCATCTCCTGCAGGTCCAGTCAGAGTCTCCTTCACAGTAATGGAAACACATATTTGAACTGGGTTGTGCACAAGCCAGTCCAGGCTCCACAGGGTCTAATATATCTTGTTTCCAACCACAACACTGGGGGCCCAGACAGGTTCAGTGGCAGTGGTTCAGGGACAGATTTCACACTGAGAATCAGAAGGGTGGAGCCTGATGATGCTGAAATATATTACTGTGTGCAAGGTACACATTATCCTCCCACAATGGTGCAGCCCCAAACAAAAATCTTTTTTCCTGGGTGGCCAAGCTGCCACATGAGCTGCTGGTCTGGGCAGCAGCTCAGCAGATTCTCTGCCCTGTGAGAGGAAGGTGCTGGGAACTCAGGGAATAGGTGCAGCTGAGGGCTGTGGATCATGACTCCCTGGGCCACACTTCAGGCTATACCCATGAGTGGTCCTGTCAGCTACAGCAGCCTGGCCTGGCATGTGGAGGACAAGCAGAGAGGTGTCCAGGGACCTTCTAAATGAGCAGACAGGATGAGGTTGGACACTGCAGAGGGAGCAGAAACTGCCTTGGGTAGGACTTGGCCAAGTTAGTGAAGAGAAGAAGTGAAATGCTAGAGGTCCCTCCAAAAGCTGCTCTGTGTGAAGTTCAGATTCAAACCTAATAAAACAAACAAACAAATGAAACAGAAACATGACTTTGCCTGTAATAACTAATAAAAAGAACTTCATGACATTGACTTATTAATTTTGCATAACATTGTATTTCTCTCATTATTACATGTCACTTTCAACAACTAAACACTGATGGTCACTCCAGGTGAACTGGGCTGCACAAAATACCCACAAAAGGACAGAGTAATGCCTTTTTCTTTGGGTCCTGAGGTAGCTCTCTAACCTTAGGAATCCCTGCAATGAGGGAGAGGAGCAAGTGCTGAATCCTTTTATTGGGAAGAAACCATTTAAATGAGGCAAGGAGTCAGGCTTCAGGGGGTGGAGTCAGCTTTGTGGTGTCTGCTGTCAGCAGATTGACTGACATCTAGGAAGGTCACACCCAAAAGCAGAGCAAGAGTTGGGGACACACAAAGGCAGTTTCCATGGAACCTTCTATTCCTAACAGGGCAAAGGTCAGGATTACAAAGGAAACAGATGAGTGAAACTCAACCCTAGGGACACGCCCCACAAAGAGAAAAGACCAAATCAGGAGTCATGCACTACACCACCAGACACAGTGCTCTTTGAGGTCCCAGGGGTGCATCAGGACTGGGAGGTGAGGTTACTCAATGTGGTCCCCAAAATTACAGGATTCAGCAGAGGTGATGATACAGACTCCTGTCACCCTACCTGGAACCCCTGGACTGCCTGCTTCCATGTGGGGAAAGATCAGAGTAGGAAAAGTTACTCATAAGTCTCCCAGATTATGGAAGGTTGTCCCTGGGGCCCTGCAGACTCTGGGTCTCTAAGGCCTTAGGGATTCTTAATGATCCTGGCTAGGTGCCCCTCATGTCACCTCACAGTTTTCTAGTTGAGGCACCAGGGCTACTTATGCTTTGGCCTCTGGTGAAGACAGAAGGGATGAGGAAGAAGAATGGGGAGGAAGGTGAGCCCTGGGGTTCCTATTCTGCACAAGGGTGGGGACCTGAGGGCATCTGCCCACATCAGATGCCTGGGCATGACTGCAGGGAGATGGTCACTCAGGAGAGCCATTATGGTCAAGGTAAATATGATGTTGACCCAAAGGCAGAGCTGGGCTGGGAAGGTCAGCAGGAGATGCAGTGGGAGCCCAGGTGCCATCCACTGGCCACAGAAAACACAGCAGGCAGGATCCTGGGAGAGTCCCCTGGGGATGTGGGAGGTGTGCTCTGCCTTCTGACCCAGCCCCTTTCCTCTCCCTGAGCACAGCACCTGTCCAGGGAGAATTGCAGCGTGGGGTCCAGGGCTCAGCTCCTGTCCTATCTGTCAAGCAGACTCCAAGTAACTGCCCAGATCAGTTGGGTTCTCTTCCCCACACTCAACCTGAAGCACAGATTTGTAACAGTTTTTAAAGAAATATGGGGTAACATTTCCTGCAAGATTATAAATTCATGCATAATTAACAAGTTAACATGAGGAAAAACAATAATAAAGAAATGATTAATGCAAAGAAAATCAAGAAATTAGGGAAGTACTCCATTCTACTTTCAAGATGTTATATTTTGTCTCCATTGTCTGAGGTTCAGCCTTCCAAGTGGTCTCTGTGTTGGTGATGCCTTCTTCTGAATCTGAAATTTGGTTTATTGATTTCTTCATTTTCAGGATTTCTGTTTATATTTTTCTCACAATGTCTGACTCTTTATTGAAGTGATCTTTTTCTTTCTGTATTTTTTCTTTGATTTCACTCCTTACACTATGTCTTACTTCACAGATCAAATGTTCTCTGTGCAATCTGATCTCCTTCTTGGACTTTCATTCTACTGTGGTATCAGTGGGTTCTGTCGTTGGAGCATCTTGATTTGCTTGGGCCACGTCTTTCCCTTGTTTTTTCATGTTATTCCTGTGTTTTCTCATCTAGCAGGATGGACCTAAGGCAGCACACATTCTACCTGTAGACCTGAGATGTCCACACTGCCCAGTCCAGTGGCCATATCAATCATCATCCTGGTAGACCCACCAATGTCACTTAGCACCTCAGAGCACCTTCCACCTCCAGGCACTTTCTTCATGAGCCTCAAGACACCCTCAGGGGTTCTTCCCTGAGTAAGTTATGGGATGACTCTGAGTGTCACATACATGAAGATGACCAAGACAGAATGTCCACGACTTTGCAGACCTTGCTCCCAGGAATTGTACACCCACTGCATCACGTGGACATGTCCCTTCTCCTCTTGCCTTAACAGGGCTGCTGGATCACCAGCTGACACAATGGTTCCTTCTTCCTTCCCCCACCACCTTCTTTTGAACATTTTGCCCTTATTGCATACACTAGGCCAGGAAAAGTGGCCATCTAACATTGTCCCTGACACTCCCCTGTTTCTCCAGGTTACAGCAGACACAGAAGCTCTGCAGCTGGCTCAACTGCCTGAGGTGGCTGGCAGAAAATCCACTGAGGGATCCTTATGCGGTAGCACTTGTTACCTTCACTCCTTAGCTCAGAGGAAGCCAACCAGTTGGCATTTCCCACCTAGAGGTTGACCTGGAGACAACATCCCTAGCCTAGGGTAAGTACTGTACTAGGGTATCAGCTCTGGACCCCATGACCCCCACAGAGCCAGCTTCCATGACAGGGCCTTCTGCCCAGGCCACAGAGAGCCTGGGCTGCTTCTCTATTGTATTGGTGCCAACTATAGAAGACATCTGATGTCCCTGGGCTCACAAGGAGGCCCCTCCCTCCCTCACTCTCCCCACCCAGCACCCACTAGGGTATTTGTATGCTGCTCCCTGGGGAGGGCCTTCCTGCAACGCTGACATAAAAGCTCAGCTCTAATCTGCCCTTGACTAACAAGGACTCCTCAGCTCAGCTTCTCAAAATGAGCCTCCCTGCTCAGTTCCTGGGGATGCTGCTGCTTCTCTGGATCCCTGGTGAGGACAGAGGGGATGAGGAAGGATAAGGGGGAGGAAGGTGAGCCCTTGGCCCCCATTCTGCCATGTGTGCTCTGTCCTCATGAGAGAGGCACAAGTCTTGGTCTCTAGAATATGCTGGCACTGGTTAGGTATTTGTGAGAGAGGAACATTCCAGAATGAGCAAGGACCTTCCTGTGATGAAGATTGTCACATGAAAAGAGAAGGATGCTTTAGGTGAATTCTCCAGAGTCACTTATGGATTAGAAACTTGATTCCTCTCTAAAAAACTGATATTTAGGCCACATAAATCAAAATCATAAATACTAATTCTA